>NC_051334.1:124936777-125270069 GCF_015220235.1 Choloepus didactylus
AGTCACTGATTCGTTGTTCAACTTCCTCTAGTCTTGTACTATGAGTGTCCAGAATCTTTTTAATTTGGTCAACAGTTTCTTTAATTTCCATAAGGTCATCCATTTTTTTATTTAGTCTTGCAATGTCTTCTTTATGCTCTTCTAGGGTCTTCTTGATTTCCTTTGTCTCCCGTACTATTGTCTCATTGTTCATCTTTAGTTCTTTGAGTAGCTGCTCTAGGTGCTGTGTCTCTTCTGGTCTTTTGATTGGGGTGCTTGGGCTTGGGTTATCCATATCGTCTGGTTTTTTCATATG
The DNA here is from genome assembly GCF_015220235.1 of Choloepus didactylus. Taxonomy (NCBI): domain Eukaryota; kingdom Metazoa; phylum Chordata; class Mammalia; order Pilosa; family Megalonychidae; genus Choloepus; species Choloepus didactylus. The sequence continues at coordinate 124,937,073 of NC_051334.1, forward strand.
CTTTATAATTTTCTGTTGTTTTTGGCCTCGTGGCATTTGCTGAACTTGATAGGGTTCTTTTAGGGTTTGTAGACCTATTGAAGTCCTTATCTCTAATTTATCAGATCTACAGCTTCGTGGAGTACACTTTCTCTAACTAACCAGCAGGTGGCTTCCATGAGCCACCTGTTCTCCACAAGCCAGTTCTCCCCTGCTTAGCCTTTTTGGTGAGTGGGGGAGTGAGTCTTGTGGGGTCCAATTGGTGTACCAAGCTTGCGTGTGTAGTTGGTGTTGCCTGCCCTGTATATGGGGCGTGTTTCTGGGCAGTCATGGAGTGGGGGGTGGCTCTAACAGTCAAATCTCCCTGGTGATCCTAGAGTTTTAAAGCTGCTGCAATAGTCTAATCCTTCAGTTCAGTCCTGCCACAGTTTGTCTCTGCCACTGACCCAGAAGTCCTTGGTATTGGCGTATGGCTCCTGAGACTTGCAAGTGGGCCCCTCTTCCAGGCCGTGCACCCCGGGTCTTCTGTTGAGGGATGACTGTGCTATGTCACAGGTGAGTGCCTTCCCCCCAGGGCAGTTCTGGGCTGCTGGGCTGTGTTGAGAGGCTCCCAGTCTGCTGAAATGATGGCTGAATGGGGCTTTGTTAATTCACACTGCTCTACCTTCCCAACTCTGGGACAATCAGCTGAGGTTGCAGGGAAGGCTAATGTCCACGCCCAGTTTTGTGGTGTGTGCCTGTTATTTGAAGCACTTCCGTCACACTGGGTTGTCTGGGGCAGTTCTGGGCTATGGGGCTGGCGATGGGCAGGAGTGTTTCCTGTCCACCAGGATGATGGCTGTGAGCGGGCACCCCCCTTTTCTTGGGAAGTTGTGGTGTTTAGTGAATTTTCTCAGCCACTGGATTATTGCGTTTTGTCTCAGAGCTCTCCTAGTTCTGCTCTTGACTTGACCTGCCCAAATTGCAAGTCTTTGAAGCTTTCTGTATTGGGCTTCTTAGAGTAATTGTTTTAGAAAAAGAAAAAAGGATTAAAAAAAAAAAAAAGGCCCTCCTCAGAGATCTAATGGGTTATTGAAATGCTAAGAGACAAAGCAACCAGGGCCATTAAGGAAAGGTCCACAGGGCAGAGAGATCAGCTTTTCTTCGGGATTTGCATATGCGCCTCAGGGCCCTTCCCCTTTCTATGTTCACCAGAACTCCAAAAATCCTCCGCTTTTATTTTGTAGTTTTTTGTGTTGTTTTTTTTTTCTCTGCCTGTCTCCTCTCTGCTGAGCTGGCTGCTCTCAGATTCTCTGGTGTCTGGTCTCAGTCTATAGATTTCACTGATCTCAGCAGTTCCACGTTTTCATGAGTGTTGTATGAAGTATGCCCAAAGTCAGATTGCTCTGTGGTGTCCAGTCCACGCAGTTCCTGGCTTTCTACCTACTTTCCCGGAGGAGTAACTAAAACATACAGCTCACCAGTCTGCCATCTTGCCCCGCCTCCGACTTATTTTTATTGAAGATAATTTTCTCAATTAATTTCTCATTACTCACGTAGGTGTACTGTAATCTCTTCTTCCAGAATTTATTTTTTCTTTAAGAAAAATCTCTATAAGGACTCTTTGGGCTTTAAAAAAAACTTTTAAATAAACTTATCAATTGATTCTCATATAAAGTCATATTGATTTTATTTATCTCTAGTACAATCCTTGTTTCAACAATCTTTCTGTTACAACAGGGCTTCTGGTTGGGACTCTCGATTCAGTCTTAGACTCGACTGCTAAAGTAGCTCCATTTCGTATCCTCCACCAGACACCAGATTCTCAAGTTTACTGGTCAATTGCATGTGGTGAGTGTGATTTTTAAAATATATAATTCAACATTAAATAAGGATGCTAAGAAATCAAATATTTAAACTTATTTATGTTCTCTATTTGTTTTAAGATTTAGAAACCAGTTCTATGTGCAACTCCACTTTGAGAGAATAGCAAAACATCTATTTAAGGAGGATTACAGATTATTAGGGTTATAAAAACCTCATTGATGTGAGGGCCCAGAAGCAGTGAAGCAGTGCTGATTCTGGGCAGATTTTGGTCAGTGCTACTGCTATATGACTAACCATTTTCTTTAAATTACTTCTCCTGCCTCACCCAACTGCTAGGAAGATGGGAACATCCCCATGAAATATGTTGTTTCATCTCTAATATCAGATAACTCATAGGAGGAGAATCTGAAGTTAACTATGAGCCCAAAACTTAAAGGTTGTCCCTTAAGGAGGAAGTATAAGCTTGAAAAAGTGAAACTCTTTTAGTCACACACCTACTTTCTCACAAAATGCATTGTATCCTTGAAATATGCATTAGTATCTTGCAGGTAATACTACATAGTCATATTTATTCATGCTGAGGTGTTTCAGATTTGTCTACATATATGTTGTGGATAGAAAAGGAATTAGGATAGTTCTTCCTAACAAAGCAGCACAACATTTAAAAAAAAACCCACAATGATAGTTTACTTCTTTTATGATGCCATTTATACTGTTGGTCTGATTACAGTCCCAGTTTTCTGGCCTTTTTAATGTCAAAGGACTGCCTTTTTCTTTCTTTTTCTCCCCTTCCCCTCTCTTTTAAAGAAGATATATTAAGTGCATGCACACTGGTTAAATGTGGCTTTCAACCATAGGTTAATTGTGGATTTCAACAAAAGTACATGAATTTCTGGACAGTTCATATGTATGAACATACAGCATATAATTAATTTTTTTTTTCATTTTTATTGAGATTGTTCAGATACCATACAATTATCCAAAGATCCGAAGTGTACAATCACTTGCCCCTGGGTACCCTCATACAGCTGTGCATCCATCACACTTAATTTTTGTTCAATTTTTAGAAACTTTTCATTACTCCAGACAAGAAATAAAGTGAAAGATGAAAAAAGAAAAAAAGAAAAGGAAACTCTAAACCTCCCCTATCCCTAACCAACCCCCCTCAGTTGTTGACTCCTAGTATTGATATAGTACGTTTGTTACTGTTTAGGAAAAAATGTTGAAATACTACTAACTGTAGTATATAGTTTGTAATAGGTATATAGTTCTTCCCTATATGCCCCTCTATTATTAACTTCTAATTGTATTGTCATACATTTGTTCTGGTTCATGAAGTGATTTCTAGTATTTGTACAGTTGATCATGGACATTGCCCACCATAGGATTCAGTTTTATAGATTTCCATCTTTTGACCTCCAACTTTCCTTCTGGTGACATATATGACTCTGAGCTTCCCCTTTGCACCTAATTCACACACCATTCGGCGCTGTTAGTTATTCTCACATCTTGCTACCAACACCCCTGTTCATTTCCAAACATTTAAGTTCATCCTAATTGAACATTCTGCTCATACTAAGCAAGAGCATCTACATTTCTTCCACAAGGCAGGAGGGAGAGTCAAAGAAGGTAGAGAGGCAAAAGAAAGAGGAAACAAAAAAATGACAGCTAGGAAGCAGCAAAAGGAAAAATAACCTTAAACCAAAGTAGAATAAAGAATCAGACAATACCACCAATGTCAAGTGTCTAACATGCCTCCCCTATCCCCCTCTCTTATCTGCATTCACCTTGGTATATCACCTTTGTTACATTAAAGGAAGCATAATACAATGATTCTATTAGTTACAGTCTCTAGTTTATGCTGATTGCATCCCTCCTCCAATGCCTCCCCATTTTTAACACCTTGCAAGGTTGACATTTGCTTGCTCTCCCTCGTAAAAGAACATATTTGTACATTTTATCACAATTGTTGAATACTCTAGTTTTCACCAAGTTACACAGTCCCAGTCGTTATCTTTCCTCCTTTCTTGTGGTGTCTCACATGCTCCCCATCTTCCTCTCAACCGTATTCATAGTTACCTTTGTTCAGTGTACTTACATTGTTGTGCTACCATCTCCCAAAATTGTGTTCCAAACCACGCACTCCTGTCTTCTATCATCCTGTAGTGCTCCCTTTAGTATTTCCTGTAGGGCAGGTGTCTTGTTCACAAAGTCTCTCATTGTCTGTTTGTCAGAAAATATTTTGAGCTCTCCCTCATATTTGAAGGACAGCTTTGCTGGATACAGGATTCTTGGTTGGTGGTTTTTCTCTTTCAGTATCTTAAATATATCACACCACTTCCTTCTTGCCTCCATGGTTTCTGCTGAGAGATCCGCACATAGTCTTATTAAGCTTCCTTTGTATGTAATGGATTGCTTTTCTCTTGCTGCTTTCAGGATTCTCTCTTTGTCTTTGACATTTGATAATCTGTTTATTAAGTGTCTTGGCGTAGGCCTATTCAGATCTCTTCTGTTTGGAGTACGCTGCGCTTCTTGGATCTGTAATTTTATGTCTTTCATAAGAGATGGGAAATTTTCATTAATTGTTTCCTCTATTATTGCTTCTGCCCCCTTTCCCTTCTCTTCTCCTTCTGGGACACCAATGATACGTACATTATTGTACTTTGTTTCATCCTTGAGTTCCCGGAGACGTTGCTCATATTTTTTCATTCTTTTCTCCATCTGCTCCTTTGCGTGTAGGCTTTCAGGTGTTTTGTTCTCCAGTTCCTGAGTGTTTTCTTCTGCCTCTTGAGGTCTGCTGTTGTATGTTTCCATTGTGTCTTTCATCTCTTGTGTTGTGCCTTTCATTTCCATAGATTCTACTAGTAGGTTTTTTGAACTTTTGATTTCTGCCGTATACATGTCCAGTGCTTCCTTTACAGCCTCTATCTCTTTTGCAATATCTTCTCTAAACTTTTTGAATTGATTTAGCATTAGTTGTTTAAATTCCTGTATCTCAGTTGAAGTGTACGTTTGTTCCTTTGACTGGGCCATAACTTTGTTTTTCTTAGTGTAGGTTGTAATTTTCTGTTGTCTAGGCATGGTTTCCTTGGTTATCCAAATCAGGTTTTCCCAGACCAGAACAGGCTCAGGTCCCAGAAGGAAGAAATATTCAGTATCTGGTTTCCCTGCGGGTGTGTCTTAGAAAATTGCTCCACCCTTTGATGCCTCAGGTCACTGTGCTTTTCTGCCCAGCAGGTGACGCCTGTTAGCCTATAATTCTTGACTGGTGTGAGGAGGTATGGCTGTGTTCCCCCAGGCTCTGGGGTCTGGTTCTGAATGGCAAGGGCCCTACCCCTTTCCTCCTAGAGAAGAGAGACCCCTCAGGTGGAGGTCATTAGCATTTCAATGGTCTCTCTCTCTCTGCTTGTGGTGTCTCCACCCTTCCCAGAGTCACAGCCCTGGAAACTGAAAATGACTGGGGCTTTCTCCACTGAGCCAAAAAAGAAACAAATAGTCCCCTTCAGACCCAGTCCAAGGCGACCCTCCTGCTCTCCCAGGTCAGTCGTCACCCAAAGCCTCTGTCTGTTTTTGGGGGCTGCGTACCTGTAGTGAGCAGTTCACACTCGCTACTTAAAACCCCAGTTGGAGCTCAGCTGAGCTGTATTCGCTTGCTGGGAGAGAGCTTCTCCGTGGCACCACGCGGCTCCGCAGCTCGGGCTATGGGGGAGGGGGTCTCCCGACCTGGTTCCGCAGGTTTTACTTACAGATTTTATGCTGTGTTCACGGGCATTCCTCCCAATTCAGGTTGGTGTATGATGAATGGATGGTCTCGTTTGTCCCCCCGCAGTTATTCTGGATTATTTACTAGTTGTTTCTGGTTTTTTGTAGTTGTTCCAGGGGAACTACTTAGCTTCCACTCCTCTCTATGCCGCCATCTTGCCCGAGTCTCTATAATTAATTTTTAAAAATATCTGACTTGTTTAGAATTCCCTCTAAATTTCCTTTAGTGTTGCTAGTGAGTCTTTTCTTCTGGCCCTTTTACATTGAATGCCATTTAAACCAAATGAAGAACACATTACACCTGCTGACATCACTACACATATGTACTCAGCTCCAAATCTGGTTCGTAGAAATTATTTAGAGAAAAACAACCTTCCTACTTTTTTTAACGGGATAATATAACTTATTCCCCCAAATTAACTTGATACAGAAATATAGTAACCTAACCTACTAAGGAAGCTTCCTTTTTACTAAAGGAGCAAAATAAAAGACTTAAAATTTCTCAATGGCTTTTATTTGTGCTTCATTAAAAAATATTATTATACTTGGCATTGTGACTTTAGTAACATGAATAAAATTCTAACTGAATTGAGGAAATAAGCAATTTTTCAGTGTCAATAATTTTTGTAAATTGTGAGCATCTATACATTATAAAACATAATAAGAAATCAAGCTATTTCTTTTGAATAAGATTTGTATAATCCACAATGTTTGGAAAATCTTAAAGGCATGTGGATGATAGGTGGAGACTGAAGATGTTGAAATACTGTCCTTCAAGGCAAAACAACCCAGAGCTAACTTATATTTACTCTGACTCTCAGCAAGCCACCTAACACTGAGGAGATCGCATGGATTTTACCTTATGACAGGATTTCTAACTTCCTTCATCAAATTTCTCTAACTTTACTAGGTCTGTTAATGAATAGTCCCTGATCAATGCTTCACAACATCCAAACTTAGTAGAGTGGCCGTGGTTGAAATCCACATTTAACCAGTGCGCATAGGATTGTCTTGTGCGTGCTGTTTTCATTCCCACAGATTATAGTCACAGTTAGTAGTGTATTATTTGGAGACCAAGGATTTATGTATATGTATGTACTCTGCTTACTCTCTTAAAACATACTGGTTCCAATAAGCACCAGTTACTGGCATCTTGTTTTCAAAATTGTATATCCTTTCTCATGAGTTGTATTTACTTTTCTCCCCTTTCATTAAATGTTTGATTCATTCTATTTATAGTGAAAAATATTGTTGATGTCCACATATAGAGTTGAAGTAGATAATAAATTTAAAACCTTTATTCCTTTATTATCACCATTTTTTATTGTCAGCAAATATTTTATTTCTTTTTAAATCAAGCTTATAAGTACCAAAAACGGTTTTGTTCTATAGTTTTCCTTGAGTCTCTTATTCTCTTGTGTTATAATCAGGAGCCAACAGAGAAGAAATAACCAAGCATTGGGATTGGTTGGAACAAAATATCATGAAGACTTTAACTGTGTTTGATTCAAATGAAGATATTACTAATTTTGTTCAAGGAAAGATAAGAGTAAGTGGATGGATATATTTTGTTTATGGACTACTAAAGATTTTTTTTTTTTTTTTTTCCTATTCCAAATGTGTCTCGTTTATTGTGGGTTTTCTATTACTTTAAAATTCTTCCTCTTTTTTTTTTTTTTAATCTTCATTTTATTGAGATATATTCACATACCACGCAGTCATACAAAACAAATCGTACTTTCGATTGTTTACAGTACCATTACATAGTTGTACATTCATCACCTAAATCAATCCCTGACACCTTCATTAGCACACACACAAAAATAACAAGAATAATAATTAGAGTGAAAAAGAGCAATTGAAGTAAAAAAGAACACTGGGTACCTTTGTCTGTTTGTTTCCTTCCCCTATTTTTCTACTCATCCATCCCTAAACTAGACAAAGTGGAGTGTGGTCCTTATGGCTTTCCCAATCCCATTGTCACCCCTCATAAGCTACATTTTTATACAACTGTCTTCGAGATTCATGGGTTCTGGGTTGTAGTTTGATAGTTTCAGGTATCCACCACCAGCTACCCCAATTCTTTAGAACCTAAAAAGGGTTGTCTAAAGTGTGCATAAGAGTGCCCACCAGAGTGACCTCTCGGCTCCTTTTGGAATCTCTCTGCCACTGAAGCTTATTTCATTTCCTTTCACATCCCCCTTTTGGTCAAGAAGATGTTCTCCGTCCCACGATGCCAGGTCTACATTCCTCCCCAGGAGTCGTATTCCACGTTGCCAGGGAGATTCACTCCCCTGGGTGTCTGATCCCACGTAGTGGGGAGGGCAGTGATTTCACCTTTCAAGTTGGCTTAGCTAGAGAGACGGACTACTAAAGATTTTGACCCTTTTATATGAGGAACAGAGGTTGCATGGAAGATCATTGTTTTACTGGCACTGTTCAAGATTAGTAGAAGCACACACACATATGAGTATCAGAGTCAGTGCTAACTGCATTGAATCTCTAGATCAATTTGGGGAGTTTGCAGTTTTACAACTTTAAATCTTTCTAGTCAATTCATGAATATAGGATGTCTTTCAATTTATTCATATCTCCTTTAATTTCTTTCAACATTATTTTGTAGTTTTCAGAGCATAAGTTTTAGACTTCTTTTGTTAAATGTATTCCTAAATATTTTTTTATGCTATTGTAAATGGAATTGTTTTAATTTTGTTTTCAGTTTGTTAATTGCTGGTGTCTAGAAACACAATTTTTGTGTATTGAAGACAAAAGAAGCGCTAAAGAAAATCGTAAAGTCAGTGGTTTATCTTTGGTGCCCTTGTGAGTTCTCTTAAAGATATTTTCAATATCTCTCAAGTTTGGGATTTGAATAAACTCTTTGTGCATTCAAAAGAATAAATTTAGTACCTTTTCATATTTGCAGTAGCTCCTTGTCAGGCATTAGAAAAAGCCTAATAACAAAACTGAAGGAAATCTGCTGACCTCTGTCCTAAGAAAAGTATATATGTACACACATAAATATATATGATATATGTACCTGTATAGATATATACAATTGTATTCATTGTATTCAATCAACTGTTTAAAATTAAATGTGATATATTTTTGCTGGTAAGGGCTGATGAATTTTCAGAAAATGTTTTGTCTCCTTTAGGGATTAATTGCTGAAGAGGGAAAACACTCTTTTGCAAAAGAAGATGATCCTGAGAAGTTTCGAGAAGCCCTTTTAAAATTTGAAAAATGTTTTGGTTTACCGGAGCAGGAGAAGTTAGTGACCTATTACTCGTGCAGTTATTGGAAAGGAAGGGTTCCTTGTCAGGGTTGGCTGTATCTTAGCACCAACTTTCTGAGCTTCTATTCTTTTTTACTGGGATCAGAAAGTAAGTTTATATTGCTTACCATGACTTTTAACTTGCTAACTGACCTATCAAATTTGTATATATTGTATATACACTTTATATATAAAGTACATTGATATTGATTGATATTAAAGACAAGTAAACTGTAAATTAAAAAGTACATTTCATCTAGAGAAGAACCCTTTTAAAACTGCTTAACGTACGAACCATTAGAGATGTGTATAGAATGCCTTGCATATTGTGAAAGTGAATGAATATTAAATGATGATGGTGATCTGGTATACAACTACTTTCAATCCCTTGTTCTAAGCTACCTACTTGCTTCAATTCTTGTTTTAAGCATACAATATAAACATAGTAGCCATAATACCTAATGGCCCACTTCTAACTTTGCAGCCACAAAGAAGAATCAAACAGTACCATTTATAGCACACATCCAAACAGCTTTTATATCAGTAGTATTGAAAATAATTATTTTTTCTGTAATTATGTAAAGAAAAAAATTTAAATATCAAATCAGAATAGTTTTTAAAATATTTTTAAAATTATTTCTTTCCTCTAGAATTGCCAATTCTGTTATGTTCATGGTTATGCTTCAAAATGTTAACTAATCTTGAATTGTAATATATTTTAGCCTTTCAAAGCATTTATTCAGGCGGTTGACTATTGTTTCAAAAGACCTGATTAATAAACAGAAATCAATATTGAGAAATTTAATGATACCTGCTTATAATTCTTATTTGCAGTCAAACTCATTATCTCCTGGGATGAAGTCTCAAAACTTGAAAAGACTTCAAATGTCATACTTACGGAGAGTATTCATTTGTGTTCTCAAGGAGAAAATCACTACTTTTCAATGTTTTTGCACATTAACCAAACATACCTTCTTATGGAACAGCTGGCAAACTATGCTATAAGGAGACTTTTTGATAAGGAAACATTTGATAATGACCCATTCCTTGATGATCCTCTACAAATCACCAAAAGGTATTCAAAGCTTAATTAATGCTTTCTTTTAAAAGTATAGTTTGACCGTAAGAATGATAGCATTGATTAGTTTTGAAAAGTTAATTGTTCTATGTTATGAGATAGTTTTTCTTTGGAGTTGATCATCACTGGGTGTTTTTTGTGTGGGTTTATCCATATGCATTTCACCAATAGTATCCTCCTCTCTATGAAATTTAATCCTAAGAAATAATAGAAGTTAGGTTTGAAAATTTCTTGAGATTCAGTTGGGATTTGTCCAGGAGTGCTTTTAGAAATGGAAGAGGGATTTTTGCAAGTGTGTTTAGTCTAATTCTAAATTTCTTTATGAGTATTCTAAATAGTTTTAGATTTGAAATTGTCAAATGTATTGTTTATTTTTAAAAGTAATTTATAGACAGCATCATGTTTGTTTTTTATGAAGAAGCAAATTACTGGAGTCAGTAGAGCATGGGTTTTTTTTTGTTTTGTTTTTTATCTTCATTTTATTGAGATATATTCACATACCACGCAGTCATACAAAACAAATCGTACATTCGATTGTTCACAGTACCATTACATAGTTGTACATTCATCACCTAAATCAATCCCTGACACCTTCATTAGCACACACACAAAAATAATAAGAATAATAATTAAAGTGAAAAAGAGCAATTGAAGTAAAAAAGAACACTGGGTACCTTTGTCTGTTTGTTTGTTTGTTTCCTTCCCCTATTTTTCTACTCATCCATCCATAAACTAGACAAAGTGGAGTGTGGTCCTTATGGTTTTCCCAATCCCATTGTCACTCCTCATAAGCTACATTTTTATACAATTGTCTTCGAGATTCATGGGTTCTGGGTTGTAGTTTGATAGTTTCAGGTATCCACCACCAGCTACCCCAATTCTTTACAACCTAAAAAGGGTTGTCTAAATTGTGCGTAAGAGTGCCCACCAGAGTGACCTCTCGGCTCCTTTTGGACTCTCTCTGCTACTGAAGCTTATTTCATTTCCTGTCACATCCCCCTTTTGGTCAAGAAGATGTTCTCCGTCCCACGATGCCGGGTCTACATTCCTCCCCGGGAGTCATATTCCACGTTGCCAGGGAGATTCACTCCCCTGGGTGTCTGATCCCACGTAGGGGGGAGGGCAGTGATTTCACCTTTCAAGTTGGCTTAGCTAGAGAGACAGGGCCACATCTGAGCAACAAAGAGGCATTCGGGAGGAGGCTCTTAGGCACAGTTATAGGGAGGCCTAGCCTCTCCTTTGCAGCAAGCGTCTTCCCAAGGGTAAAACCTACGGTAGAGGGCTCAACCCATCAAACCACCAGTTCCCTATGTCTGTGGTCATGTTAGCAACCATTGAGGTGGGGTAGGCCAATACCCCTGCATTCTCCACAAGCTCCTCAAGGGGGCACTACATATTTTTTTCCTTGTTTTTCTTTTATTTTTTTTAACTTTCTTTTCTTTTTTAAATCAACTGTATGAAAAAAATTAAAAAAAAAAAAAAAACATACAATAAAAGAACATTTCAAAGAGACCATAACAAGGGAGTAAGAAAAAGACAACTAACCTAAGATAACTGCTTTACTTCCAACCTGTTCCTACTTTACCCCAAGGAAGTTACCTAATATAGCAACATTTCTGTGAACTTGCTCCTACTATATCCATCAGAAATTAACAGACCATAGTCATTCCTGGGCATCCCCAGAACGTTAAATAGCATATCTGTTCTTCTTGGATTACTGTTCCCCCTTCCTTAATTGCTCTCTATCACTAGTTCCCCTACATTCTACATTATAAACCATTCGTTTTACATTTTTCAAAGATCACATTAGTGGTAGCATGTAATATTTCTCTTTCTGTGCCTGGCTTATTTCACTCAGCATTATGTCTTCAAGGTTCATCCATGTTGTCATATGTTTCACGAGGTCGTTCCTTCTTACTGCCGTGTAGTATTCCATCGTGTGTATATACCACATTTTATTTATCCACTCATCTGTTGAAGGACATTTGGGTTGTTTCCATCTCTTAGCAATTGTGAATAATGCTGCTATGAACATTGGCGTGCAGATATCTGTTCGTGTCACTGCTTTCCGATCTTCCGGGTATATACCGAGAAGTGCAATCGCTGGATCGAATGGTAACTCTATATCTAGTTTTCTAAGGAACTGCCAGACCGACTTCCAGAGTGGCTGAACCATTATACAGTCCCACCAACAATGAATAAGAGTTCCAATTTCTCCACATCCCCTCCAGCATTTGTAGTTTCCTGTTTGTTTAATGGGAGCCACTCTAATAGGTGTTAGATGGTATCTCATTGTGGTCTTAATTTGCATCTCTCTAATAGCTAGTGAAGCTGAACATTTTTTCATGTGTTTCTTGGCCATTTGTATTTTCTCTTCAGAGAAGTGTCTTTTCATATCTTTTGCCCATTTTATAATTGGGCTGTCTGTACTATTGTCATTGAGTTGTAGGATTTCTTTATATATGCAAGATATCAGTCTTTTGTCAGATACACGGTTTCCAAAAATTTTTTCTCATTGAGTTGGCTGCCTCTTCACCTTTTTGAGAAATTCCTTTGAGGTGCAGAAACTTCTAAGCTTGAGGAGTTCCCATTTATCTATTTTTTCTTTTGTTGCTTGTGCTTTGGATGTAAAGTCTAGGAAGTGGCCGCCTAATACAAGGTCTTGAAGATGTTTTCCTACAATATCTTCTAGGAGTTTTATGGTACTTTCTTTTATATTGAGATCTTTTGTCCATTTTGAGTTAATTTTTGTGTAGGATGTGAGGTAGGGGTCCTCTTTCATTCTTTTGGATATGGATAGCCAACTCTCCCAGCCCCATTTGTTGAATAGACCATTATGACTCAGTTCAGTGACTTTGGGGGCCTTATCAAAGATCAGTCGGCCATAGATCTGAGGGTCTATCTCTGAATTCTCAATTCGATTCCATTGATCTATATGTCTATCTTTGTGCCAGTACCATGCTGTTTTGGCAACTGTGGCTTTATAATAAGCTTCAAAGTCAGGGAGTATAAGTCCTCCCACTTCGTTTTTCTTTTTTAGAGTTTCTTTAGCAATTTGAGGCATCTTTCCTTTCCAAATAAATTTGATAACTAGCTTTTCCAAGTCTGCAAAGTAGGTTGTTGGAATTTTGATTGGGATTGCATTGAATCTGTAGATGAGTTTGGGTAGAATTGACATCTTAATGACATTTAGCCTTCCTAACCATGAACATGGAATATTTTTCCATCTTTTAAGGTCCCCTTCTATTTCTTTTAGTAGAGTTATGTAGTTTTCTTTGTATAGGTCTTTTACATCTTTGGTTAAGTTTATTCCTAGGTACTTGATTTTTTTAGTTGCTATTGAAAATGGTATCTTTTTCTTGAGTGTCTCTTCAGTTTGTTCATTTCTAGCATATAGAAACATTACTGACTTATGTGCATTAATCTTGTATCCCGCTACTTTGCTAAATTTGTTTATTAGCTCTAGTAGCTGTATCGTCGATTTCTCAGGGTTTTCCAGATATAAGATCATATCATCTGCAAACAATGACAGTTTTACTTCTTCTTTTCCAATTTGAATGCCTTTTATTTCTTTGTCTTGCCGGATTGCCCTGTCTAGCACTTCCAGCACAATGTTGAATAACAGTGGTGACAGCGGGCATCCTTGTCTTGTTCCTGATCTTAGAGAGAAGGCTTTCAGTCTCTCAACATTGAGTACTATGCTGGCTGTGGGTTTTTCATATATGCTCTTTATCATGTTGAGGAAGTTTCCTTCAATTCCTACCTTTTGAAGTGTTTTTATCAAAAAGGGATGTTGGATTTTGTCAAATGCTTTTTCAGCATCTATTGAGATGATCATTTGATTTTTCCCTTTTGAATTTTTAATGTGTTGTAATACGTTGATTGATTTTTTTATGTTGAACCATCCTTGCATGCCTGGAATGAACCCCACTTGGTCATGGTGTATGATTTTTTTAATGTGTCTTTGGATTCGATTTGCAAGTATTTTGTTGAGGATTTTTGCATCTATATTCATTAGGGAGATTGGCCGGTAGTTTTCCTTTTTTGTAGCATCTTTGCCTGGTTTTGGTATTAGATTGATGTTAGCTTCATAAAATGAGTTAGGTAGTGTTCCATTTTCTTCAATGTTTTGAAAGAGTTTGAGTAAGACTGGTGTCAGTTCTTTCTGGAAGGTTTGGTAGAATTCCCCTGTGAAGCCATCTGGCCCTGGGCATTTATTTGTGGGAAGATTTTTGATGACTGATTGGATCTCTTTGCTTGTGATGGGTTGACTGAGGTCTTCTATTTCTTCTCTGGTCAGTCTAGGTTGTTCATATGTTTCCAGGAAATTGTCCATTTCCTCTACATTATCCAGTATGTTGCCATACAGTTGTTCATAGTATCCTCTTATAATTTTTTTAATTTCTTCAGGATCTGCAGTTATATCACCTTTTTCATTCATTATTTTGTTTATATGGGTCTTCTCTCTTTTTGATTTTGTCAGTCTAGCTAGGGGCTTGTCAATCTTGTTGATCTTCTCAAAGAACCAACTTTTGGTGATATTTATCCTCTCTATTGTTTTTTTGTTCTCTATGTCATTTATTTCTGCTTTAATCCTTGTTATTTCTTTTCTTCTACTTGGTTTAGGATTGGTTTGCTGTTCATTTTCTAGCTTCTTCAGTTGATCCATTAGTTCTTTGATTTTGGCTCTTTCTTCCTTTTTAATATATGCGTTTAGTGCTATAATTTTCCCCCTCAGTACTGCTTTTGCTGCATCCCATAGGTTTTGGTATGTTGTGTTCTCATTTTCATTCGTCTCTATATATTTAGCAATTTCTCTTGCTATTTCTTCTTTAACCCACTGATTGTTTAGGAGTGTGTTGTTTAACCTCCAGGTATTTGTGAATTTTCTAAGTCTCTGATGGTTATTGACTTCTAATTGTATTCCATTGTGGTCAGAGAATGTGCTTTGAATAATTGCAATCTTTTTAAATTTATTGAGGCTTGTTTTATGTCCCAGCATATGATCTATTCTGGAGAAAGTTCCGTGAGCACTAGAAAAGTATGTGTATCCTGGTGATTTGGGATGTAATGTTCTGTATATGTCTGTTAAATCTAATTCATTTATCAGATTGTTTAGGTTTTCAATTTCCTTATTGGTCCTCTGTCTGGTTGATCTATCTATAGGAGAGAGTGATGTGTTGAAGTCTCCCACAATTATTGTGGAAACATCCATTGCTTCCTTTAGTTTTGCCAGTGTTTCTCTCATGTATTTTGTGGCACCCTGATTGGGTGCATAGACATTTATGATTGTTATTTCTTCTTGCTGAATTGCCCCTTTTATTAGTATGTAGTGGCCTTCTTTGTCTCTCAAAACATCCCTGCATTTAAAGTCTATTTTATCTGAGATTAATATTGCTACACCTGCTTTCTTTTGGCTGTAGCTTGCATGATATATTTTTTCCCATCCTTTCACTTTCAGTTTCTTTGTGTCCCTGTGTCTAAGATGAGTCTCTTGTATGCAACATATTGATGGTTCATTTTTTTTGATCCATTCTGCGAATCTATATCTTTTAATTGGGGAGTTTAATCCATTTACATTCAATGTTATAACCGTGAAGGCATTTCTTGAATCAGCCATCTTATCCTTTGGTTAATGTTTTTCATATATATTTTTCCCCTCTCTCTATTAATATCCTTTATTGTACCCATACCGAATCTCTTTAGTACTGAACCTTTCTCCAAGTCTCTGTGTCCTTTCTTTGTTTCTCTGTCTGTAGGGCTCCCTTGAGTATCTCCAGTAGGGCAGGTCTCTTGTTAGCAAATTCTCTCAGCATTTGTTTGTCTGTGAAAAATTTAAGCTCTCCCTCAAATTTGAAGGAGAGCTTTGCTGGATAAAGTATTCTTGGTTGGAAATTTTTCTCACTCAGAATTTTAAATATATCATGCCACTGCCTTCTTGCCTCCATAGTGGCTGCTGAGTAGTCACTACTTAGTCTTATGCTGTTTCCTTTGTATGTGGTGAATTGCTTTTCTTTTGCTGCTTTCAGAACTTGCTCCTTCTCTTCCGTGTTTGACAGTGTGATCAGAATATGTCTCGGAGTGGGTTTATTTGGATTTATTCTATTTGGAGTTCGCTGACCATTTATGATTTGTGTATTTATGTTGTTTAGAAGATTTGGGAAGTTTTCCCCAACAATTTCTTTCAATACTCTTCCTAGACCTTTACCCTTTTCTTCCCCTTCTGGAACACCAATGAGTCTTATATTTGGACGTTTCATATTATCTATCATATCCCTGAGGTCCATTTAGATTTTTTCAATTTTTTTCCCCATTCTTTCTTTTATGCTTTCATTTTCCATTCTGTCATCTTCCAGGTCACTGATTCGTTGTTCAACTTCCTCTAGTCTTGTACTATGAGTGTCCAGAATCTTTTTAATTTGGTCGACAGTTTCTTTAATTTCCATAAGATCATCTATTTTTTTATTTAGTCCTGCAATGTCTTCTTTATGCTCTTCTAAGGTCTTCTTGATATCCTTTGTATTCTGTACTATGGTCTCATTGTTCATCTTTAGTTCTTTGAGTAGCTGCTCCAGGTGCTGTGTCTCTTCTGATCTTTTGATTTGGGTGCTTGGGCTTGGGTTATCCATATCGTCTGGTTTCTTCATATGCTTTATAATTTTCTGTTGTTTTTGGCCTCTTGTCATTTGCTGAACTTGATAGGGTTCTTTTAGGATGTGTAGACCAATTGAATTCCTTATCTCTAATTTATCAGATCTACAGCTTCGTGGAGTACACTTTCTCTAACTAACCAGCAGGTGGCGTCCATGAGCCACCTGTTCTCCACAAGCCAGTTCTCCCCTGCTTTGCCTTTGTGGTGAGTGGGGGAGTGAGTCTTGTGGGGTCCAATTGGTGTACCAAGCTTGCGTGTGTAGTTGGTGTTGCCCGCCCTGTATATGGGGCGTGTTTCTGGGCAGTCAGGGAGGGGGTTGGCTCTAACAATCAAATCTCCCTGGTGATCCTGAAGTTTTAAAGCTGCTGCAATAGTCTAATCCTTCAGTTCAGTCCTGCCAGAGTTTGTTTCTGCCACTGACCCACAAGTCCTTGGTATTGGCGTATGGCTCCTGAGACTTGTAAGTGGGTCCCTCTTCCAGGCCATGCACCCCCTGGCCCTCTGTTGAGGGATGACTGTGCTATGTCCCAGGTCAGTGCCATCCCCCCAGGGCGGTTCTGGGCTGCTGGGCTGTGTAGGGAGGCTCCCAGTCTGCTGAAATGATGGCTGAATGGGGCTTTGTTAATTCACACTGCTCCATCTTCCCAACTCTGGGACAATCAGCTGAGGTTGCAGGGAAGGCTAATGTCCACGCCCAGTTTTGTGGAGTGTGCCTGTTATTTGAAGCACTTCCGTCACACTGGGTTGTCTGGGGCAGCTCTGGGCTATGGGGCTGGCGATGGGCAGGAGTGTTTCCTGTCCACCAGGATGATGGCTGTGAGCGGACACCCCCCTTTTCTTGGGAAGTTGTGGTGTTTAGTGAAATTTCTCAGCCACTGGATTATTGCCTTTTGTCTCAGAGCTCTCTTAGTTCTGCTCTTGTCTTGACCTGCCCAAATTGCAAGTCTTTGAAGCTTTCTGTATTGGGCTTCTTAGAATAATTGTTTTAGAAAAAGAAAAAAGGATTAAAAAAAAAAAAAAGGGCCCCCCTCACAGATCTAATGGGTTATTGAAATGCTACTAGACAAAGCAATTAGGGCCATTAAGGAAAGTTCCACAGGGCAGAGAGATCAGCTTTTCTTCGGGATTTGCATATGAGCCTGAGGGCCTGAGCTCTGCCCTTCCCCTTTCTATGTTCACCAGAACTCCAAAAATCCTCCGCTTTTATTTTGGAGTTTTTCGTGCTGTTTTTTTCTATGTCTGTCTCCTCTCTGCTGGGCTGGCTGCTCTCAGATTCTCTGGTGTCTGGTCTCAGTCTATCTATGGTTGGAGTTTGGATCAGTAGAATGAGTTTCCAATAAAGGCTGCCAGTGCAGTTCTCCCTTCTCCTTCCCGGAGCTGACAGCCCCTCCTCCCACGGGACTGAGCCTGGCAGGGAGGGGCACGGGTCCCCTGGCCAATAAAACTTACAGATTTTGCTGATCTCAGCAGTTCGACGTTTTCATGAGTGTTGTATGAAGTATGCCCAAAGTCAAGATTGCTCTGTGGTGTCCAGTCCACGCAGTTCCTGGCTTTCTACCTACTTTCCTGGAGGAGTAACTAAAACATACAGCTCACCAGTCTGCCATCTTGCCCCGCCCTCCATAATAGGCTATTTCAAAGTCAAGCATGGGTTTTTAAATGAGAGTAGGGCAAACCTTGAACAAGTTGTAATCTCTCAGGACCTCAGTTTCCTCATCTGGCATATCTACTTCAGAGAGCACTTGTGAAGAATGTGTAATAAAACGTGTGAAAACACTTTGTGAAATAATAAAGCACTAGATAAATGTTAATCATTATTAGTGCCTACATCCGAAGTATCTGTATGATAGCTGTTCGCCACTATATTTGGTTTGCCGTAACTGAACAGAGCCCTTTCATACTGCTCAACACTCAGAACAGTTGACTGAAATGAGCATGCCAAAGGGGAGGAGGAGAAGAGAGGATCCAGAAATAGCTAGTGAAAGCAGCTTCTGAAAAGGAGGATGAGGGTATAGGCTGTATGGGAAAGTGTAGAGAAACCTAAGCCACAGTCCTCTGCAAGACCAGAACAAGTGACCTGGAGGGTTGTGTGATTACTACATGGTCTTAATTGGGTACAGTTGCCCTCTTGGCTATATAAACCATTCTTCAAATCCATATACAAAAGGATTCCTTTGTGAGCCTTTACGTGCTTTTCTGGAAATTAGATCAGCGAGACAAATTTTATACACCCTGGTACTGAAATTATGTTCCAATGTGCATGATTTATAAATAGAACTCTATAAGGATAAAGTTCCTGTTTGTGTTATATTCTAGTTCAGCATATGTTTTTGTAGTTTGTTCCTTGATTGGCCACCATAAATAAATTGTTAGAGCTCTTCTTAGCCCTTTTATTTCCCTTTAAAAATTCTCTAAAAAGTTATCTATCAATGAGTTATTCGTTACCAAGTCTGTATTTAAATGAGATATAGTTAATCATTTGTCTATGTGTATTTTGAAGAGAGCCTATTGAAAATTATATATATCAAAATCCTTTTTTCTAGTAAGTTAAAAAGAACAATAACTTACTGAGACTTGGTCTCCAAATGGCTTTTTTTCTAAAATGAAATATCTTAATTGCTTCTGCTTATTGTTTTTTCAAGAATTTATTACTTCTATATTTCAAACAATATAGAAGCTTAATAATGATGGTTAAGTTTTCTGTATATCCTTTCAGGCTGTTTACTGCATGAATTAAAGAATTATTTGTAAAAAAATGGATCGAACTAAACATTACATAGTGTTCTACAATTTGCTTTTTCCCCTCCTTACAATAATACATGATGAACAGCTTTCCATTCATATAACTAAACTAGACCCCATCATTTTAAATGATAGTGAAATAACTGACCAAATTACAATTTAAGTGAGGTAAAAAATTAACATGACTTTCCATTTCTATTTATCAGAATTATTTTGAAAGACACAATAAAATATCACATATTCAAATAGCTTATGCAGGAAGGATGAATTTAGTTTTTTTTTTTTTTTTTTTTTGAGGTTAAAAGGCATCTATTTAATTTAGCAACGCAGTAGTCATGGTATAGCATGAGGAATTCTGGTGGAGGGGTTGGAATGAAAGCCACATTAGCATGGTGTACCAGTTTGGATGTATTATGTCCCCCAAAATGCCATGTTCTTTGATGCAATCTTGTGGGGGCAGACATATTAGTGTTGATTAGGTTGGAATCCTTTGTGTGTTTCCACGGAGATGTGACTCAATCAGCTGTGGGCAAGACCTTTGATTGGATAATTTCCATGGAGGTGTTGCCCCACCCATTCAGGGTGGGTCTTTATTGGATCACTGGAGTACTCTAAAAAGAGCCACACGGGCCCAGACGCAGCTGCAGCTTAGAGAGACACTTTGAAGACAGTCATTGAAAACAGACTTATGTTAACCCAGAGTTTGCTCTGGAGAAGCTAAGAGAGGACAAAATGCCCCAAAAGCAACATTTTGGAGAATGCCATTTTGAAACACAACCTGGGAGCAAGCAGAAGCCACCACGTGCCATTCCGAGCTAACAGAGATTTTCTGGATGCCAATGGCCTTTCTCCAGTGAAGGTTCCCTATTGTTGATGCCTTATTTTGGACATTTTATGGCCTTAAGATTGTAACTTGTAACCAAATAAACCCCCTTTATAAAAGCCAATCCATTTCTGGTATTTTGCATAATGGCAGCATTAGCAAACCGGAACACATGGGTTGAAGATTATGTAAGAGATGAAGTAGAGAAGATAGGTGTAGACCCTACAGAGTGTCTGTGAACAGAGTAGAACAACTGGGCAATAATTGGAGGTGGGTTGTGGGGGTCAAGGAAGGGTTGTCTTGAAGATGGAGATATTGTTGGACACCTGTTCTGATGGGAATGAGCTAGCTGAGAGGAAGAAAACTGTGCTTCTGGAGGGAGAGGGGATGAACAAAGGAGCAAAGTCCTGGAAAAAGAGGGAAAGAGGATCTAGAGAAGCATCTTCAAACTCTTTTGTACATGTACCCCTACAATATAATTTTAAAAACAGTGTATATGCTCACCCTTTTTTTTTAAATTAGAGAAGTTGTAAGTTTACAGAAAAATCATGCCTAAAATGCATAAAATACAGAGTTCCCCCCAAACCACACTATTAATTAACACCTTGCATTAATGAGGTACATTTTTTACAATTCATGAAAAGAGATTTTTAAAATTGTACTATTAACTAGAATCCATCATTTACAATAGGGTTCTCTATTTATGTTGTACAGATCTATGTTTTTTTGTTTGTTTGTTTTTTTATTATTAAATTCAGTTTTATTGAAATACATTCACACACCATGCAATCATCCATGATATACAATCCACTGTCCACAGTATGATAACATAGTTATGCGTTCATCACCACAATCTTATCTCTGAACATTTTCCTTACAGGATGAATTTAGTTTTAACCTTGTTGGATTTGTTAGAACTTACTATCCCAGATGACATTGCTGCTTAGCACATGTTTAGTGCCCCTAGAATAATTGAACTATTTTAAGCAATTTCTTTTTTTTTTTTCACTTTTTTTTAAAAATTGAGATTGTTCACATACCATACAACTATCCAAAGATCCAAAGTGTACAATCAGTTGCCCCTGCCACCACCACACAGCCGTGCATCTGTCACCAGAATTAATTTTTTTTTTCAATTTTTAGAACATTTTCATTACTCCAGAAAATAAATAAAGAAAAAAAAAGGAAACTCAAATCCTCCCATACCCCTAAGCACACCCCCTTCCATTATTCACTCATGGTATTGGTATAGTACATTTGTTAATGTTGATGAAAGAACGTTAAAATACTACTAACTGTAGTATATAGTTTGCAATACGTATATATTTTTCCCTATATGCCCCTCTATTAATAACTTCTAGTTATAGTGTCTTACATTTGTTCTAGTTCATAAAAGAGATTTCTCATATTTGTACAGTTAATCACAGACACTGCCCACGACAAGGCTCACTGTTTTATACATTCCCATCTTTTAACCTCCACCTTTCCTTCTGGTGACATATGTGACTCTAAGCTTCCCCTTTCCACCACATTCACATGCCATTCAGCACTATTACTTATTCTCACAATAACTTTCTACCATCACCTCTATCTATTTCCATACACTTAAGTTCAACCTAGTTGAACGTTCTGCTCATAATAAGCAACCACTCCTCATTCTTTAGCCTCGTTCTATATCCTGGTAACTTATATTTCATGTCTATGAGTTTACATATTATAATTAGTTCATATCAGTGAGATCCTGCAATGTTTGTCCTTATGTGTCTGACTTATTTCACTCAATATTGTGCCCTCAAGGTTTCTTCATTAACCCGTTTGTTTTAAGATGGTTTTGTTCACATACCATACTTTGTGTCCTAAGTAAACAATCAGTGGTTCCCTGTATAGTCATGTATTTATGTATTCACCACCATCACCACTATCTATATAAGGACATCTCCATTTCTTCCACAAAGCAGGAGGAAGAGTCAAAGAAGGTAGAGAGACAAAAGAAAAATAAAAAAGGAAGAGAAAAAAAAAACAAAACAAAAAAACCAGACAAACATGACAGCTAGGAATTAACAAAAGGAAAGATAGCATTAAACTAAAGTAGAATAAAGAGTCAGACAGCATTACCAATGCCAAGAGGCTCATACCCTTCCCCCATGTCCCCCTCCCATATGCATCCAGCTTTGGTATATTGCCCTTGCTACATTAAAGGAAGCATAAGGCAATGTTCCTGTTAACTGTAGTCTCTAGTTTGCATTGACTGTATTTTTTCCCCAATACCACCCCATTTTTAACACCTTGCAAGGTTGGCATTCATTTGTTCTCCCTCTTCTGAAAACATATTTGTACATTTTATCACAACTGTTGAGCACTCTAGGTTTCACTGAATTATACAGTCCCAGTCTTTATCCTTCCTCTTTCCTTCTGGTGTCCCACATGCTCCTAATCTTCCTCTTTCAACCATACTCACAGGCACCTTTGTTCAGTGTACTTACATTGCTGTGCTACCATCACTCAAAATTGTGTCCCAAACCTCTCACTCCTGTCTTTTCCTATCTGTCTGTAGTGCTCCCTTTAGTATTTCCTGTAGAGCAGGTATCTTGTTCACAAACTCTGTCATTGTCTGTTTGTCAGACAATATTTTAAACTCTCCCTCATATTTGAAGGACAGTTTTGCCAGATATAGGATTCTTGGTTGGTGGTTTTTCTCTCAGTATCTTAAATATATCACCCCACTTCCTTCTTGCCTCCATGGCTTCTGCTGAGAAATCCTCACATATTCTTATCAAGCTTCCTTTGTATGTGATGGATCACTTTTCTCTTGCTGCTTTCAGGATCCTCTCTTTATGTTTGATGTTTGATAATCTGATTACTAAGTATCTTGGCATAGTCCTATTCAGATCTTTTCTGTTTGGGGTATGCTGTGCTTCTTGGATCTGTAATTTTATGTCTTTCATAAGAGATAGGAAATTTTCATTGATTATTTCTTCTATTATTGCTTCTGCCTCCACTCCCCCCCCACCGGGGGACACCCACGACATGCACACCCATGTGCCTCATGCCATCACTCAGTTCCCTGAGACGCCGCTCACACTCTTCCATTCTTCTCCCCATCCGCTCCCCTGTGCGTAGGATTTCAGGTGTCCTGCTCTCCAGCCCCTGAGTGCCTTCCTCTGCCTCTTGAAATCTGCTGCTGCATGTCTCCATTGTGTCACTCATCTCTTGTGTTGTGCCCCCCATTTCCACAGACTCTACCAATTTTTTTTGGACTTTTGATTTCTACCTTATGTATGCCCAGTGTTTTCATTATACACTTCATCTCTTTTGCCATATCCTCCCTAAACTTTTTGAATTGATTTAGCATTAGTTGCTTCAATTTCTGCATCTCAGTCGAAGTGCAAGTTTGCTCCCCTGACTGGGCCATAACCTCATTCCTCCCAGTGTAGGTTGTAGCCTTCTGCTGTCTAGGCGTCTGGCATTCCTGGTCACCCCAATCAGGTTTTCCCAGACCAGAATGGGCCCTGGTCCCAGAAGGGAACTGTAAGTTTGTTCCTTTGACTGGGCCATAACTTTGTTTTTCTTAGTGTAGGTTGTAGTTTTCTGTTGTCTAGGCATCTGGTTTCCTTGGTTACCCCAATCAGTTTTCCCAGACAAGAATAGTCTCAGGTCTCAGAATTAGGAAATATTCAGTACCCAGTTTCCCTGAGGGTGTGTCTCAGAAGATTGACACACCCTGTGAGGCCTCAAGCCGTTATGCCCTTCCTAACCTGTCCAGCAGGTGGTGCCCGTCAGCCTGTCTCTCCTGACTGGTGTAAGGAGGTGTGGCCTGCTTAGTTTCTGTTTTGGCTGTTTTCCCCCAGGTTCTGGGGTCCAGTTCTGAATGGAAGGTGTGTAGTAGAACTGGGCACCACCTCCTTCCTCTTAGGATAGATACACCCCCCAGGGAGTCATCATCTGCATTTAAATAGGTTCTTTGTCTCTCTGACTCTCTTTTCTTCACCCTTGTCTGGGTCAGAGCCCTGAGAACTGAAAATGGCTGAGGCTTTCTCCACTGCAGAGTGGTGTGCACTGAAAACAGCTGAGGCTTTCTCCACTAAGCCGCTCAGGCTGAGAGAGAGAAAAAGGGACAGAAAGTCCCCTCTCAGGGCCAGTCCGTGGCCCCCAGTTTCACCCGTTGGCCAGAAATAGCACCTGGTTCTCTGGGCTCCCCCTCCTGGGACAGAGAAGTCCCCTGGCTCTTCAAGGTCAGTCATCACTAAAAGTCTCTTCTTGTTGGGGATTTGTAGCTTGCATTGAGCAGTCCACATTTGCCAAATAAAACCCCGGTTGGAACTGGACTGAGGCATATTTGCTTGTTCAGAGAGCGCTGCTCTCTATCACAGCGAGGCTTTGCAGTTCGGATTGCCATGGGTGGAGGGGCCTCCTGGCTTGTGTCCACATTTCTACTCACAGATTCCATGCTGCGATTTCAGGCATTCCTCCCAATCCAGGTTGGTGCACGATGTGTGGACAGTCATGGTTGTCCCCCAGCAGTTATTCCAGATCATTTACTAGTTGTTCCTGGTTGTTTCTTAGTTGCTCCAGGGGGGCTAACTAACTTCGACTCTTCTCTATACTGCCATCTTCTTCCATCCCAAGCAATTGCTTTTTATCTGTATATTTATACATCTCAGTAAGTCATCTGTATTTATCATCTATCCTGTGCCCAACACTGCAAACAAGGGTTGTTTTGTCATGCTTCTACTTTGTATTTTTTTGACATTCATGTAAATTTTTGCTTCATTTAATTTTCATATTTTCTTTTATGGGCTTTTCTTCCACTCTGGATTTTGATGTCGTAAATTTTCATAATTTTGTGTGAGCTGGGTAACTCTCATGATTTTCTGATAACCAGATATGAAAATTGCCAGGATTGGTTCATATTTGCATATTATGAATATATTATAATATAATAATAGTCTTCCAGCAAATCACCCCCTAACAGATGGTTTTAAGACCTGCATCTTCTCTAAATTTTGTCTAATAAAAAAACAAAATTGGAAAGAAGAGTAAGCAAAATGAGGTTGTAGGAATTGCTGTGTTGCTTTCATTTTATAATTTCTTGAAAAACATAGGATTTAATATTTAATCTATCTTCTTTATAGTGCATTTAGATTATCAATATAGGCATGTGTTCACTTTAGAATTCATCATTTGAGCCCTTTTCTTTTTCCTACAGAGGTCTGGAAAATCGAGCACACAGTGAGCAATTTAATGCTTTTTTTAGGCTGCCCAAAGAAGAGACTTTGAAAGAAGTACATGAATGTCTCTTATGGATACCATTCAGCCACTTTAATACTCATGGAAAAATGTGCATTTCAGAAAACTATATCTGCTTTGCTAGCCAAGATGGCAGTCTATGTAGTGTAATCATTCCATTACGAGAGGTAATGAAAATTTGGTTACATATCAGCGTTTAGGATGAAAATGTTATCATTCACAGCGTAAAATGTCCTTTCATTCTGTAACTTACTAAAAACTCAATATGTAATATTATCCTTTTAGTAATTTAAAAAGAAGAATTTTTTAATTTCAGTATTGTTCTTCAGGATATGAGTACTAGCTTCTGAGATTTTCTCAGTTACTTTAGTAGAGCCTTACAGCTCTTACTGAAAGTGAAAATAGAATGAAACCTAAAATTTAAAAGGAAAATAAGAGGGTAGATTGACACCAAATGGAGCATAATCACTCATTTTTATGACATGAATACCAAAACTTACAAATACCAATTTGATGTACATGGTCAGAAAGAATAGAATTAATAGCTTTTATGTAAGTCAGAAATTTCAGCACTGAATTATGTAAGTCAGTATTTCAGCACTGGATTTTTACATTTGTATTGCCGTTTTTAAAAGCTACATGTTGGTTAAACCTTTTTAATATATCACATCACAGACCGAAACTTTTAGCCACAAAACAGTAGGCCAAACATATTTTGCCTGAAGGTGTCAGCAATAATGGAAAAAATGAGATTTATTTATATGATTCCCCCCACACACAGGTCTTAGGTATAGAAAAGACAAATGATTCCAGCAAGTCAGTCATCATTAGCATCAAAGGAAAAACAGCTTTTCGCTTCAGTGAAGTTAAAGACTTTGAGCAACTGGTGGGAAAATTCAAGTTCAAGTGCGGAGCAGCTTCAACTCAACATTATGATATTAGCACAGAGGTAATTATACAGCAATAAGTCATTTTGAAAAAAGGTTTGTGTTTAGTGTATCCCATTCTTTCCAAAGGAATTCATTGTACCTTTCCTATTCATTCTTTTTTAGAAAAAGGCTGAAAGTAAAGCTCTTATATTCTCTTAAGTCATATTGTTAAAAAAGAAGTGAGAGTTAAGGACTTTATCCTTTTTAAAAAACTCATGCTTTAAAAAAATTATCACTTGATCTTGCCTTACTATATTTTCTGTTTATCATATATACCTACCTTATACTTTAACATAACATGGAATTTAACAGCTTCAACTATATTTGAGAATTCAACAAGGCCTTGAAAAAGCATTCTCCTGTCATTGCTGTGGAGTGATAGCAATTTTAAACAAGTCTGTATATCTTTTATTTAATACCTAGAAGGTCAGCTTTATTTATATAATCTGGCTCAAAGCAAAATAGTGGCATATTTGTTTACCTAGTAAAATGTTAGAGAGGGCAAATATTCTTGGCAAAGGGTGGTTAAGAGCCTGAGTCTGATGTTTAGTATGTGTTTCACAGACATGAAGAAAGTTAGTTTCAATTCAAATGAATTTATTTTTCAATGTCTAGGCACCCCATTTAAAAAAAATAGATGGATAAACGTTATCAAATGATAACTATATTTTAATTAAAAATTCAAAGAAAAATATCAGCATTGGCTTTACTGTTATTTTATTTGGACTGGAATATAGAGCCTTTTACCTCTCTCTCCAGAGTAGAGACAGAAAATATGCTGTCAGTTATAATGCAGTATTGATAAGATTAATTTTTC
Organism: Choloepus didactylus; assembly: GCF_015220235.1. Taxonomy (NCBI): domain Eukaryota; kingdom Metazoa; phylum Chordata; class Mammalia; order Pilosa; family Megalonychidae; genus Choloepus; species Choloepus didactylus. The sequence goes on from NC_051334.1 coordinate 124,964,179, forward strand.
CCTTTGATAATAAAAAAGCACAATGCAATCATGTAATTTTCAAAATATTTATCATCTCAGGTCCAAATACAGAGCCTTCATGTTTGCCATCAAGAGTTTTTCTTGCCTTAAATTTATTATGTCTCATTCTCTTCTAGTACGAACCTGGGATATTCCTTAGTTTGACATGGGGACACAAGTAAAATCTGATCAATCTTGGTAGTTTGTCTCCCAGTGCTCCCATATTCTTGCCTTTATCACTGTTTTTTTCTGCCCTATTCAATTTCAGGTTTAGTCTCTGTGTTAGGTTCACTGTTATGCTTGTCTTTCCTTCTCCTTTAAATTATATGTCTCTCTAAAACTTAGAGAACTGAAATTTTCCCCCTGAAAACTCTCATATGCCCCGAATAGTTAGGTATGCTCAGTTGTCAAGAAAGGATTTTGTCTCAAAATGAGTTTACCATCTTTCCTGATGAATCACAGAGCTCTAAAGTTTTCTAGTTTTGCTTACCCATTTTTAGAGGTTTTAATAAAGGTGTGTACAAAATACCAGTCAGTATTCTGATTTGCTTGGAAATGTAATGTTTTTTAAATTGTCATAGCATTATATTTTCACATTAGAATGCATATATATATATATTTTATTAGTTATTGATTTACAGAAAAATCCTGCATAAAATACATAGTCCCCATATACCACCCCATTATTAACACCTTGCATTAGTATGGTACATTTCTTACAGTTCATGAAAGAATGTTATTATAATGGTACTACTAGCTATAGTCCATCATTTACAATGGGGTTTACTCTTTCTGTTGTACAGTCCTGTGATTTTTTTAAATTTTTATTCTAGTAACATGTATACAATCTAAAATTTCCCCCTTTAACCATATTCAAAAATATAATTCAGTGCTGTTAAATGTGTTCACAGTTCACAATGTTGTGCTACCATCACCACCATCCATTATCAAACGTTTCCCATCAACTCAAATAGAAACTGTACAATTTAAGCAATAATTCCCCATTCCCCACCCCCACTTCAGCCTCTGGTAATCTATATTCTAGTTTCTGACTCTATGAAATTGCTTATTCTAAGTATTTCATATCAGTGAGGTCATAGAATATTTGTCCTTTTATGTCTGACTTATTTGACTCAACATAATGTCTTCAAGGTTCATCCGTGTTGTCACATGTATCAGAACTTCATTATTTTTTATGGCTGAATGATATAAGATTTTCATCTTTGCAGTGATGAAGAATATTGCTCATTTTAGTATCATCTGTAAACTTTCTAAATTTAATGATAATACATTTTAAAAATTAGTAGGGAGAGAACTTTGTAAAATTTTTTTTAAATTCAGTTTTTATTGAGATATATTCACATATCATAGTCATCCGTGGTGTACAATCAACTGTTCACAGTGCCATCATATAGTTGTGCATTCATCACCCCAATCTATTTTTTGAACATTTTCCTTATACCAGAAAAACTAAAAATAAGAATAAAAAGTAAAAGTAAAAAGAACACCCAAATCATCCCCCCGTCCCACCCTATTTTCATTTAGTTTCTGTCCTCATTTTTCTACTCATCCATCTCTGTACTGGACAAAGGGAATGTGATCCACAAGGCTTTCAGAATTACACTATCACCCCTTGTAAGCTACATTGTTATACAATTGTCTTCAAGAGTCAAGGACACTGGGTTGCAGTTCAGCAGTTTCAGGTATTTACTTCTAGCTATTCCAATACATTAAAACCTAAAAAGGGTTATCTATATAGTGCATAAGAGTGTCCACCAGTGACCTCTTGACTCCATTTGGAATCTCTCAGCCACTGAAACTTTATTTTGTTTCATTTTGCATCCCCCTTTTGGTTAAGAAGGTATTCTCATTCCCACAATGTTGGGTCCAGATTCATCCTTGGGAGTCATATCCTGCGTTGCCAGGGAGATTTACACCCCTGGGAGTCAGGTCCCACGTAGTAGAGAGGGCAATGAGTTCACCTGCCGAGTTGGGTTAGCTAGAGAGAGGGCCACATCTGAGCAACAAAGAGGTACTCAAGGGAAGACACTTAGGCACAATTATAAGCAGATTTAGCCTCTCCTTTGCAGTAATGAGTTCCATAAGGGCAAATGCCACCAAAGAGGGCTTGGTATACCAAACTGCCAGTCCTCGATGTTTGTGAAAACATCAGCAACAATCCAGGTGAGGAAGTCCAACACTTCTGCATTTTCCCGTGGCTCCTCAGGGGGGCCCTGCATATGTATTTTTATTCCCTGCCCAAATTACTTTGGGATGTGTCACTATTTCACACTAACCTGTACAAACCTACCAGGTCTCACTTCGTATTCAAAGTTCCATGTAATTAAGGTATTTGAACAAACTGTACGAGTTAAATTGTTTAGAAAATACAGATCCTTTGCCAAATAAACATCTCTTCCCTTGGTCTCACGTGGAAGTTGAAGTTTAAAAACACAGTCAGTATCGTACTTTACCCTTTGACCCCATTTGCCCTAGTCCTAACTAGATCTGCTTCATTTATGTCTTCAATTAAAGTCTGAACTCTTTCAGCTTTTTTAACAGTTGCTGTATGCACTGATACTGACATTCATATCTGCTGAGCTCTGGCTGTGAGTTTCAGGTGTCACACAGATAACCCAAAGTTACAGGGATAGATCAGGTTATACACAAAGGGATCAGCATCTCAGAATCTGGAGATAGCCATTACAATTCAGGAATAGATGTTACTGCTGTAAGAGCTTGCAATCTAGGGACCATTACAATAAGCGTTCCTCTGATAAGCTGTGCTCTGAGATTCAATTATGAGTTTACATATTATAGTTAGTCCATATTGGTGAGGCATTATAGTGTTTACCTTTGTTTCTGGCGTTCTTTGCTCAAAATACTGTCTCCAAGATCCATTCTCTTCATTGCGTGTCTCACAGCTTCACTCTTCCTCGCAGTTCCTCAATATTCCATTGTGCATACACCACAGTTCATCATTCTGTTCCTCAGTGGAGTTACCCTTAGGCCACCTCCACACATTGCAAGTCATGCATACTGCCTCCATAAATACCGGTGTGCAAATGTCCATCCATGTCCCTGCTCTCAGATCTTCCAAGTATATGCCCCCTAATGAGGTTGCATGACCTTATGGCCCCCACATACTTAGCTTCTTGTGGAACCACCACACTGTCCTCCAGAAAGGTTACACCTTTCTGTCTCCTAATCAACAGTAAATACGTACATCCCTCTCTCCATGTTTTCTCCAACACTTTTATCCCTATTTATATTTTTCCTATAATTTTATAGAGCTATATTCACATACCATACAATTGTCAAGTGTTCAGTCAGTTGTTCATAGTATCATCATATAGATGTGCATTTATCACCACAGTCAGAACTTGAACATATTGAGTACTATAAAAAAAGTTTTTTTAATGAATAATAAAAAAAGATAATAAAAAGAAAAATAAAATATCATACAATACAATAGTAGGGTCAGACAACAATACCACTACCAAGAATCCCATATCCCTCCCTTATATCCCCCTCTCATACACGTTTAGCTTTGCTATATTGCCTTTGTTACATTTAATGGACGCATATTACAATGTTACTGTTGACCATAGACTCCAGTTTGCTTTGATTATACTTTTTCCCTGAGGAGAGAACTTTTTAAACAAAAGCTATTTCCATTTGATTTCTAAATGACAAATTGTAGTTAGTTGTGTTGTTTTATAGCCACTATCAGACTGAAAGAAAGAGAAAAAATTCATTCTATAATTTTACCAAACCAGGCAAATTTTAGAGAAACAATAAGATATTTTAAGTAAATCTGAAAGAAGTTTAAATCAACAAATCTAAATATGAATACAAGAAGGATTTTTGGAGATTTTTTTTCTGTGAGTACATCAAAGATGTGTGGTGCAAAGAAGAAATGTTCCCAGAAGTAATTGGGATTATGTATATATACCACTTCTGTCCAAGTTTTTAAATAGGTGTCAATTAAAATTCTCCACATTTTAATAAGTTATGTTAAAACTTGGGTGTATAATCTATTCAACTGTTTGAAGAATTAGTTAATCTTTTATTTTTATTTACACATATAATCAAGAAATATTACTACTGAGTGAAAGAAAAATGGGCCATTTTAGCTTAGTTTTAAGTGACATGGCCTAAGAAGGGAAAGCACTACTGTAGATCACTTAGGATGCTTTTAAACTGTATTGTAAGTGAATCGTAGGAATTATGGAATGTCAAGAAAAAGTATAAATTGGACTTATGCCTTAAAGTCATTAGAAGGGCAAATAAATTTCTTCTATAGATTATCAAAGCATGTATAAACACTTAATTCATTAGTTTTCATAACGAGCACTATCTTACTTTCTAACTTTTTAAATTAGAAGGAATCAGTTCCTTATTCTACATAATAAGGCAGATAAGAATAATAGTTTAAACCTAATAGGCAGGTAAGAATAATAGTTTTTTTTTTCTTTTCTTTTTTTTTTTAAGATAACTGCTTTACTTCCAACCTGTTCCTACTTTACCCCAAGAAAGTTACCTAATATAACAACATTTCTGTGAACTTGTTCCTACTATATCCATCAGAAATTAACAGACCATAGTCATTCCTGGGCATCCCCAGAACGTTAAATAGCTTATCTGTTCTTCTTGGATTATTGTTCCCCCTTCCTTAATTGCTCTCTATCACTAGTTCCCCTACATTCTACATTATAAACCATTTGTTTTACATTTTTCAAAGTTCACATTAGTGGTAGCATATAATATTTCTCTTTTAGTGCCTGGCTTGTTTCACTCAGCATTATGTCTTCAAGGTTCATCCATGTTGTCATATGTTTCATGAGATCGTTCCTTCTTACTGCCGTGTAGTATTCCATCGTGTGTATATACCACATTTTATTTATCCACTCATCTGTTGAAGGACATTTGGGTTGTTTCCATCTCTTGGCAATTGTGAATAATGCTGCTATGAACATTGGTGTGCAGATATCTGTTCGTGTCACTGCTTTCCGATCTTCTGGGTATATACCAAGAAGTGCAATCGCTGGATCGAATGGTAACTCTATATCTAGTTTTCTAAGGAACTGCCAGACTGCCGAGGGCCGGCCTCAGCAACGGTCAGGGACCTGATAGGGGGGCTGGAGTCGGCGAAAGAAGACAGACACCTTGTCGTGTCTGGGTACGAAGATGAAATCTCCGACCAAGCAGAGCATCAGAGCTTTATTTTTATAATTTTCTACAACATACACACTAGCATTTAGGCATACAATACTAGAATAGTTTGGCTAAATTTCAGACATTATTTATTCTTACACAATGATCAATGGGCTAGCAGGGATAGACTCCCTGAAGCGTAGCAAGACACAATGTTTTTGGCACAGGCATAACAGTTCCTGTTATTTGGTACCAAGCAATCTATAACTATTTTTTGTGTTCATGTTTTTGAATCTGTTAATCATTACCTTTTTGTTTCTTCTAGCTAACTCTTTCAAAGCTGGGGAAGGGGGATTACCGCCTAGTTGACAGGTGGCCAGTGGGAGTGAGCAGAAAGGGTGACCTATTGTCTTCTAAGAAAGGAGCAGGCATTTTCACTACGCTGACGCTAATGCAGGGTAAGCTGCTGGCTCATTAATGTAGCTAGGTGTGGGAGCATTTCACCACCACAGAGCCCAAAAGACACCAAATGGGAAAAAGAGGCAGTAAGAATATAAGAAACAGCAGCAAGAAGCAAATTCCTTTTAGGCAGGAGTCATAGGTGCCACTCGGTGCTCCGCCTTGCGGAACGGTCACCGCGACATGTACTGAAGGCCCAGGGACCGTGTCACTAGGCCGACTGCCAGGTGCTGAGTTGGCTGCCCACACCAGACTGACTTCCAGAGTGGCTGAACCATTATACAGTCCCACCAACAATGAATAAGAGTTCCAATTTCTCCACATCCTCTCCAGCATTTGTACTTTCCTGTTTGTTTAATGGCAGCCAATCTAATCGGTGTTAAATGGTATCTCATTGTGGTCTTAATTTGCATCTCTCTAATAGCTAGTGAAGCTGAACATTTTTTCATGTGTTTCTTGGCCATTTGTATTTCCTCTTCAGAGAACTGTCTTTTCATATCTTTTGCCCATTTTATAATTGGGCTGTCTGTACTATTGTCATCGAGTTGTAGGATTTCTTTATATATGCAAGATATCAGTCTTTTGTCAGATACATGGTTTCCAAAAATTTTTTCCCATTGAGTTGGCTGCCTCTTTACCTTTTTGAGAAATTCCTTTGAGGTGCAGAAACTTCTAAGCTTGAGGAGTTCCCATTTATCTATTTTTTCTTTTGTTGCTTGTGCTTTGGGTGTAAAGTCTAGGAAGTGGCCGCCTAATACAAGGTCTTGAAGATGTTTTCCTACATTATCTTCTAGGAGTTTTATGGTACTTTCTTTTATATTGAGATCTTTCGTCCATTTTGAGTTAATTTTTGTGTAGGGTGTGAGGTAGGGGTCCTCTTTCATTCTTTTGGATATGGATATCCAACTCTCCCAGCCCCATTTGTTGAAAAGACCATTATGACTCAGTTCAGTGACTTTGGGGGCCTTATCAAAGATCAGTCGGCCATAGATCTGAGGGTCTATCTCTGAATTCTCAATTCGATTCCATTGATCTATATGTCTATCTTTGTGCCAGTACCACGCTGTTTTGACAACTGTGGCTTTATAATAAGCTTCAAAGTCAGGGAGTGTAAGTCCTCCCACTTCATTTTTCTTTTTTAGAGTGTCTTTAGCAATTCGAGACATCTTCCCTTTCCAAATAAATTTGATAACTAGCTTTTCCAAGTCTGCAAAGTAGGTTGTTGGAATTTTGATTGGGATTGCATTGAATCTGTAGATGAGTTTGGGTAGAATTGACATCTTAATGACATTTAGCCTTCCTATCCATGAACATGGAATATTTTTCCATCTTTTAAGGTCCCCTTCTATTTCTTTTAGTAGAGTTATGTAGTTTTCTTTGTATAGGTCTTTTACATCTTTGGTTAAGTTTATTCCTAGGTACTTGATTTTTTTAGTTGCTATTGAAAATGGTATCTTTTTCTTGAGTGTCTCTTCAGTTTGTTCATTTCTAGCATATAGAAACATTACTGACTTATGTGCATTAATCTTGTATCCCGCTACTTTGCTAAATTTGTTTATTAGCTCTAGTAGCTATATCGTCGATTTCTCAGGGTTTTCCAGATATAAGATCATATCATCTGCAAACAATGACAGTTTTACTTCTTCTTTTCCAATTTGGATGCCTTTTATTTCTTTGTCTTGCCGGATTGCCCTGGCTAGCACTTCCAGCACAATGTTGAATAACAGTGGTGACAGCGGGCATCCTTGTCTTGTTCCTGATCTTAGAGGGAAGGCTTTCAGTCTCTCACCATTGAGTACTATGCTGGCTGTGGGTTTTTCATATATGCTCTTTATCATGTTGAGGAAGTTTCCTTCAATTCCTACCTTTTGAAGTGTTTTTATCAAAAAGGGATGTTGGATTTTGTCAAATGCTTTTTCAGCATCTATTGAGATGATCATTTGATTTTTCCCTTTCGAATTTTTAATGTGTTGTAATACATTGATTGATTTTCTTATGTTGAACCATCCTTGCATGCCTGGAATGAACCCCACTTGGTCATGGTGTATGATTTTTTTAATGTGTCTTTGGATTCGATTTGCAAGTATTTTGTTGAGGATTTTTGCATCTATATTCATTAGGGAGATTGGCCGATAGTTTTCCTTTTTTGTAGCATCTTTGCCTGGTTTTGGTATTAGATTGATGTTAACTTCACAAAATGAGTTAGGTAGTGTTCCATTTTCTTCAATGTTTTGAAAGAGTTTGAGTAAGATTGGTGTCAGTTCTTTCTGGAAAGTTTGGTAGAATTCCCCTGTGAAGCCATCGGGCCCTGGGCATTTATTTGTGGGAAGATTTTTGATGACTGATTGGATCTCTTTGCTTGTGATGGGTTGATTGAGGTCTTCTATTTCTTCTCTGGTCAGTCTAGGTTGTTCATATGTTTCCAGGAAATTGTCCATTTCCTCTACATTATCCAGTTTGTTGCCATACAGTTGTTCATAGTATCCTCTTATAATTTTTTTAATTTCTTCAGGGTCTGCAGTTATGTCACCTTTTTCATTCATTATTTTGTTTATATGGGTCTTCTCTCTTTTTGATTTTGTCAGTCTAGCTAGGGGCTTGTCAATCTTGTTGATCTTCTCAAAGAACCAACTTTTGGTGATATTTATCCTCTCTATTGTTTTTTTGTTCTCTATGTCATTTATTTCTGCTTTAATCCTTGTTATTTCTTTTCTTCTACTTGGTTTAGGATTGGTTTGCTGTTCATTTTCTAGCTTCTTCAGTTGATCCATTAGTTCTTTGATTTTGGCTCTTTCTTCCTTTTTAATATATGCGTTTAGTGCTATAAATTTCCCCCTCAGCGCTGCTTTTGCTGCATCCCATAGGTTTTGGTATGTTGTGTTCTCATTTTCATTCGTCTCTATATAGTTAGCAATTTCACTTGCTATTTCTTCTTTAACCCACTGATTGTTTAGGAGTGTGTTGTTTAACCTCCAGGTATTTGTGAATTTTCTAAGTCTCTGATGGTTATTGACTTCTAATTGTATTCCATTGTGGTCAGAGAATGTGCTTTGAATAATTTCAGTCTTTTTAAATTTATTGAGGCTTGTTTTATGTCCCAGCATATGATCTATTCTGGAGAAAGTTCCGTGAGCACTAGAAAAGTATGTGTATCCTGGTGATTTGGGATGTAATGTTCTGTATATGTCTGTTAAATCTAATTCATTTATCAGATTGTTTAGGTTTTCAATTTCCTTATTGGTCCTCTGTCTGGTTGATCTATCTATAGGAGAGAGTGATGTGTTGAAGTCTCCCACAATTATTGTGGAAACATCAATTGCTTCCTTTAGTTTTGCCAGTGTTTCTCTCATGTATTTTGTGGCACCTTGATTGGGTGCATAGACATTTATGATTGTTATTTCTTCTTGTTGAATTGCCCCTTTTATTAGTATGTAGTGGCCTTCTTTGTCTCTCAAAACATCCCTGCATTTAGAGTCTATTTTATCTGAGATTAATATTGCTACACCTGCTTTCTTTTGGCTGTAGCTTGCATGAAATATTTTTTTCCATCCTTTCACTTTCAGTTTCTTTGTGTCCCTGTGTCTAAGATGAGTCTCTTGTATGCAACATATTGATGGTTCATTTTTTTTGATCCATTCTGTGAATCCATATGTTTTAATTGGGGAGTTTAATCCATTTACATTCAACGTTATAACCGTGAAGGCATTTCTTGAATCAGCCATCTTATCCTTTGGTTTATGTTTGTCATATATATAAGAATAATAGTTTAAACCTAATAACTGGTTTTTGTTTGCCTCAATAAGAAAAGGTAATATGTTTCCTATGCTTATAATGTAAATAGGAAAAGATGTTTTAGCTCTAGGGTATATAGATTTATTTCTAATTATAAAACCAGAAACTTTACTAAAGAGAAAAATAGCACCTGATTTTAAATTATGGACTATGAACAGGAGCCTATCTTAAGAGGATTCTGATAGTTTACATAAGTATTTCTTTGTATGTTTTTATTTTAATTTTTGGTTTTACTGGTAACTTTGGCCCCCAGCCATCATTTATTATGTTGTCTTTGTAAAATATCTAATTTAAATCTAGTGGTTTGTGGAAAAGTTACACTTAAAGAAAGGTTAATCTTTGCTGTGTCTTTCCTTCATTACTGGAAGCCATAAGCTAAAGTCAGTGTCAAGTGAAAAAGACCAAACAGGTATAAAAGTATCTCTTTATAGAGTCAACAGTCTATGTTGCTTTCTAGTTGTGATTGGATTTTGCTTAGCTACTAAATATCTGATGAGTGATGCCAAGTGTGAGTACCCAAATAAATGAATTTACACAATTGGTATGGCCATGGGATAAAACCCTCCATCCAAAAGAACCAGAGCTTAGTTCCTTAGATAATCTACTTTAGTATGCTGTTCAAACAATTCAAATATTAAATTGTTTTAATCCACCATCTTTGAAGGTGAGTGGGTTAATGTGACTTAATGAATGCTAAATGCTTCAGAGGCAATTATGGATAGGACTGGCATACTTGCCATCACTTTTATAAATTTATATTTGGGCTTTCATCACTTAAGGGGTTAGTTTTCTTTTTCCTCTTGGATACTTTTCCTATAGTTTGGATATACTACCAATAGATAAATTGGTGCCTCAGTCATATGACTTAAACTAAGAGAATGTAACTTGCTTTGAGATCCAGACTACAACTATGAACTTTTCAATCTGAATTTGCAGAAATTTAATTCCTTATTCAAACAGCTAAATTTAACATACAGTAGTAAAGTAGGTTATTTGCCAAAACAAGCATTTTAAATAAGAGACCTGTAATTTGAGACCTTTCTCACTAATTGTACATTTTTCCTTTATCAGCTTCTTTTACCCTACCCTTATATTCAGACATTGATTTGAATATTTCTTCCTAACTTTCCCTGAATCCTGTCTTAAATGTCCATCCCTCCTTGTACTGGTATTTTGCATTTCAAACTAAAATACCACTGGACTGCTGTACCCTAATTTGCTACTTTTCCTCCACCTCAGACATGGGCATTTTTTTGTTTGTTTGTTTGTTTTAGCATAAACAGAAAGCCCAGTGATAGGGAAGGTTTAAGGGTTTTTTGATCCAGTAGCTTAGTGATGGCATCAAGGACGATATGTTTTGTATTTATATGCTCTGACCTTGACTTCTTCTAGAGGTTGGCTCTTTTCATGATTCCTCATGGTGGTAGGATAGCTTCTTTTACTGGAAATCTTTATTTCTTCATGTGAATTTGGTCTATTGTCTAGTGTCCTTTCCTCCCCACCTGAAGAACTACCTCACTCAGCTTTGGTTTATCTTGGAATGTCTTAATCTCCCTCATTTTTGAAATACAGTTTTGCCAGATAGAGAATTCTTGGTTGGCAATTTTGTACTTTCAGCACTTTAAATATGTCATCCCACTGCCTTCTTGCCTCCATGGTTTCCCGTGAGAAATCAGCAGCTAGTCTTATTGAAGCTCCCTTGTATATGACACCTTGCTTCTCTCTTGCAGCTTTCAGAATTCTCTCTTTATCTTTGTCATTCAATAATTTGATTATAACATGTTATATTATGGGTCTATTTGGGTTTGTTCTATTTGGAATTCATTGAGCTTCTTGGATGTGTATATTCATGTCTTTCGTTGCATTTGGGATTTTTTCAGTCATTATTTCTTCAAATATTCTTTCTTCCCCTTCCTCTCTTTAATCTGCTTCTGGGGCTCCCACAGTGCATATATTGGTACACTGATGGAGTCCCACAGGTCTCTCAGGTTCTCTTCACTTTTCTTCATTCTTTTTTCTTTCTTCTCACACTGAGTAATTTAAATTGTCTTATCTTCAGGTTCACTGATTCTTTTCTCTGCCAGCTCCAGTCTGCTGTTGAACCTCTCTAGGGAGTTTTTTTTTTAAATTTCTGTTACTGTGGTCTTCAGCTCTGTTTGGTTCCTTTTCATGATTTCTATTTCTTTATTGACATTCTCTTTGCGTTCATCTACCATTTTTCTGATTTCCTTTAGTTTTTCTCCATGGTTTTCTTTTGCTCTTTGAGTATATTTAAGACCATTTTTTAAAGTCTTTGTCTGATATGTCCAAGTTCTGGTCTTCCTTTTAATGGTTTCTAATTCTTTATTCTGTTCTTGTGTATGAGCCAAGATTTCCTGTTTCTTTGTATGTTTTGTAATTTTTTTCTTGCAACCTTGCCATTTTGATATTTTGACATGCTATCTCTGGAATTTAGACACTGAGATGCCTGTTCCTTAAGCTTGCATTCAGCTAGCATTATGACAAAAATGTCCTTGAATGTCAGGAATTAACCAAAAAAAATTAAAAAGAAGAAAAAGGAACTACCTTTCTCAGTCTTTGCAGATTAGCCTGTGTAAGTGGTCTCCTTCAGAGCTTAGCTCTCCTAACAATAAGATTAGAGAATATCCTGAGGCAAAAGCGTAGTGTCCTCCCTGGTCTTTTCTGCATGTGCCTTATTCTGAGCATGCACATGTGGCCCTAAGAATTCCCCCAAATACACAGATCAGAATGTCTCCTTTTCCTAGGAAAGTGTTTCCTCATGGTCCCAGGCAGTATGCTGTATATCCCACAGTCAGCAAAACTTTGCCCCAGACAGCTGCAATTTGACCATTTTCCAGAGTTCTGTAGGAGAGCATGTGATTTGTCTTCTACATGCCAAGCAAGTTCTGGGATAGTGAGCCTGCAACTAGGGTCCTAGTTTAGTCCCTCAGGAGACCACCAGACAGGATGGCAGAGACATACATGCTTCCAGGACATGCATAAGGGTTTCTCTGCTCCTTCTGGTACTGGGACCAATGACCTGCACTGGGAGCATGGGCTGGCTCTACACCAAGCCAGTGAAAGAATGGGGGGGGGGGTGGATAGCCAGGGCACCACAAGATCCTACCGTTAAGTTGCCTTTTTCTTGATTCAGTGCTTGCCATATTATTGCAACCCCTTAGCTGTTTTCTGGAGCTTTGAAAAAATGATTCTGCCAGCTCTTGTTGGTTGCTTAAAGCTTCTCCAGGGGAGAGAGGGAAGCAGAGCCCTGGATCAGCTCATTCCAACACCTTGATGACCAGAAATCCCTTGGACATTATTTTCATCTTATTTAAGCTACTAAAGTTAAGGGGATTACCTTAGTGATCATTTTTTAATACCCCAGACCTATGGTATAGTTATAATCCATAGAAGCTAGGTAACTGATATGTTTTAAAGTAAAGGTTTTGGGGATCATAAAACTATGGAAATGCAGGGGACCCAAATTAGCCAAAATAGTATGAAAAAGATAAACAAAGTTGGAGGATTCACACTTTATGATATTAAATCTTACTATACAGCTGTAGTATTCAAGACAGTATGATACTGGCATAAGATAGACATATAGGTCAATGTACTAGAATTGAGAGTTCAGAAATAATCCTTTACATATAAGATCAGTTGGATTTTGGCAAGGGTACTGTGCTGGTTTGAGACTGTTGTGTACCCCAGGAAAGACTATGTTCTTTTGATCCATTCTGGTGGGTGCAACCCATTGTGGGTGGGATCTTTTGATTGCGTTGTTTCCATGGAGATCTGACCCACCCAATTGTGGGTGGGACCTTTTGATTATATTATTTCCATGGAGATGTGACCCCACCCATTCAACATGGGTCTTAGTTTACTGGCATCCTCTATGAGAGGACAAAAGGCAGAGATATTTTGAAGAGAGCAGAGAGATATTTAGAGAGAAAAAACACCCAGAGACATTTTGGAGACAGCCATTGAAACCAGGGCCACCACAGATCCAGACTTTTGGAGATGCTAAGCTAAGAGATGAGGCCCAGAGTTTGCCCTGGAGAAGCTAAGTGAAAACCCACAGACACTTATGGAGAAAGCCACTGGAATTGGAAGCTGAAAGCAATGTAACCGGGAGCAAAGACCAGCAGACACCAGCCACGTGCCTTCCCAGCTGACTAGAGGTGTTCCAGATGCCATCGGCCTTTTCCTCAGAGAAGGTATCTACCTCTTGATGCCTTAATTTGGACATTTTCATGGCCTTAGAGCTATAAATTTGTGAACTAATAAACCCCAATTGTAAAAGCCAATCCATTTCTGGTATATTACATTTCCAGCAGCTTTAGCAAACCAGAACAGGTACCAAGTTAATTCAATGGTAAAAGAATAATCTTTTCAACAAATGATACTGGGATAATTGACTATCCACATGCAGGAGAATGAGTTGGACCTTTTCCTTACACCATACACAAAAATTAACTCATAATGACTCAGAGACCTAATTGTAAGAGCTCAAACTCTTAGGGAAACTCTTAGGGAAAACATAGGAGTAAATCTTCATGACCTTGAAATAGGTGCCAAAAGCACAAGTGACAAAAGAAAAAATAGATAAGTTGGACTACATCAAAATTATTTTTTTTGTACTTCAAATGATACCATACTATGAAGAAAGTGAAAGGACAGCCCACAGAATGGGGGAAATATTTCAAATCATATATTTGATAAGGGACTTGTATCCAAAATATGTGAGAAGCTCTTACAAGCACAATATAAAGATAAATAACCCAGTTTAAAAATTGTCAAAGTATTTGAATAGATATTTCTCCAAAGAACATATAGAAATAGCCAATAAGCACATGAAAAGATGCTCAACATCATTAGTCACCAGGGAAATGCAAATCAAAACCACAATGAGATACTACTTCATGCCCACTAGGGTGGCTATAATCAAAAAGAAAGACAATAACAAGTGTAAAGGAGGATGTGGAGAAATAGAAACCCTCATACATTACTGGTGGGAATGTAAAATGGTACAGCCACTTTGGAATACAGTTTGATAGTTGGATAGCTCCTCAGAATTAAACATAGAAGTGTCTTGTGACCCATCAATTCTACTCCTAGGTATTTACTGAAGAGAATTGAATACTTATGTCCACACAAATACTTGCAGACAGTATTATTGTTTATAATTATTTATAATTACCAAAACATGGAAACAACCTCAATGCCCATCAACTTATAACATAAATAAGATATAATGTATTTATGTAATGGAATATTCATCAGCAATAATAAATGAAGTACTGATACATGCTATAACCTGGATGAACCTTGAAAACAGTATGCTAAGTGAAAGTCATTAGCCACAAAAGACTACCTATTGTATGGTTCCATTTATATGAAAAATCCAGAATAGGCAAATCTATAGAGACAAAAAGTAGATTAGAGGTTGCCCAGGTGTGAGAGTGGGGGGTTGGAAAGATTCCAAATAGGTAGGGAGTGTCTTTTTGGGGTGAATGAAAATGTCCTGAATTTAGATTGTGATCATTGCACAACTCTGAAAATACTAAAGCCATTCACTTAAAATTTTTGAGTTATGGTGTGTAATTTATGTGTTAATAAAGATGTTAAAAAATTAAAAAAAAAAAAAACTTTGGGGGACTTTGTCAACGTACTTTGCTTAGTAAGGGAGAAATACCTTTGGTACACATGAAGGTTTCCCCTATAGTTGAGCTATACTAACTATGTTGATAAATGTTCTTCAAAGCTTTTTTTAAGGAGAAGCAACAATTGAATGCTCTAAAATTGTACTTTCCTTAGATGGGACTAAAAATTAATGCATTAATGCTGGGAATGGAAAAGCCCTCTTAATTTGTTGTTTTTTTTTTTTGATCCTAAAAAGATCCAAATTCAGCTAGCAATTTTTAAGTGTCTCCTGTGTGTTAGGTTTTATACAGCTTGCTTTCACAAAGCACTGTATTGTTTAATTCCATAATTATCATGTGATACAGATGTTATCCTCATTTTACCTATGTGGAAACCAAGCCTCAAAGAAAGTAACTTAGAATTGCATAGCTAGAAATTGACAAAAATATATTGGTTAGGTTTCAGCTTTTTCAGTTACAATCAGATGATATTCCTGCCTCCTTAAATTCCTAAATCTGCTTTATGATACATTGGAGAATGTCTTGGATTACTTCTACAGATAATGAATCTCATCCACTCAATGGAATTTATATTACTTTAACTCTCAGTATAATCTTAATCATATAGCACCTTATTTCTAGCCTACATTCTAACAACAATTGTGATTATTGACAGTGTTAGATAAAGAAGAAAGGCCTCCAGAATGAGAAAAATCAGGCTGAGTTCTAGACTCAGATGTCATTAAAAATCCTTGAATATGGGCAAGTTTCTTAATCTGTCTGTGCATCACTTGCCTCATCTTTAAAATGAAAGAATGGAACTGAATAATTTTCTTTGATGTACTCCTTGGGATGTTGTCTCTTGACACATCTTGAGCTGAGGCTATTCCAAGAGTGTTGTTTGGTCTCAACGATGTCTCAGAAAGCTGAGTTTCTGAGTTCCAAAATTATTTTTGATCCTGGCTAGTAGATAAGCCTGTTCTGTAGTTTTGATGTTTCCTGTGTGAGCAACTTACCATTACTTACTTTCTCAAGGTTTATTTGCTACCAGTATGCTAACTTCCAAATCCAGATCTCCAGCTCAGACCTCTGTCCTTAGTTCCAGACCCATATTATTTAACTACCTACAGTGCATATCCACCTAAATGTCCCAAAGGTATTTTACATTCAACATGTCTAAAAGTGAAGTCTTCCTCCCCTGTGCCCCTTCTTCCTTCCTGTGTTCTCTAAACTGATTGATGCTATGAACACCGAGGTTGACAGTTGCCACTATCCATCTAGCCACCCAAACATTGTTGTCATCCTTAGATTCCTCTCCTTCCCTCCCAGTTCCGATAAGTCACTAGGCTCTGTAGCTTCTCTCAGATCCTTCCCATCTGTTCCATACCCACCGCTTCTGCCTTATCTTAGACCCTCGTTATGTATGTCTCTACATACCTTCTTAACAGGTCTCTCTTTCCAGTTGTGCCTCCGTCCAATTCATTCCCCATCACTTCTAGAGTGGTATTTCTAAAACATAAATCTGATCATGTTACTTCCCTTCCTGAAATTTTCAGTGACCTCCTTAACCTCTACCAAATCACCTAGAAGATAAGTTCTAACTTTATAACACCCTTCCTGATCTGACCCCTGCTTGTTTATCCAGCCTTATCTCTTGCCTCTCTATGTGCACATATGTATTGGCCATTCTGAACTACTTTTTGGTCCCCCCAAATTATTTGTCATTGCTTGCATAATTATCTTTGTACATGCTCTTTCTTCTAAGAATGCTCTTACTTCTTTTTCTGCCTGGCAAACACTCACTCATCCTTAAAGATCCATCTCAAGCATCATATTCCCTATGAAACCTAACAACATCCTCTAGAAAGTCTGATATCACTATAATGCATACATATCTCTAGTATAGCACTTATGATAGTGTATTATAATTATTTATTACTTGTCTCTTTCCTACCTAACTGTGAGCTCTTACTCATCTTTATAACTCCAGTGCAGTATGAAGAACATAGTATTTACTCAGTAGATGTTTGAATGTTGTTGAATGAATGAGAGAGGGTTTTCTCTAGATACGAATTTTTGATGCCTCTAATTTCAAAAATATTTCTATTGAGGCATATTTTACATTTCATATAATTCAACTTTTTAAGTATACAGTTCAATGATTTTTAAAACAGATTTACCAAGTTGTGCAACCATCACCATATATCAGTTTTAGAACATTTTTATCTCCCTAATAAGAACCCTCATACACATTTACTGTTAATCTCTGTTTTCTCCCTACCCCCAACCCTAGGCATATTTGCCTTTTCTGGATATTTCATATAAATGGAATCACACAATATGTGTTCTCTTGTATCTAGTTTTCACTGAGCGTAATGTTTTTGAGGTCATCCATGTCACAGCATGTATCCATAGTTTCTTCTTTTTATTGCTGAATAATATTCCTTTGTACGGCTATACCATCTTTTGTTTATCCTTTCATCAGCTGATGAACATTAAGTTGTTTCTAGTTTTGGGAAGTTATGAATAATGCTGTTAAGAACATTCATGTACAAGTCTCTGTGGGAATATATTTTCATTTATCTTGGGTATGTACTTAAGGGTGGAATTAGTCATATGGTAAATTTATGTTTACTTTTTCAACACATTGCCAAACTATTTTCTGATAGGCTGCACAATTTTACATACCCACTTAAAATATATAAGGGCTTCTGTTTTTCTACATACTCACCAACATTTGTTATTGTCTGTCTCTTTATTAGAGCCATTTTAGTAGGCGGGATACAGTGTCTCATTGTGGTTTAAATTTGCATTTCCCTAACTAATGATGTTGAAAATATTTCATGTACTTGTTAGCCATTCATATATCATTTTTGGTGTACTGTCTAATGAAATATTTTGCCCATATTTTGATTGAGTTGTAAGTGCCCTTTGTATATTCTGGATGTAAGTCTTTTATCATATAAGTGTCTCACAAATATTTTCTTCTAGTCTGCTGTTTAACTTTTCATTTTCTGAATGGTGTCTTTCATAGCACAAGAGTTTTGATATTTAAAGAGATCCAATTTATCCATTTTTTTTCTTTTAGGGGCTATGATTTTGGTGTCCTATCTAAGATATCTTTTCTGAGCCCAAGGTCTCAAAGATTTCTTACTGTGTTTTCTCCTAAAAGCTTTATTGTTTTAGCTCTTACATTTAGTTGGTGATCCATTTCGAGTTAATGTTCATATATAGTGTAAAGTAACAGTCTAAGTTCATCTTTTTTTGCATGTGTATATCCAATTATCCGATCACCATTTGTTCAAAGGGCTATCCTTTCCTCCAATGAATTGTCGTGGCACCTTTGTGAACAATCATTTGACCAGAAATATAAAGATATACTTCTTGACTTTAACTACTGACATTGATCTATATTTCTATCTTTATGCCAGTACTACACTGTCTTGATAATTGTAGCTTTGTAGTAAGTTTTGAAACCGAGGAGTGAAAGACCTACAACTTTGCTCTTTTCTCAAAATTGTTTTGCCTATTCTAGGTCTCTTATATTTCCATATAAAATTTAGGACCAGTTTGTCAATTTCTGTTAAAAAAAAAAAAAGCGTAGTGGAATTTTGATAGGGATTGTCTTGACTCTATAGATCAATCTAGGGAGAACTGCCATCTTCACAATACTGGGGTTTCCAGCCCATGAACATGAATTTCTCTCCATTTATTTAGATCTTTAATTTCCTTCAACGGTGCTTTGGAAATTTTGAACATGAATTTCTCTCCATTTATTTCTTTAATTTCCTTCAACAATGCTTTGGAAATTTCAATGTACAAGTGTTGCACTTCTTTTATTAAATTTATTCTTATATATTGCATTCCTTTTGATGTTATTGTGAAAGGCATTGTTTTCTTAATTTCATTTTTCTATTCTATTTTTGTGTATAGAAATAAAATTGTTATTTGTATATTGATCTTGTATTCCGTGACCTTGCTGTACTTGTGTATTAATAATGCTCATATATTTTTTTGGTTCCTTATGATTTTTTTTTTTTTTTTTTTTTTTTTTTTTTTTTTTTTTAATCATCATTTTATTGAGATATATTCACATACCACGCAGTCATACAAAACAAATTGTACTTTCGATTGTTTACAGTACCATTACATAGTTGTACATTCATCACCTAAATCAATCCCTGACACCTTCATTAGCACACACACAAAAATAACAAGAATAATAATTAGAGTGAAAAAGAGCAATTGAAGTAAAAAAGAACACTGGGTACCTTTGTCTGTTTGTTTCCTTCCCCTACTTTTCTACACATCCATCCATAAACTAGACAAAGTGGTGTTTGGTCCTTATGGCTTTCCCAATCCCATTGTCACCCCTCATAAGCTACATTTTTATACAACTGTCTTCGAGATTCATGGGTTCTGGGTTGTAGTTTGATAGTTTCAGGTATCCACCACCAGCTACCCCAATTCTTTAGAACCTAAAAAGGGTTGTCTAAAGTGTGCATAAGAGTGCCCACCAGAGTGACCTCTCGGCTCCTTTTGGAATCTCTCTGCCACTGAAGCTTATTTCATTTCCTTTCACATCCCCCTTTTGGTCAAGAAGATGTTCTCCGTCCCACGGTGCCAGGTTTACATTCCTCCCTGGGAGTCATATTCCACGTTGCCAGGGAGATTCACTTCCCTGGGTGTCTGATCCCACGTAGGGGGGAGGGCAGTGATTTCACCTTTCAAGTTGGCTTAGCCAGAGAGAGAGGGCCACATCTGAGCAACAAAGAGGCATTCAGGAGGAGACTCTTAGGCACAAATACAGGGAGGCCTAGCCTCTCCTTTGCAGCAACCGTCTTCCCAAGGGTAAAACTTATGGTAGAGGGCTCAACCCATCAAACCACCAGTCCCCTATGTCTGTGGTCATGTTAGCAACCATGGAGGTGGGGTAGGCGAATACCCCTGCATTCTCCACAGGCTCCTCAAGGGGGCACTACATCTTTTTTTTTTTTCCTTGTTTGTCTTTTTTCTTTTTTTTTTTTTTTTTAACTTTCCCTTCTTTTTTAAATCAACTGTATGAAAAAAAAAGTTAAAAAGAAAACAAACATACAATAAAAGAGCATTTCAAAGAGACCATAGCAAGGGAGTAAGAAAAAGACAACTAACCTAAGATAACTGCTTAACTTCCAACATGTTCCTACTTTACCCCAAGAAAGTTACATAATATAGCAACATTTCAGTGAACTTGTTCCTACTACAACCATCAGAAATTAACAGACCATAGTCATTTCTGGGCATCCCCAGAACGTTAAATAGCTTATCTGTTCTTCCTGGATTATTGTTCCCCCTTCCTTAATTGCTCTCTACTGCTAGTTCCCCTACATTCTACATTATAAACCATTTGTTTTACATTTTTCAAAGTTCACATTAGTGGTAGCATATAATATTTCTCTTTTGTGCCTGGCTTATTTCGCTCAGCATTATGTCTTCAAGGTTCATCCATGTTGTCATATGTTTCACCAGATCGTTCCTTCTTACTGCCGCGTAGTATTCCATCGTGTGTATATACCACATTTTATTTATCCACTCATCTGTTGAAGGACATTTGGGTTGTTTCCATCTCTTGGCAATTGTGAATAATGCTGCTATGAACATTGGCGTGCAGATATCTGTTCGTGTCACTGCTTTCCGATCTTCCGGGTATATACCGAGGAGTGCAATCGCTGGATCGAATGGTAGCTCTATATCTAGTTTTCTAAGGAACTGCCAGACTGACTTCCAGAGTGGCTGAACCATTATACAGTCCCACCAACAATGAATAAGAGTTCCAATTTCTCCACATCCCCTCCAGCATTTGTAGTTTCCTGTTTGTTTAATGGCAGCCATTCTAACCGGTGTTAGATGGTATCTCATTGTGGTCTTAATTTGCATCTCTCTAATAGCTAGTGAAGCTGAACATTTTTTCATGTGTTTCTTGGTCATTTGTATTTACTCTTCAGAGAACTGTCTTTTCATATCTTTTGCCCATTTTATAATTGGGCTGTCTGTACTATTGTCATTGAGTTGTAGGATTTCTTTGTATATGCAAGATATCAGTCTTTTGTCAGATACATGGTTTCCAAAAATTTTTTCCCATTGAGTTGGCTGCCTCTTTACCTTTTTGAGAAATTCCTTTGAGGTGCAGAAACTTCTAAGCTTGAGGAGTTCCCATTTATCTATTTTCTCTTTTGTTGCTTGTGCTTTGGGTGTAAAGTCTAGGAAGTGGCCTCCTAATACAAGGTCTTGAAGATGTTTTCCTACATTATCTTCTAGGAGTTTTATGGTACTTTCTTTTATATTGAGATCTTTGGTCCATTTTGAGTTAATTTTTGTGTAGGGGGTGAGGTAGGGGTCCTCTTTCATTCTTTTGGATATGGATATCCAACTCTCCCAGCCCCATTTGTTGAAAAGACCATTATGGCTCAGTTCGGTGACTTTGGGGGCCTTATCAAAGATCAGTCGGCCATAGATCTGAGGGTCTATCTCTGAATTCTCAATTCGATTCCATTGATCTATATGTCTATCTTTGTGCCAGTACCATGCTGTCTTGGCAACTGTGGCTTTATAATAAGCTTCAAAGTCAGGGAGTGTAAGTCCTCCCACTTCGTTTTTCTTTTTTAGAGTGTCTTTAGCAATTCGAGGCATCTTCCCTTTCCAAATAAATTTGATAACTAGCTTTTCCAAGTCTGCAAAGTAGGTTGTTGGAATTTTGATTGGGATTGCATTGAATCTGTAGATGAGTTTGGGTAGAATTGACATCTTAATGACATTTAGCCTTCCTATCCATGAACATGGAATATTTTTCCATCTTTTAAGGTCCCCTTCTATTTCTTTTAGTAGAGTTATGTAGTTTTCTTTGTATAGGTCTTTTACATCTTTGGTTAAGTTGATTCCTAGGTACTTGATTTTTTTAGTTGCTATTGAAAATGGTATCTTTTTCTTGAGTGTCTCTTCAGTTTGTTCATTTCTAGCATATAGAAACATTACTGACTTATGTGCATTAATCTTGTATCCCGCTACTTTGCTAAATTTGTTTATTAGCTCTAGTAGGTGTATCGTTGATTTCTCAGGGTTTTCTAGATATAAGATCATATCATCTGCAAACAATGACAGTTTTACTTCTTCTTTTCCAATTTGGATGCCTTTTATTTCTTTGTCTTGCCGGATTGCCCTGGCTAGCACTTCCAGCACAATGTTGAATAACAGTGGTGACAGCGGGCATCCTTGTCTTGTTCCTGATCTTAGAGGGAGGGCTTTCAGTCTCTCACCATTGAGTACTATGCTGGCTGTGGGTTTTTCATATATGCTCTTTATCATGTTGAGGAAGTTTCCTTCAATTCCTACCTTTTGAAGTGTTTTTATCAAAAAGGGATGTTGGATTTTGTCAAATGCTTTTTCAGCATGTATTGAGATGATCAATTGATTTTTTCCTTTCGAGTTTTTAATGTGTTGTAATACATTGATTGTTTTTCTGATGTTGAACCATCCTTGCATGCCTGGAATGAACCCCACTTGGTCATGGTGTATGATTTTTTTAATGTGTCTTTGGATTCGATTTGCAAGTATTTTGTTGAGGATTTTTGCATCTATATTCATTAGGGAGATTGGCCGGTAGTTTTCCTTTTTTGTAGCATCTTTGCCTGGTTTTGGTATTAGATTGATGTTAGCTTCATAAAATGAGTTAGGTAGTGTTCCATTTTTTTCAATGTTTTGAAAGAGTTTGAGTAAGATTGGTGTCAGTTCTTTCTGGAAAGTTTGGTAGAATTCCCCTGTGAAGCCATCTGGCCCTGGGCATTTATTTGTGGGAAGATTTTTGATGACTGATTGGATCTCTTTGCTTGTGATGGGTTGGTTGAGGTCTTCTATTTCTTCTCTGGTCAGTCTAGGTTGTTCATATGTTTCCAGGAAATTGTCCATTTCTTCTACATTATCCAGTTTGTTGCCATACAGTTGTTCATAATATCCTCTTATAATTTTTTTAATTTCTTCAGGATCTGCAGTTATGTCACCTTTTTCATTCATTATTTTGTTTATATGGGTCTTCTCTCTTTTTGATTTTGTCAGTCTAGCTAGGGGCTTGTCAATCTTGTTGATCTTCTCAAAGAACCAACTTTTGGTGATATTTATCCTTTCTATTGTTTTTTTGTTCTCTATGTCATTTATTTCTGCTTTAATCCTTGTTATTTCTTTTCTTCTACTTGGTTTAGGATTGGTTTGCTGTTCATTTTCTAGCTTCTTCAGTTGATCCATTAGTTCTTTGATTTTGGCTCTTTCTTCCTTTTTAATATATGCGTTTAGTGCTATAAATTTCCCCCTTAGCACTGCTTTTGCTGCATCCCATAGGTTTTGGTATGTTGTGTTCTCATTTTCATTCGTCTCTATATATTTAGCAATTTCTCTTGCTATTTCTTCTTTAACCCACTGATTGTTTAGGAGTGTGTTGTTTAACCTCCAGGTATTTGTGAATTTTCTAAGTCTCTGATGGTTATTGACTTCTAATTGTATTCCATTGTGGTCAGAGAATGTGCTTTGAATAATTTCAATCTTTTTAAATTTATTGAGGCTTGTTTTATGTCCCAGCATATGATCTATTCTGGAGAAAGTTCCGTGAGCACTAGAAAAGTATGTGTATCCTGGTGATTTGGGATGTAATGTCCTGTAGATGTCTGTTAAATCTAATTCATTTATCAGATTGTTTAGGTTTTCAATTTCCTTACTGGTCTTCTGTCTGGTTGATCTATCTATAGGAGAGAGTGATGTGTTGAAGTCTCCCACAATTATTGTGGAAACATCAATTGCTTCCTTTAGTTTTGCCAATGTTTCTCTCATGTATTTTGTGGCACCTTGATTGGGTGCATAGACATTTACGATTGTTATTTCTTCTTGCTGAATTGCCCCTTTTATTAGTATGTAGTGGCCTTCTTTGTCTCTCAAAACATCCCTGCATTTGAAGTCTATTTTATCTGAGATTAATATTGCTACACCTGCTTTCTTTTGGCTGTAGCTTGCATGAAATATTTTTTCCATCCTTTCACTTTCAATTTCTTTGTGTCCCTGTGTCTAAGATGAGTCTCTTGTATGCAACATATTGATGGTTCATTTTTTTTGATCCATTCTGCGAATCTATATCTTTTAATTGGGGAGTTTAATCCATTTACATTCAACGTTAAAACCGTGAAGGCATTTCTTGAATCGGCCATCTTATCCTTTGGATTATGTTTGCCATATTTTTCCCTCTCTCTATTAATATCCTTTATTGTACCCATACCGAATCTCTTTAGTACTGACCCTTTCTCCAAGTCTCTCTGTCCTGTCTTTGTTTCTCTGTCTGTAGGGCTCCCTTTAGTATCTCCAGTAGGGCAGGTCTCTTGTTAGCAAATTCTCTCAGCATTTCTTTGTCTGTGAAAAATTTAAGCTCTCCCTCAAATTTGAAGGAGAGCTTTGCTGGATAAAGTATTCTTGGCTGGAAATTCCTCTCTCTCAGAATTTTAAATATATCGTGCCATTGCCTTCTCGCCTCCATGGTGGCTGCTGAGTAGTCACTACTTAGTCTTATGCTGTTTCCTTTGTATGTGGTGAATTGCTTTTCTCTTGCTGCTTTCAGAACTTGCTCCTTCTCTTCTATGTTTGACAGTGTGATCAGTATATGTCTCGGAGTGGGTTTTTTTGGATTTATTCTATTTGGAGTTCGCTGAGCATTTATGATTTGTGTATTTATGTTGTTTAGAAGATTTGGGAAGTTTTCCCCAACAATTTCTTTGAATACTCTTCCTAGACCTTTACCCTTTTCTTCCCCTTCTGGGACACCAATGAGTCTTATATTCGGACGCTTCATATTATCTATCATATCCCTGAGGTCCATTTCGAGTTTTTCAATTTTTTTCCCCATTCTTTCTTTTATGCTTTCATTTTCCATTCTGTCATCTTCCAGGTCACTGATTCGTTGTTCAACTTCCTCTAGTCTTGTACTATGAGTGTCCAGAATCTTTTTAATTTGGTCAACAGTTTCTTTAATTTCCATAAGATCATCCATTTTTTTATTTAGTCTTGCAATGTCTTCTTTATGCTCTTCTAGGGTCTTCTTGATTTCCTTCATATCCCGTACTAGGGTCTCATTGTTCATCTTTAGTTCTTTGAGTAGCTGCTCTAGGTGTGTCTCTTCTGGTCTTTTGATTTGGGTGCTTGGGCTTGGGTTATCCATATCGTCTGGTTTTTTCATATGCTTTATAATTTTCTGTTGTTTTTGGCCTCGTGGCATTTGCTGTCCTTGATAGGGTTCTTTTAGGGTTTGTAGACCAGTTGAAGTCCTTATCTCTAATTTATCAGATCTACAGCTTCGTGGAGTACACTTTCTCTAACTAACCAGCAGGTGGCGTCCACGAGCCACCTGTTCTCCACAAGCCAGATCTCCCCTGCTTAGCCTTTTTGGTGAGTGGGGGAGTGAGTCTTGTGGGGCCCAATTGGTGTCCCAAGCTTGCGTGTGTAGTTGGTGTTGCCTGCCCTGTATGTGGGGCGTGTTTCTGGGCAGTCGGGGAGGGGGGGTGGCCCTAACAATCAAATCTCCCTGATGATCCTAGAGTTTTAAAGCTACTGCAATAGTCTAATCCTTCAGTTCAGTCCTGCCACAGTTTGTCTCTGCCACTGACCCACAAGTCTTTGGTATTGGCGTATGGCTCCTGAGACTTGCAAGTGGGCCCCTCTTCCAGGCTGTGCACCCCGGGTCCTCTGTTGAGGGATGACTGTGCTATGTCACAGGTGAGTGCCGTCCCCCCAGGGCAGTTCTGGGCTGCTGGGCTGTGTTGGGAGGCTCCCAGTCTGCTCAAATGATGGCTGAATGGGGCTCTGTTAATTCACACTGCTCCCCCTTCCCAGCTCTGGGACATTCAGCTGAGGTTGCAGGGAAGGCTAATGTCCACGCCCAGTTTTGTGGTGTGTGCCTGTTATTTGAAGCACTTCCGTCACACTGGGTTGTCTGGGGCAGCTCTGGGCTATGGGGCTGGCGATGGGCAGGAGTGTTTCCTGTCCACCAGGATGGTGGCTGTGAGCGGACACCCCCCTTTTCTTGGGAAGTTGTGTTGTTTAGTGAATTTTCTCAGCCACTGGATTATTGCCTTTTGTCTCAGAGCTCTCTTATTTCTGCTCTTGACTTGACGTGCCCAAATTTCAATTCTTTGAAGCTTTCTGTATTGAGCTTCTTAGAGTAATTGTTTTAGAAAAAGCAAAAAGGATTTAAAAAAAAAAAAAAAAAAAAAAAAAAACGGCCCTCCTCAGAGATCTAATGGGTTATTGAAATGCTAATAGACAAAGCAACCAGGGCCATTAAGGAAAGGTGCCCTGGGCAGAGAGATCAGCCTTGCTTCGGGATTTGCATATGCGCCTCAAGGCCTGAGCTCCGCCCTTCCCCTTTCTGTGTTCACCAGAACTCCAAAAATCCTCTGCTTTTACTTTGGAGCTTCTCGTGTTGTTTTCCTTCTATGCCCGTCTCCTCTCTGCTGGGCTGGCTGCTCTCAGAGTCTCTGGTGTCTGGCCTCAGTCTATCTATGGTTGGAGTTTGAATCAGTAGAATGAGTTTCCGATGAAAGCAGCCACTGCAATTCTCCCTTCTCCTTCCTGGAGCTGACAGCCCCTCCTCCCCCGGGACTGAGCCTGGCAGGGAGGGGCGCGGGTCCCCTGGCCGCAAAAACTTACAGATTTCGCTGATCTCAGCAGTTCCACGTTTTCATGAGTGTTGTATGAAGTATGCCCAAAGACAGATTGCTCTGTGGTGTCCAGTCCACGCAGTTCCTGGCTTTTTACCTACTTTCCTGGAGGAGTAACTAAAACATACAGCTCACCAGTCTGCCATCTTGCCCCGCCTCTCCCCTTATGATTTTTTACATACAGGATCATGTCATCTGCAAAAGTTATTTTTATATCTTCCTTTCCAGTCTGTCGTCTCTCTTGTCTCTCTTTCTGTTGTTTCTCATCTCTTGTCTCTCTCTCTCTCTCTTTCTCTCTCTCTCCCCAGTACAATGTTGAAAAAGAGCTGAGAGAGGACATCCTTGCCTTGTTCCTCGTCTTGGTTGGAAGGCCTTCAGCCTTTGACTATTACGTATGTTGTTCATTTTCATAGATGCCCTTTATCATGTTGAAGAATTTCCCTTCTATTCCAAATTTGTTGAGTGTTTTATCAGGAATGAGTTTTGGATATTGTCAAATGCTTTTCTGCCTCTATTGAGATGATCATACAGTTTCTGACCTTTATTCTGTTTAATATGGTGTATTACATCAATTGATGTTAGATATTAAAGCAGCGCTACATTCCTGGTATAAATCCCACTTAGTAATGTATGATCCTTTTTATATATTGCTAAATTTGCTAATATTTTGGTTTGGTAATTGTTGAGGATTTTTGCATGTTTATGAGAGATATTGGTTTGTAGTTTTTACCTTTTTCTGGTTTTGGTATCAGGGTGATAATGGCTTCATGAAGTTAGATGGGAAGTGGTCCTTCTTCCTCTGTTTTCTAGAAGAGTTTGTACAGTATTGGTATTTCTTCTTCAGTTCTTTGATAAAATTCACCAATAAAGTAATCTGGATCAGGTCTTTTTTTATGGGACATTTTAATTATGAATTCAATTTCTTTTCTTGTTATAGGTCTATTCAGATTTTTATTGTTTTTTTTTTTTTTGGAGCCAGTTTTGATGATTTGTGTTTTTTCTGGGAATTTGTCCATTTCTTCTAAGTTGTCAAATTTGTTGGCATAAAATTCTTCATAGTATTCACTTGTCTTATAATATTTTTCATTTCTGAAGTGACAATGGTAATGTCCCTTCTTTTATTCTTAATTTTGGTTATCTGTGTCTTTTCTGTTTCTTTATTAGTTAATCTAATTAAAGCTTTGTCAATTTTGTTGATCTTTTCAAAGAATCAACATTTGGTTTCATTGATTGTTGTTTTTGTGTTTTCTATTTCATATTCTTTGCTCTAATGTTTATTGTTTCCTTCCTTCTGCTTGTCTTCAATTTAGTTTGCTCTTCTTTTCCAAGAGTGTTAAGTTTAAAGCTGGTATTATTAAATTTAGATCTTTCTTATTTCTAATATAGACATTTAAAGATATAAATTTCCCTGTAAGGACTCATTTAGCTGTATCCCATGAAGTTTTATATATTCTGTTTTAGTTTTCATTCAGTTCAAAATATGTTCTGATTTCCCTTGTAATTTCTTCTTTGATGAGTTATTTAGAAATATATTGCTTAATTTGCAAATATTTGTGAGATTCCAAAATTCCCCTTCTGTTGTTGATTTCTAATTTAGTGCCATCGTGCTTGGAGAATATACTTTGTATGATTTCAATTATTTTAAATTTAATAAGAGTTGTTTCATGGCCTAGTATGTAGTTTATCCTGGAGAAAGGTCCATATGTGTCGACGAGAATATGTATTTTGCTCTTTTTGGGTAGAGTGTTTCAGTTTGCTAAAGCTGCCGGAACGCAATATACCAGAAATGGGTTGGCTTTTACAATAAGGATTTATTAGCTTACAAATTTACAGTTCTAAGGCCGTGAAAATGTCCAAAATGTCCAAATTAAGGCATCAACAGGATGATACCCTCTCTGAAGAATGACTACCAATATCCAGGACACCTCTGTCACACGTGAAGGCACATGGCCAGCATCTGCTGGTCCTTCTCTCCTGGATTTCATTGCTTTCAGATTCTGGCTTCAGTGGCTTCCTCTCAGCTTCTGTGGGTGTGTCCTTGTCTCTCAGCTTCTCTGGGGCTTCTCTAAGCTGTCTGGGCTTTATCTCTTCTATAATGGTCTCCGATAAGGAGATTAAGACCCACCTTGAATGGGGTGGGTCACATCTCAATTGAAATAATCTAATCAGAAGGTCCCATTCACAATAGGTCTGCACTCACAGGAATGGATTTAAAAAACAGGGACTTTTCTGGGGTACATAACAGCTTCAAACTAACACAGTATTCTACAGATGTCTGTAAGATCTGGTTGATTCATGATGTTGCACATGTCTTATCTATCCTTGCTGATTTTCTGTCTGGTTGTTTTGTCAAATATTAAGAATGGAGTATTCAAGTATTTAGCTATTATTGCTGATTTGTCAAGTTTTCCCTTCAGTTCCCTTGGTTTTTGTTTCATGTATTTTGAGACTCTGTTGTTAGGTATACATATGTTTATAATTGTTATATCTTCCAGCTGAATTGAGCCTTTTATCATTACATGTCCCTCTTGTCTCTAGAATACTTTTTGTCTTAAAGTGTATCTATTTTGTGTGATATTAGTATAGCCACTGCAACTTTCTTATGGTTGTTTGCGTGGTATATCTTTTCCCATCTTTACTTTCAACCTATCTGTGTCCATCAATCTAAAATGTAGAGCATGTAGACATGCTCTTGTAGACAGCACACTTTTTTTTTTTATCCAGTCTGACAACTTTTGGTTTTTGATTTGAGCTTTTAACCCATTTGATATAATTACTGATAAGGTAGGATTTATGCTTGCCACTTTGGTATGTGTTATGTCCTTTCTGTTGTTCTGTTCCTCCATTACTGCCTTCTTTTTTGTTAAATATATATTTTCTAGTGTACCATTTAAGTTCTTCTGTTGTTTTTTACTATGTTTTTTATAATTACTTTCTTATTGGTTGCTCTAGGGATTACAATATGCATCTTAACTTAATTTGGTATAGATTAATACTAATTTAATTCCAGTAGTATATTGTAACTTTTTTTCCAATTTAGCTCCCTTCTATTCCCCTGCTTTGTGCTATTATTGTCATACAAACCCCATCTTTATATATTATAGGCCCATTAAAACAATTTTGTAATTATGCCATATTTTATCTTTCAAATCATTTGGAAGAAAAAAATAGTTTTACAAGTATATGTTCATAACATTTTTTTTATATTTATACCTGTGTAATTACCTTTGCTGGCACTCTTTATTTCTTTATGTGGATCTGTGTTGCCATTGGTGTTCCTTTCTTTTCAGCCTGAAGTATTTCCTTTAGTATTTATGGTAGATCAGATTCTGCTGGAAACGAATCCTCTTAGTCTTTGTTTATATGCAAATGTCTTCAATTCTCTTTCATTTTTTTTTGAGTTAATACAATCACATGTTAATGTAAAAAATGATTAATATTTTACACATTTCCTTTTCCTCAAAAAATCTAGCACAAGGGATAACTTCAAATTTCCGTAAGAGTTCAGCACTGCAGATTGGAAAAGAGCTATTTAGAAAACATCTAAACTTTCTTCCAAATGAAGTTGACTTCTACTTGTTTTCAGAATTCAAGATTTCTGGGATTATAATACAGAGTCAAAAGCAGTGGATAAAACTTTATAAATTGCTTCTGCTTGTTCCAGGCTGTTGCACTGATAAACCCACAGGCTGTATTCTTCATTGCTTGAGTCTGTGGTTTTCAGAGCTGGTGAGCTTTTTCCTGCTTCTAGACCATCATCATAGCACACCATCTGGATGATTAAATATAGAGCATGCCTATGAAGAACATCACACTTACCTGATATTGATACTTTTATACCATATTTGGAAGCTCCCATATTAAATTCTTCCTCCAGAGGAACAAAAGGCAATTTTCCATCTAGCTGGGCAACATCGATATAATTTGTCAGGTCTAGTGGCCCTTCAAGACTTCCTCCCTCAGAAACTTTCAGTTTCTCAATGGTACCAATATACTTTATTCAAAATTCTGCACAGGTATCTGAATTTTTGTTGCTTTGTCCTGAACTTTTGGTGGAATCTGTATCGAGGCTGGCTACAGTACTGGATCAGGAGAGTCGCCCAAGGCTGGAATCTACAGACTTGCTCTTACTACCTACTTCATTACTTTGAAAACTACTACTACTGTGTCATTTTTCCCTTTCCAAAACATTTTTTCACCATAGCTTGATCCAAAGAAACTCCCTATAGAACTGAATGCCGTTTTATTGTCTTCTCAAGTCCACACACAGCAGTCTACACAGATAGCTTCCTTTCTTTCTGACATGATCAATTCCTTTAAGAAAAAACAATGTACATCACAACCACCAGCATATCTCTGGAGCCGGTTTTGATTGGAATCAGAGAGGGACCGCTCCGGCAGCCGGCGCCTGGGGCAGCTCTTCCAGTTCTAATTCCAGTGCCAGCTTTTCGGCCGTCTTTTCCCAGCCCTCCAGACCCTGCCTCAGAGCTTTCTCCTTCATTTTTGAAGGGTAATTTTGCTGGATTTAGAATTATTGGGTGACTGCCTTTCTCTTTGAAAATTTTGAATGTGTCAACCCATTGTGCCCTGGACTCTATGTTTTTTGGTGAGAAGTCAGTTGTAGCTCTTAGTGAGGCTCCCTTGTATGCAAAAAGTTGTTTTTCACTTGCTGCTTTCATGATTCTCTTTGACTTTTGTTAACTTCATTGTTATGTATCTAGGTGTAGATGTTTGATACTAGTCTATTTGGAGTTTGTAGAGCTTCTTAGTCAAATAGATTAATATTTTTCATAAAATTTGGAAAGTTCTCAGCTGTTATTTTTAAAAATATTCTTTCTGCCCCTTTCTCTTCTTTCCTTCTGGGACTCCTATTATTCATATATTGGTATGCTTGATGGTCTCCCACAAGTCTCTGAGGTGCTGTTCATTTTTCTTTCCTCAGACCTATCTTCAAAATTTCTGATTCTTTCTTTTTCCAGATCAAATATGCCAGTGACCCCCTCCAGTGAATTTTTCATTTCAATTATTATATTTTTCAACTGGAGTTGAAAATTTCTAAATGACTTCTAAATGTTCTTTTTAAATTATTATTTCTGTCTCTTTATAGATATTCTCTATTTTGTGGGACATAATTGTTATACTTTGTTTTTTTAGACATAGTTTCCTTTAGTTCCTTGAATATATTTATAATAGCTGCTTTATAGTCTTTGTCTACAAAGTCCAAAAACTAGGACCCCTCAGGGACATTTTCTGTTTTTTTACCTTTTTTTCCCTGTGTATAGGCCATATGTTCTTCTTCATTTTGTATGTTTAATTTTTGTTGAAAACTGGACATTATAGAAATATATTGTAACAATTTCTTGAATCAGATCTCTTTCCAAGGGTTTGTCGATGATGTTGTTTTTTCTTTGTTTCTTCTTATTTGCTTCATAACTTTCCCGGACTAATTATGTAGATTTGGCATCTCTGCAGTGTACATCCACTAAGTTCTTTCTTGCTTTTTTTAAAGCTCTTGTTTTTACTTTTAAGCCTAGCTCCTAGGAGATTTCCCTAAATGCCTTGAGCCATAAATCTTTCACCTTTGGCCTAAAGAATCTCTGTGTGAAGGCACACCTTCAGCCATCAGGCAGTTTACAAATCAGCCTTAGCTTTCACTTCCTGCTTTCAGAGTCATTCAGAGTTGAGTGACCGGGGCTTTTTTCTTTGTTGGGCATGCACGGAGCCTTGCACATGTGTGCATACTTCTTGATCCCCAAGAATATGTTGACACTTTTCAAATATTCCTATGGTCATCTGGTTCTCTAGGCTTCTCTTTTAGATTTTTAGCCAGACTTCTGTGTACCCCAACTGAAATCACAATCTTAAGTAGTTGTGATGTTACCAGCAGATTGCTGTTGTTTTCTATGATGTACTGGGGATAGGGCTTTTTTCATATAGCTGAGCTATGAATGAAATCAAATGATTGCAAAATTCTGGGAATGGAGGTTTTTCAGGGAGCTGCTAGTTTCGTCAAAATATTGAATATGCTCTGGGTACGTACTTTTTTTAAAATTTAATTTTATTGAGATTGTTCACATACCATACAATCATCCAGAGATGCAAAGTGCACAATCAGTTGCCCATGGTACCATCATACAGCTGTGCATCCATCACCACAATTAATTTCTTTTCAATTTTTAGAACATTTTCATTGCTCCAGAAAAGAAGACAAAAAAAGAAAACTCAAATCCTCCTATACCCCTAACCATTCCCCCTCCATTGTTGGCTCATAGTATTGGTACAGTATATTTGTTACTGTTGATGAAAGAATGTTAAAATACTACTAACTGTAGTACATAGTTTGCAGTAGGTATATTTTTCCCTATATACCCCTCTGTTATTAACTTCTAGTTATAGTGTCATTTGTTCTAGTTCATGAAAGAGATTTCTAATATTTGTACAATTAATCATGGACATTGTCTACCCCAAGATTCACTGTTTTATACATTCCCATATTTTAACCTCCACCTTTCCTTCTGGTGACATGCGTAACTCTAAGCTTCCCCTTTCCACCACATTCACATACCATTCAGTACTGTTAGTTATTCTCACAATAACATGCTACCATCGCCTCTGTCTATTTCCAAATACTAGTTAAACAGTCTGCTCATAATAAGCAACTGCTCCCCATTCTTTAGCCTCATTCTATATCCTGGTAACTTATATTTCATGTCTATGAGTTTACATATTCAATTAGTTCATATCAGTGAGACCATACAATATTGTCCTTATGTGTCTGACTTATTTCACTCAATATAGTACCCTCAAGGTTTCTTCATCAACCTGTTTTTTTTAAGACGCTTTTGTTCACCCACCATACATTCTGTCCTAAGTAAACAATGGTTCTGTGTATAATCACGTATTTATGCATTCACCACCATCACCATTATCTATATAAGGACATCTCCATGTCTTCTACAAAGAAGGAGGAAGAGTCAAAAAGTTAGAGAGACAAAAGAAAAAGAAAAGAAAGAAAAAAATGACAGCTAAAAAGCAACAAAAGGACAAATAGAATTAAACTAAAGTAGAATAAAAGAGTCAGACAACATCACCAATGCCAAGAGTCCCATACAATGCCAAGAGTCCCATACCCTTCCCATTATAGGCATTTAGCTTTGGTTTATTACCTTTGTTGCATCAAAGGAAGCATAGTACAATGTTTCTGTTAACTGTAGTCTCTAGTTTGCATTGACTGTATTTTTTCCCCAATACCACCCCATTTTTAACACCTTGCAAGGTGGACATTCATTTGTTCTCCCTCATGTAAAAACATGTTTGTACATTTTATCACAACTGTTGAGCACCCTAGGTTTTACTGAGTTATACAGTCCCAGTCTTTATCTTTCCTATTTCTTTCTAGTGTCCCACATGCTCCTAACCTTCCTCTTTCAACCATACTCACAGTCATCTTTGTTCAGTGTACTTCCATTGTTGTGCTACCATCACCCAAAATTGTGTTCCAAATCTCTCACTCCTGTCTTTTCCTATGTGTTGTAGTGCTCCCTTTAGTATTTCCTGTAGAGCAGGTATCTTGTTCACAATCTCTCTCATTATCTGTTTGTCAGAGAGTATTAAACTCTCCCTCATATTTGAAGGACAGTTTTGCCAGATAAAGGATTCTTTGTTGTTGGTTTTTCTCTTTCAGTATCTTAAATATATCACACCACTTCCTTTTTGCCTCCATGGTTTCTGCTGAGAAATCCTCACATAGTCTTATCAAGCTTCCTTTGTGTGTGATGGATCATTTTTCTCTTGCTGCTTTCAGGATT
Source organism: Choloepus didactylus (assembly GCF_015220235.1). Classification (NCBI taxonomy): domain Eukaryota; kingdom Metazoa; phylum Chordata; class Mammalia; order Pilosa; family Megalonychidae; genus Choloepus; species Choloepus didactylus. Next base: position 124,998,760 of record NC_051334.1, read on the forward strand.
CTCTCTTTGCCTTTGACATTTGATAATCTGATTATTAAGTGTCTTGGCATAGGTTTATTCAGATCTGTTCTGTTTCGGGTTTGCTGCACTTCTTGAATATGCAATTTGTTCAGCTTCCTCTAGTCTTGTACTATGAGTATCCAGAATCTTTTTAATTTGGTCAACAGTTTCTTTTATTTCCATAAGATCATCTATTTTTTTATTTACTCTTGCAATTTCTTCTTTATGCTCTTCTAGGGTCTTCTTCATGTCCTTTATATCCTGTGCCATGCTCTTCTTCATGTCTTTTATATCCTGTGCCATGGTCTCATTGTTTGTCTTTAGTTCTTTGATTAATTCCTCCAAGTGCTGTGTCTCCTCTGATCTTTTGATTTGGGTGTTTGGGTTTGGGTTATCCATATCATCTGGTTTTTTCATATGCTTTAAAATTTTCTGTTGTTTTTGGCCTCTTGGCATTTGCTTTACTTGATAGGGTTCTTTTAGGAAATGAAGGATTATTCAGACACCAATCTCTAATTTGTCAGATCTACAGCTTGGTGGCGTACACCTTTTCTAACTAACCAGCAGATGGAGTCCGCGAGTCACCTATTCCCCTCAAGTCAGTTCTCCCCAACTTTGTCTTTGTGGTGTGTGGGGGTCTGGTTCTTGTGGGGTCCAATTGGTCCACCAAGTTTGGGTATGTTGTTGGTGCTGTCTGCCCTGAATGTGGGGCATGTGTCTGAGCAGTTAGGGAGGGAGGGCAGCTTTAATAATCAAACCTCCTAGGTGTTCCTGGAGATTTAAGGCTGTTGCAAGAGTCTAAACCTTCATTTCAGTCTCACCACAGATTGTCTCTGCCACTGACCCACAAGTCCTTGGTATTGGCATAGGGTCCCTGGGATTTCTGGGTGGGTTCCTCTTCCCAGCCATGCCCTTCTAGGGCCTTTGCTGAGGGAAGGCTGTGCTACGTCACAAGTGTGCGCCGTCCCTCAAGGGAAGCCCTGGGCCACCGGGCCATGCAGGGGTGTTCCCAGCCTGCCGTAAAGATGGCTGAATGGGGCATGTTAATTTCCCCCTTTTCGCACAGCTCCGCCTTCCCAGCTCCAGGACAATTAGCTGTGGGTATGCGAAAGGCTATTGTCCACGCCTGATACTGTGGCGTGTGCGCGATGTTGCCAGTAACACTTCCCATCACACTGGGTCCCTTGGTGCGTCTCTGGGCTGTGGCTCTTGCACCGGGCAGGAGCGTTCCCAGCCCGCCGGGAAGGTGGCTGCAAGGGGCATGGTTATTTCCCCCTTTTGACTCACCTCTGCCTTCCTCGCTCCAAGACAATTAGCAGCCAGTGTGCGAAAGGCTGTCTTCCACGCCTGATATTGAGGCGTTCACACAGCCCTTTCCTGCCGCGCTTCACTGTGTGGTTCTTGCTGCCATATCTGCAGCTGCTTTTGGGTTTTTTTTGAAAAGAACTAGTCCGCCTCCAAACGTCAACCCATAGTTTCCTCACACCGCAGCATGGCTGCTGGATAATCAGCAGGCTCACTCACTCGTTTCAGAACGCAGACTCCAGGTTTCACCAAGTGCACAGTCCCTGTGGATTCAGCAGACCTTTTCCAGCTGGTGTATCGCTGGAACTGGTGTTCTGGGTCACTTTCTGGCCTCTGTCTAGTATTTTTCATGGAGGTGTTTTTTTGCTGTCTCTCCTACCCACCATCTTAGGTTCTCTGGGTATGTACTTTTAACAGAGCTCCAAAAGAGGTTAGTCTGCTCAACTGTGTATAATACTACTGTCATTCACAACTACAATAACTGTGGGCTTGTGAGTGAGAGAGAACAGCCTCTGTGCTGTTCTTACTGAGATTCACTAGTTTTTCTTGAATAGATACTTTTCACTTCACTTTGTGCTTGTGTTAATTTCCATGGTTCTGAAATGGTTTATTTTTAATGTTTTCCCAGTATTTTGTTGCTTTTAGTGGGTTTACCAAGGTCCTGATTTTACTATTCCAGAAGTCAGATTGTTGACAAATCTAATTTTGATCGCAAAACAGTATATCTCTGAGCAATTTGTATTAAGTATATCTAGATTGTGGATTATAATTGACAAAAAAATTAGTATTTTTTTTTTCTTTCAGAAATTTTTAAGCATGCATTTGGGACAATTACATTCTAACTCTCTTTTCAGGTTGCTATTGGTTTTGATTCTACAGGCCCATCAGATAATTTGGAGGCACGATCTGTGACATGTCAGAAAGAATGCAGTAAAACTGTGAACACTGAAGCCTTAATGAGGGTATTTCACCCTCAGAATTTGGAGACTCTTAATTCTAAAATGGTAGGAAAACAAAATATTTGAATCTATGAACTGAAATAGCTGATTAAAAATAAAAATCTTAGAGCAGACAAGAGGACTTAACAAACAAAACCTCTTTTTTTGAAAAGGAATTCCAGCAGCTACTACTTTGTGATTTGTTTGGTTCACTACACACAAGGACCATTATTTTTTTTTTTTAATCATTTTATTGAGATATATTCACATACCACGCAGTCATACAAAACAAATTGTACTTTCGATTGTTTACAGTACCATTACATAGTTGTACATTCATCACCTAAATCAATCCCTGACACCTTCATTAGCACACACACAAAAATAACAAGAATAATAATTAGAGTGAAAAAGAACAATTGAAGTAAAAAAGAACACTGGGTACCTTTGTCTGTTTGTTTCCTTCCCCTACTTTTCTACACATCCATCCATAAACTAGACAAAGTGGAGTTTGGTCCTTATGGCATTCCCAATCCCCCTGTCACCCCTCATAAGCTACATTTTTATACAACTGTCTTCGAGATTCATGGGTTCTGGGTTGTAGTTTAATAGTTTCAGGTATCCACCACCAGCTACCCCAATTCTTTAGAACCTAAAAAAGGTTGTCTAGAGTGTGCGTAAGAGTGCCCACCAGAGTGATCTCTCGGCTCGTTTTGGAATCTCTCTGCCACTGAAGCTTATTTCATTTCCTTTCACATCCCCCTTTTGGTCAAGAAGATGTTCTCCATCCCACGATGCCGGGTCTACATTCCTCCCCGGGAGTCATATTCCACGTTGCCAGGGAGATTCACTTCCCTGGGTGTCTGATCCCACGTAGGGGGGAGGGCAGTGATTTCACCTTTCAAGTTGGCTTAGCCAGAGAGAGAGGGCCACATCTGAGCAACAAAGAGGCATTCAGGAGGAGACTCTTAGGCACAAATACAGGGAGGCCTAGCCTCTCCTTTGCAGCAACCGACAAGGACCATTATTAAGGAATGAAGATGAAACATGAAAATTGAATGTTGGGTTTTATTTGCATAGATTCATAATAATCTATTCTCAAATTGAGGTTATTTGGAGAGAATGATGGTTCAGTGCTTTACCTCCTAAGTATAATATTTTTCCCATTTGTATATGAATTTAGCTAGGAATTAAAATAATAAGTTAAAGTTGTGATGGTCACATTAAAAGATTTTTGTTATGACAAGGGTCCAGTGTTTGGCCCATAGGTGAATACTGATCTTGACTTTCTATGCTCTTGATCTCCATAGATATATTATTGTTTCATATTTAAGAAGGTGGCCAAGTTACTTTAAAGAAGTTAGTTTCTTACCATGCTATTTGCTTTCACTTTTCTGTTATAGTTGAAAGAAAAGATGAAGGAACAGTCATGGAACATACTGTTTGCAGAATGTGGACGTGGTGTTAGCATGTTTCGAACCAAAAGGACTCAAGACCTGGTTGTAAGAGGGATTCCAGAGACCTTAAGAGGAGAGCTTTGGATGCTTTTTTCAGGTATTATATTTATTCACCTTATTTATTTGACAGACATTATTATCTAGGAGCTGTGCTCTAAGCTGCATTCGAAGAATTACAAAGATGACCAGGACAAAGTCTTGCCCATCATGAGTTCAGACTATTCAAATATAGAAAAGTAAATATTTATGTGTAGTTAGCTAAATATTCACAATTTTAGTGTCTGGGCAGATTAGTTTATTAGGTATGATATGTGTCCTTTGCGCGGGGGGCAAGGAGGAGTAGAATTCTCTATCTCTAGTGTCAAAGGAAAGGTAAATTTAAAAAAAAGCTTATGAAAATGTTATTCTGTTTGATAAGCTTAGTGTCCTAAATGTACAATTATGTGATGAAATGGTGAGCCATTGATTGTATACTTTGGATGGATTACATGGTGTGTGAATATATCTTAATAAAATTGCATAAAAAAGATTAGTGTCCTGACCTTAGAGACTCTAGCATGAAGTTTTTTTTCTTTTTTTTTTTTTGTGCTCAGATATTACTTCAGCATAAAGCTAAATCTCAAGGTAATAAAGTCCAATTCTTTATGTATATATACAAATAGTAGCTTTACTATGTTTCTTTTCTTTTGTATGTTAATGTAATTATCTTCACAGGTGCTGTTAATGACATGGCTACTAATCCTGGCTATTATGCAGAAGTGGTTGAGCAGTCCTTAGGGACTTGCAACTTGGCTACTGAAGAAATTGAACGTGATTTGCGTCGCTCTCTTCCTGAACACCCAGCCTTTCAGAGTGACACTGGCATATCTGCACTGAGGCGAGTACTCACTGCATATGCATTCAGGAATCCCAAAATTGGATACTGCCAGGTATGACTTCATTATGAGCTCAATTGTGTGACTATTCCAAATGATAAAATCACATCAAATCCAACTCGACTAATATGGAAATTGTGATAATAAGGACAGAAGTTGGGCTGAGATTGATAATGAATGTTATTAGTAGTATGGCAGTATGAATACTTAGGAGATTTGATATATCATTACTTTGTTTTTCTTTTTCATTTAATAAATACAAATTGAATTCCTGCTCTGTAAAAGGTACTATTCTAGGTGCTTAAGACTACATAAAGATGAATCAGATAAGCATCCTGCCCTTAAAAGTATACAGACTAATAGGTGTTAAAAAACCTAATCATTGGAAAGATACACAAACACCAAATAAGTACATGAAAAGATGCTCAACACCATTAGTCATTAGGAAAATACAAATCAAAACCATAATGAGATACCACTTCACACCCACTAGGATGGATATTATTTTTTAAGAAAATCAGAAAATAACAAGTATTGGTGAGGATTGGAGAAATTGGTGGTGGAAATGCAAAATGGTGTAGATGGTGTGGAAAACACTTTTGGCAGTTCCTCAATAAATTTTAAATATAGAGTTACCATATGACCCAGCAATCCCACTCCTAGATATATACCCCAAAGAACTGAAAGTAGGATCTAAAACAGCTACTTCTATACTGATATTCATAGCAGCACTACTCACAATAGCCAAAAGTTAGAAGCAACCCAAATGTCTATCAATAGGTGAATGGAAAGACAAAACGTGGTATATACCTAATAATGGGATATTATTCACCCATAAAAAGGAATGCAGTTTTGATACCTGCTACAATATGGAAGAACCTTGAAAACATGCTGAGTGAAACAAGTGAGACACAAAAAGACAACCATTATATGATTCCACGTAGAAATACGTGGAATTCATAGAGACAGAAAGTATATTCAAGGTTATCGGGGGCTGAGGAGGTGGGGAATGGAAAATTATTGCTTAGTGTGTGCAGAGTATCTGTTTTGTATCATGAAAATATCTTGGTAATGGATGGTGGTAGTGGTAGCATAACAATGTGAATGTAATTATTGCCACTGTACACTTACTGTACACTTAAAAATGGTTAAAATAGCAAATTTTATGTTATACATACACACGCACACACACACACATATATATGTTATCACAAACATGTAAAAGAATTCATTGGGAAGCCAAAAAAAGTGAGACAAACCGTTAGAAAAATATCAAGTCCTGTCAGAATTTGTAGTAGTGAGAAATTGTTTTCATCTGGGGAAATCAGAGAAGGCTTCATGAAAGAGGCAGCATTTGAAGGACTTGAAAATTAGTTAATTTTGGATGTGTGGAAATGGAATGAAAGAACATTCCAGGTGATCACTGGATCCCAAAACAGAGAAAGTTAAATGTGGAATGTGTACAGCACCACGTTGATTTAGTTTATTAGAAGTATAAAGTGAATAAAGAGAATGGATGGAGAGAAAGTAAGGTAGATTGGGATAGATCGGGAGTTGGAATTTAATTCTGTAGGTGGTAGTGGAATCATTGGGAAAAAAATTCTTTAGGAGTACACTATATGAATTAGAGCAGGCTAGACTGATGACACAGATACATTCAGACAGGTAATAGCTGAAACACGATAGAAGTTACTTCTTAAAAAAACAAATACCTAGAGGAAAGTGAGTATTCAGGTTAGTGGACACCTCTTCTCCATAAGATGATTTAAGAAATTAGGCTGAAAATGTTCCATCATCTTCAAAACGTGCTTCCAAGGAATGCTTTCATTGTCACTTTCATTACCACTCACAGGAAGGGGGAGAGAGCATGAAAAATTGTAGATTTTATGGGGTAGGCCTAGAGGTAGCACACATTACTTTCACCCACATTCTGTTAGAGGATCTTTAGTCACATGGGTATACCTATTCACAAGGAAGTCTGTGAAATGTAGTGTGGCTGGGCACACATATGCCCAGCTACTATGGAAGAAGAGGAGAGTAGTTTATGGTGGACAGCTAGCACTCTTTGCCATACATTCATTTGTAATGGGTGGAGCCCCGAAATGATTATATACCAGTGCTATCTATCCATTGAAAATTATTGAGATTTTTAAAAAATTAAATGTGAACATATCCTCTAAATGACTAGTATTTAACCATATTTTAGGATCTCTGAAAGGTACAAATAAGCATAATGCTTCTTTTCTCAAAAAGCTTATGCTCACAGAGTCTGCAATGATATCAGTGTGCATTATTTTAGAGACAGCTTCAAAGTAGGTGACACTTGAGTTTGACTTCTAAAAGAGGAGAGCAGTTAGAAACATGGAGGGCAAGAGGGAGATTTTTCTGGGTTTAGGTAACTATGAGCAATACCATTCAGGTAAGAGTAAGACTGCCATATAGATCAGACTGGCTGCGCTCATGTTGTAATCGAGAAGTAAGTTTGCATAGGACAAGATCATGGAAAATCTTTAGAGCCTGGGCAAAGAGTTTGAATTTAATATGGTAAGTAGGTTTTATTGCTTTTGATCAAAAACCCTTGTGAGCAGAAAAAGAAACATTATGGCTTGCTTCTTTGTTTGTTTGTTTAGAGATATCAATCACATACCACAAAATTTGTACTTGTAGTCTGTGTTCACGGATTGGAAGACTAAGTATAAGTAAGATGTCAGTTCTACACAAATTGATTTACAGATTCAGCGCAATCCCAATCAAAATTCCAATGCCCTACTTTGCAGAAATGGGAAAGCCAATTATCAAATTTATTTGGAAAGGCAAGTGGCCATGAATGCCCAAAAACGTCTTGAGAAAGAACAAAATGGGAGAGCTCACACTTCCTGATCTTAAAGCATACTACAAAGCTATAGTAGTCAAAACATAATGGTACTGGCATAAAGATAGATATACTGATCAATGGAATCAAATTAAGAGTTCAGGAATAGACCCTCACATATATGATCAATTGATTTTTGACAAAGCTGCGAAATCCACTGAACTGTGACAGAACAGTCTCTTCAACAAATGGTGCTGGGAGAACTGGATAGTCATATCCAAAAGAATGAAAGAGGACCCCTATCTCATAACTTATGCAAAAATTAACTCAAAATGGATCAAAGACTTAAATATAAGAGTTAGGACCTTAAAATCCTAGAAGAAAATGTAGGGAAGCATCTTCAAGGTCTTGTGGTAGGAGGTGGTTTCTTAGACTTTACACCCAAGCAATGAAAGAAGAAATAGATAAAGAGGATCTCCGCAAAATTTAGTACTTTTTGCATCAGAGGACTTTGTCAAGTAAGTGAAAAGGCAGCCTACTCAATAGGAGTACTAAATTTGGAAACCATATTTATGATAAGGGTTATATATCCAAAATATATAAAGGTTATATATCCAAAATATATAAAGAAATCCTACAGCTCAACAATAAAAAAGACAACCCAAATAAAAACTGGGCAAAAAACTTGAATAGACACTTTTCCAAAGAGGAAATACAAGTAGCTAATAAGCACATGAAAAGATGTTCAACACCACTAGGTATTAGGGAAATAGAAATCAAAACCATAGCAAGATATCATTTCACCTACTAGAATGGCCACTATCAAAAAAAAAAAAAACAGAAAACTACAAGTATTGGAGAGGATATGAAGAAATAGGAACACTTGTTAACTGCTGGTGGGAATGAAGAATGGTACAGCCACTCTGAAGTACAGTAGGGCAGCTCCTCAGGAAGCTAAGTATAGAATTGCCATATGATTTGGCAAACCCACTACTAGGTATATACTCAGAGGAACTGAAAGCAAGGATGCAAACAGACATTTACACAGTGATGTTCATTGTGGCATTATTCACAATTGTCAGAAGATCAAAAGAACCCAAGTGTCCATCAACTGATGAATGGATAAACAAAATGTGGTGTGTGTGTATATATATATACACACACACACATACATATACATGTATCTATATATCTATATATATGTATATATATAGATATATGATGGAATATTATTCAACTGTAAGAAGGAATGAAGCCCTGATGCATGCAACAACATGGATGAACTTTGAGGACATAATGTTGAGTGAAATAAGCCAGACACAAAAAGACAAATATTGTATTGTCTCATTAATATGAACTAATTATCATGAGCAAACACTTGGAGCTAAAATCTAGAGTATAGGCAGGATGGCAGTGTAGGGAGGTGTGGAATTTAGTTAGTCCTCTAGAACAGCTAGTAAATACCCAGGAAGTGTCTGAAACAATTGTTTGGGGGACAAACATGACCAGACAAACATTGTACACCAGTCTGGAACAGGTGGAAGGGTCGAGACCACAGCATAGAACTCTAAGTTAAGCTCACAAAATGTGGAGGCAGGCGTCCTGCCCCCACTGCCATGGCAGGCTGAGTTAGAACACTTCCCTGAGGGAAAAAGAAGCAGTCTGTACTAGGAGCAAGGGAAAATACCTAAACCAAGCTCCAATTGTGGGTTTTAACTAACAAATTTGTACTACTGAATGCAAGCTACGAGCACAGATAAATCCATAGCAAGCAGGAAAGGAACCCTGAGGTCTCTCCCAGTAGAGAGGAGGTGGAGCTGATGGGAAAAATAAATAAATAAAACAGAGGCTTTTGGAGTTGTCCAAGCTCAAAATACTGGAAAAGGGCTGTGTCCCCAGGAAAGGGGTACATGAAGCTGAGTACCAACTCTGGCTCTTACTGGCAAATTTTGGGGGCTGGGGACTGGCTCTGAAGGGGAATTTCCTTTTTTTTCCCTTTGTAAAATTATTCTTAGTAGCTCAGTAGAGAAGCCTCAGGAATTTTCAATTGTCAGCACTAACCCAGGCAAGGGTGGAATTAAGATAGGTCTGAGAGGCAAAGTAAGGAGTCAAATGAAGGAGCTAATTCTCTAAAGGGCATATCTTCCCTGAGAAAAGGGGGACAGGGCCCAGCTCAAGTGGTTTCATAAATTGTAACAAAGGTACTATACCAACAATAAGTGTCAATAACAGGGCATATAAGGTGTGTGATATTTTTCTTTTTGTAGCACTGAGAATGTTCTCAAATTGGTTTTGGTGATGAATGCCTACCTCTGTGATTATACCAAGAGCCATTGATTGTACACTTTGGTTGGATTGTACGGTGTGTGAAAAAAGCTGTTTAAAAAATAAATAAAATGTGTCCTTTGAGAGTGTACAATTCAGGGGTTTTTAATATACTCACAAAGTCATGCAACCATCACCACTATCTAATTCTGGGATATTTTTATCACCACAGAAAGAAGCCCCATACCCGTGAACAGTCACTCTTATTTCTCCTCAAAACCCCAACCCTAGGATTTTTGTCTCTATGGATTTTTCTGTCTCTCTGGATTTGCCTATTCTGGAAGTTTTGTATAAATGGAATGATGTAACATGTAACCTCTTGTGTTTTGTGTCTTTTACTTACCGTAATGTTTTCAAGGTTCATCTATGCTGTAGGATGTATCAGTACTTCATTCCTTTCAATGGCTTAATAAAATTCATTGTATGGATATGCCACATTTCACTTACCCATTCAACAACTGATGGGCGTTTGTGTGTTTTTTGCCCCACTTTTTGGCTGTTAGGAATAATGCTGCTATGAACATTCATGTATAATTTTTTTTTTGGCCTGTTTTCCATTTCTAGGAGTAGAAATGCTGGGTAAAATGATAACTCTATATTTGACTTTTTGAGTTTTGAGGTATTAATCAGACTGTTTCCCAAAGCTAGTGCATCATTTTACATTGCCATTAGCAATGTACGAAGGTTCCAATTTCTCCACATCCTTTCCAACACTTATTGCCCCTCATTTTGATTATAGTCATCCTAGTGAGTGTGAAGTGGTATCTCATTATGGTTTTAATTTGCATTTCCCTAATGCTAATGTTGTTAAGCATCTTTTTGTGGGCTTATTGACCATTTGTATACCTTCTCAAAAGAAATGTCTTTCTTTGCCCATTTTAAAAATTGGGTTATTTGTCCTTTTATTGTTGAGTTGTAATAGTTCTTTATATATTCTGGATACCAATCCCTTATCACATATAATGTTTACAAAATTTTTATCCTATTCTGTGGGTTGTCTTTTCACCTTCTTAATGATATGCTTTGAAGTATAATAGGCTGTAATTTTTTTGTAATGCAATTTATCTATTTTTCTTTTGCCAGATGTGAGATAGATATATATATATATATATATATATATATATATATATATATATATATATATATTTGTTGTTGAGATTGTTCACATACCATACAACTATCCAAAGATCCAAAGTGTACAATCAGTTGCCCATGGTACCATCATACAGCTCTGCATCCATCACCACAATTAATTTTTTTTCAATTTTTAGAACATTTTCATTACTCCAGAAAAGAAATAAAGACAAAAAAAGGAGACTCAAATCCTCCCATCCCCTAACCACCCCCCGTCCATTATTGATTTGTAGTTTTGGCATAGTACATTTTTAATGTTGATGAAAGAATGTTAAAATACTACTAACTGTAGTATATAGTTTGCAATAGGTATTTATTTTTTCCTATATACCCCTCTATTATTAACTTCTAGTTATAGTGTCATACATTTGTTCTAGTTCATGAGAGAGATTTCTAATATTTGTATAGTTAATCATGGACGTTGTTCACCACAAGATTCACTGTTTCATACATTCCCATCTTTTAACCTCCAACTTTCCTTCTGGTGACATACGTGACTCTGAGCTAACCCTTTCCACCACCTTCACACACCTTTCAGCACTGTTAGTTATTCTCACAACATGCTACCATCACCCTGTCCATTTGCAAACGTTTAAGATCACCCTAGTTGAACATTCTGCTCATAATAAGCAACCGCTCCCCATTCTTTATCCTCATTCTATATCCTGGTAACTTATATTTGATGTTTATGAGTATACATATTATAATTAGTTCATATCAGTGAGATCCTGCAATATTTGCCTTTATGTGTCTTATTTCACTCAATATAGTGCCCTCAAAGTTTCTTCATCAACCCATTTCTTTTAAGACAGTTTTGTTCACCCACCATAAATTCCATCCTAAGTAAACAATCATTGGTTCCCTGTATAGTCACATATTTATGTATTCAGCACCATTGCCACTATCTATATAAGGACATCTCCATTTCTTCCACAAAGAAGGAGGAAGAGTCAAAGAAGGCAGAGAGACTAAAGAAAAAGAAAAGGGAAAGAGAGAGAGGGAAAAAAATGACAGCTAGAAAGCAACAAAAGGAAAGATAGCATTAACCTAAAGTAGAATAAAGAGTCAGACAACATCACCAATGCCAGGATTCCCATACCCTTCCCTATCCCCCCCACCATATGCATTTAGCTTTGGTATATTGCCTTTGTTATATTAAAGGAAGCATAATACAATGTTTCCGTTAATTATAGCCTCTAGTTTGCATTGATTGTATTTTCTTCCCAATCCCACCCTATTTTTAACATCTTGCAATGTTGACATTCATTTGTTCTACCTCATGTAAAAACGTATTTGTAACTTTTATTACAATCATTAAGCTCCCTAGGTTTCCCTGAGTTGCACAGTCCCAGTCTTTATCCTTTGTCTTTTGTTCTGGTGTCCCACATGGTCCCAACCTTCCTCTTTCAACCATACTCACAGTCATCTTTGCTCAGTGTACTTACATTGCTGTGCTACTGTCTCCCAAAATTGTTTTCCAAACCTCTCACTCCTGTCTTTTCCTTTCTGTCTGCAGTGCTTCCTTTAGTGTTTCCTGTAGAGCAGGTATCTTGTTCACAAACTCTGTCATTGTCTGTTTGTCAGAGAATATTTTAAGCTCTCCCTCATATTTGAAGGATACTTTTGCGAGATATAGGATTCTTGGTTGGTTGTTTTTCTCTTTCAGTATCTTAAATATATCACCCCACTTCCTTCTTGCCTCCATGGTTTCTATTGAGAAATCTGCACATAGTCTTATCAAGCTTCCTTTGTATGTGATGGATGGCTTTTCTCTTGCTGCTTTCAGGATTCTCTCTTTATCTTTGATGTTTGATAATCTGATTATTAAGTGTCTTGGCGTAGGCTTATTCAGATCTATTCTGTTTGGGGTACGCTGCGCTTCTTGGATCTGTAATTTTATGTCTTTCATAATAGATGGGAAATTTTCATTGATTGTTTCCTCTATTATTGCTTCTGCCCCTTTTCCCTTCTCTTCTCCTTCTGGGACACTAATGACACATACATTCCTGTTTTTTGTTTTGTCCTTAAGTTCCAGGAGATGTTGCTCATATTTTTCCATTCTCTTCTCTATCTGTTCTTTTGTGTGTAGGCTTTCAGGTGCCTTGTTTTGTAGTTCCTGAGTGTTTTCTTCTGCCTCTTGAGATCTGCTGTTGTATGTTTCCATTGTGTCTTTCATCTCTTGTGTTGTGCCTTTCATTTCCATGGATTCTGCCAGTTGCTTTTTCGAACTTTCAATTTCTACCTTATGTATGCCCAGTGTTTTCATTATATGGTTCATCTCTTTTGCCATATCTTCCCTAAACTTTTTGAATTGACTTAGTATTAGTTGTTTAAATTCCTGTATCGCATTTTCGGTGTAACTTTGTTCCTTTGACTGGGCCATAACTTTGTTTTTCTTAGAGTAGCTTGTAGTTTTTTGTTGTCTAGGCATGGTTTCCTTGGTTACCCCAATCAGGTTTTCCCAGACCAAAACGGGCTCCAGTCCAATAAGGAAGAACTATTCAGTATCCAGTTTCCATGAGGGTGTGTCTTAGAAAATTGGTACACCTTGTGAGACCTCAGGTCATTGTGCTTTTCTGCCCAGCAGGTGGAGCCTGTCAGCCTGTAAGTCCAGACTGGTGTAAGGAGTTGTGGCCCATGGCTGTTTTCCCCCAGGCTCTGGGGTCTGGTTCTGAATGGAGGGCAGGAGTAGAGCTGGGCCCCACCTCTTTCCTCTTAGGAACAATAGACCCCCTAGGGAGAGGTCATTAGCATTTGAATGATCTCTCTCTGCCTGTGCTATCTCCACCCTTGTCTGGGTCAGAGTGCTGGGAACTGAAAGTGGCTGAGGCTTTTTCCGCTGAGCCGAAACAGGGACAGAAAGCCCCCTTCAGGGCCAGTCTGTGGCCACCCTCCGGCTCTCCAAGTTCAGTCGTCACCCAAAGCCTCTGTCTGCTTGTTGGGGATTTGTAACTTATATCAAGCAGTCCATATTTGTTGATTAAAACCCCAGTTGGAGCTCAGCTGAGCTGTATTCACTTGCTCAGAGAGAGCTGCTCTCTAGCACCATGAGGCTTTGCAGCTCAGGCTGTGGGGGGAGGGGGCTCCCTTCTTGGATCCGCAGTTTTTACTTACAGATTTTATGCTGCAATCTCAGGCATTCCTCCCAATTCAGGTTGGTATATGATGAGTGGATGGTCATGTTTTTCCCCCCGCAGTTATTCCAGATTATTTACTAGTTGTTCCTGGTTGTTTATTAGTTGTTCTAGGGGGACTAACTAGCTTCCACTCCTCTCTATGCCACCATCTTAGATCATCCCCCAGGTGTGCTTTTGATGTCATATCCTAGAAACCATTGCTTAATCCAAGATCAAAAGCTTTACTCCTGTGTTTTCTTCTAAGATTTTTGTAGTCATTAAGGCTCATTAACTTTGATTTTGTGCTTTCAATTCTATTCCATTGATTTATATGTCTATCCTTATTCTTTGATTATTGCAGCTGTGTCATAAGTTTTTGAAATCAGTAACTGTGAGTTCTCCACTTTGTTCTTTTTCAAGACTGTTTTGGATATTCAGGTCCCTTGCAATTTCACAAGAATTTTAGGAACAGTTTGTCCATTTCTTAAAAAAAAAAAAAAGGACCTTTGGAATTTTTATAGGGATTGCATTGAATCTGTAGATTCAACTTGGGTAGTATTGCATATTAACAATACTGAACATGGAATGTCTTTCCTTTCCATTTATTTAGTTCTAATTTCTTTCAGTGATAGTTTGTCTTTTCAATATACAAGTCTTACACCTTTTTTGTTAATTTTATTTCTAAGTATTTTATTCTTTTTTATCCTATCATAAATGGAATTGTTTTCTTAATTTTATTTTCAGATTGTTCATTGCCAGTATATAGAAATGCAATTGATTTTTGTACATATGATCTTGAATGCAGCAATCTAGCTGAACTCATTTGTTAGTTGTAGTAGACTTTTTGTGGTTTCTTTAGAATTTTCTACATAGAAGATCACAGGATCTGTGACTAGTGATATTTTACTTCTTCCATTGCAATCCACATGCCTTGTTTTTTCCTGTTTCTTGCCTAGTTAGATCCTTCAGTGGTGGGTAGAGCAGTGAGAATTCACATTCTTGTCTTGTTACTGGTTTACAGGGGAAATGATCAGTCTTTTATCATTAAATACAACATCAGCTGTGGGGTTTTTTGTAGATTCCCCTTATCAGGTTGGGGAAGTTCCCTTAAATTCCTAGTTTGTTGAGTGTTTTTAACATGAAAGATGGTTGTATTTTTTCCAAATGCTTTTTCTTTGTCTATTGAAATGATCATGTGCTTTTTCCACCTTTATTCTATTAATATGGTATATTATTGATTGATTCTCCTATGTTGAAACAAACTTGCATTCCTGGGATAAATCCCATCTGGTCTTGGTGTATAATGCTTTTTATATATTGCTGGGTTCAGTTTGCTAGTGTTTTGTTGAGGATTTTGTGTTTATATTTATGAAATATATTGGTGTACAGTTTTCTGTGATGTCTTTGTCTGCTTTTGGTATCAGGGTCTCATAGAGTAGATCGGGTAGTTTTTCCTCTTCTTCTATTTTTGGAAGAGTTTATGAAAGACTCGTGTTAATTCATCTTTATATGATTAGTAGTATTCACCAGTAAAGCCATCTGGTCCTAAGGATTTCTTTCTGGGAAGTTTTTTCTTTAAACAGTTTTATTCACACACCATACAGTCTATCCAAAGTGTACAATTAGTGGCTCTCAGTATAATCTCAGAGTTGTAAATTCATCACAATCAATTTGAGAACATTTTCATTGCTCCAGAAAAAATCCCATAGCCCTTATACCCCACTGTTATTGGTATAGTACCTTTGTTACAATTGATGGAAGAATATTACAATGTTACTGTTAACTATAGTCCATAGTTTGCGTTAGTTGTATTTTTTCCCATACACCACCCTATTATTAACACCTTATAATGGTGTACATTTGTTCTAGTTAATCTCAGAACATTCTTATATTTGTACAATTAACCACAGTCATTGTCCACAACAGGGTTTGCTATTTTATACAGTCTGTGGGAAGTATTTTGATTATGAATTCAAGCTTTTCACTTGTTTTATTTAGGTCTATTCAGATTTTTTTTCTTTCTTCTTGAGTTGGTTTTGGTACTTTGTGTTTTCTAGGAATTTGTCCATTTCATCTAGAGGAATTTGTTAGCACACAACTGTTCATCGTATTACCTTATAATCATTTTTATTGCTATATGGTTGATACTATTCTCTCTTTCATTCCTGATTTTAATAATGTGTGCTTGCGCTCTTCCTCTCTCTCTCACTCTCTTTGTTTATTTTTTGATCAGGCTAGCTAAAGATATTTCAATTTGTTGATCTTTTATTGATCTTTACAAAGAACCAACTTTTTTTTTTAATTTTCTCTACTTTCTTCTATTCTCTTTCAGTAACTATTTACGTAGATCCTCAAGGTTGACTGGCCAAAGGTGAAAGCTTCCCTTCCTGAACATACACACTGTCCTGGGTATGCCAAAGCCATAGGAATGATGAAAACCTTGTAGATTGCCAGACATATGTCAGAGATTTTCAAAGCCCCCTATGTATCTGTAATCCCCAGATTTTCCTTTTAACCCTTTTTGGTTAGCCTGTTATTTTCCCCAATTGTTATACACTGCCTCAGGTGTTTTTGACAAATTCCCTTGGGGAAAAGGCTGTTTGCACTGGGCAAGCTTTGAGTCATGTCAAATAAAGACAGTCTTGTGAGTGGGGTCTTCCAGGGAGGGACTAGATAAGTCAAATAATGACAGTTCTTTGGGAATGAGGCTTTGAAGGAGCTATATTCCCATTCTGTTACCTCTAGTGGTTGGCAAGCAGCTGGTTTTCACAGTGATTCCTGTGTGTTGGTTCTTAGGCTAACATGGAGCTGGGAATAGGACAACTCAAAACACCACAGAGATCACTATACATGCAAGATTCCACCATTATTCTTAACAGTTACTACCTGGATTGCTGTAAGCCTTAGGTTAATTTCCAGAGTTCTGAAAAAGTTGATTTTGATGATTTCTGCCAGTGTTCTTGTTTTTATGGAGAAGATCATTGTTAGAGGTCCTTACTCTGCCATTTTTGCTGACATCCCCTCCCATTATGATGACTTTTTTTCTTTTTTTTTTTTTTTTTGAAGCACTCCGTAACATTCTTGAATGGAACAACAGGCAATGCCCAGTGCCATCCTGGGGTACTGAGGATTTTTTTCTATATAAAAGAAGTTGTCAGTTTAGAGAACAATCATGCGTAAAATAAAGGCTCTTCATATACCACCCTTTTATTAACACCTTGCATTGGAGTGGTATATTTGTTACAATTGAAGAAAGCACATTTTTATAATTGCATCATTGATTATAGTCCATGCCTTAACTTAGCATTCTCTCTTTGTGTTGTGCAGTTTCATGGATTTTTTTTTAAATGTCTTTCTAGCACCATACATAAAACCTAACATTTCCCCTTTTAACCATATTCAACTATATATTTCAATCTTGATAATTACATTCACAATGTTGTGCTACCATCACCACCATCCATTACCAAAATTTTCTATCATCCCAAATGGAAACTGTATATATATATATTTTTTTAATCATCATTTTATTGAGATATATTCACATACCATGCAGTCATACGAAACAAATTGTACTTTCGATTGTTTACAGTACCATTACATAGTTGTACATTCATCACCTAAATCAATCCCTGACACCTTCATTAGCACACACACAAAAAATAACAAGAATAATAATTAGAGTGAAAAAGAGCAATTGAAGTAAAAAAGAACACTGGGTACCTTTGTCTGTTTGTTTCCTTCCCCTACTTTTCTACACATCCATCCATAAACTAGACAAAGTGGAGTTTGGTCCTTATGGCATTCCCAATCCCACTGTCACCCCTCATAAGCTACATTTTTATACAACTGTCTTCGAGATTCATGGGTTCTGGGTTGTAGTTTAATAGTTTCAGGTATCCACCACCTGCTACCCCAATTCTTTAGAACCTAAAAAAGGTTGTCTAAAGTGTGCGTAAGAGTGCCCACCAGAGTGATCTCTCGGCTCGTTTTGGAATCTCTCTGCCACTGAAGCTTATTTCATTTCCTTTCACATCCCCCTTTTGGTCAAGAAGATGTTCTCCATCCCACGATGCCGGGTCTGCATTCCTCCCCGGGAGTCATATTCCACGTTGCCAGGGAGATTCACTCCCCTGGGTGTCTGATCCCACGTAGGGGGGAGGGCAGTGATTTCACCTTTCAAGTTGGCTTAGCTAGAGAGAGAGGGCCACATCTGAGCAACAAAGAGGCATTCAGGAGGAGACTCTTAGGCACAAATACAGGGAGGCCTAGCCTCTCCTTTGCAGCAACCGTCTTCCCAAGGGTAAAACTTATGGTAGAGGGCTCAACCCATCAAACCACCAGTCCCCTATGTCTGTGGTCATGTTAGCAACCATGGAGGTGGGGTAGGCGAATACCCCTGCATTCTCCACAGGCTCCTCAAGGGGGCACTACATCTTTTTTTTTTTTTTTTCCTTGTTTGTCTTTTTTCTTTTTTTTTTTTTTTTTAACTTTCCCTTCTTTTTTAAATCAACTGTATGAAAAAAAAGTTAAAAAGAAAACAAACATACAATAAAAGAACATTTCAAAGAGACCATAACAAGGGAGTAAGAAAAAGACAACTAACCTAAGATAACTGCTTAACTTCCAACATGTTCCTACTTTACCCCAAGAAAGTTACATAATATAGCAACATTTCAGTGAACTTGTTCCTACTACATCCATCAGCAATTAACAGACCATAGTCATTTCTGGGCATCCCCAGAACGTTAAATAGCTTATCTGTTCTTCTTGGATTATTGTTCCCCCTTCCTTAATTGCTCTCTACTGCTAGTTCCCCTACATTCTACATTATAAACCATTTGTTTTACATTTTTCAGAGTTCACATTAGTGGTAGCATATAATATTTCTCTTTTTGTGCCTGGCTTATTTCGCTCAGCATTATGTCTTCAAGGTTCATCCATGTTGTCATATGTTTCACCAGATCGTTCCTTCTTACTGCCGCGTAGTATTCCATCGTGTGTATATACCACATTTTATTTATCCACTCATCTGTTGAAGGACATTTGGGTTGTTTCCATCTCTTGGCAATTGTGAATAATGCTGCTATGAACATTGGCGTGCAGATATCTGTTCGTGTCACTGCTTTCCGATCTTCCGGGTATATACCGAGAAGTGCAATCGCTGGATCGAATGGTAGCTCTATATCTAGTTTTCTAATGAACTGCCAGACTGACTTCCAGAGTGGCTGAACCATTATACAGTCCCACCAACAATGAATAAGAGTTCCAATTTCTCCACATCCCCTCCAGCATTTGTAGTTTCCTGTTTGTTTAATGGCAGCCATTCTAATCGGTGTTAGATGGTATCTCATTGTGGTCTTAATTTGCATCTCTCTAATAGCTAGTGAAGCTGAACATTTTTTCATGTGTTTCTTGGCCATTTGTATTTCCTCTTCAGAGAACTGTCTTTTCATATCTTTTGCCCATTTTATAATTGGGCTGTCTGTACTATTGTCATTGAGTTGTAGGATTTCTTTGTATATGCAAGATATCAGTCTTTTGTCAGATACATGGTTTCCAAAAATTTTTTCCCATTGAGTTGGCTGCCTCTTTACCTTTTTGAGAAATTCCTTTGAGGTGCAGAAACTTCTAAGCTTGAGGAGTTCCCATTTATCTATTTTCTCTTTTGTTGCTTGTGCTTTGGGTGTAAGTCTAGGAAGTGGCCTCCTAATACAAGGTCTTGAAGATGTTTTCCTACATTATCTTCTAGGAGTTTAATGGTACTTTCTTTTATATTGAGATCTTTGGTCCATTTTGAGTTAATTTTTGTGTAGGGGGTGAGGTAGGGGTCCTCTTTCATTCTTTTGGATATGGATATCCAACTCTCCCAGCCCCATTTGTTGAAAAGACCATTATGGCTCAGTTCGGTGACTTTGGGGGCCTTATCAAAGATCAGTCGGCCATAGATCTGAGGGTCTATCTCTGAATTCTCAATTCGATTCCATTGATCTATATGTCTATCTTTGTGCCAGTACCATGCTGTTTTGGCAACTGTGGCTTTATAATAAGCTTCAAAGTCAGGGAGTGTAAGTCCTCCCACTTCGTTTTTCTTTTTTAGAGTGTCTTTAGCAATTCGAGGCATCTTCCCTTTCTAAATAAATTTGATAACTAGCTTTTCCAAGTCTGCAAAGTAGGTTGTTGGAATTTTGATTGGGATTGCATTGAATCTGTAGATGAGTTTGGGTAGAATTGACATCTTAATGACATTTAGCCTTCCTATCCATGAACATGGAATATTTTTCCATCTTTTAAGGTCCCCTTCTATTTCTTTTAGTAGAGTTATGTAGTTTCTTTGTATAGGTCTTTTACATCTTTGGTTAAGTTTATTCCTAAGTACTTGATTTTTTTAGTTGCTATTGAAAATGGTATCTTTTTCTTGAGTGTCTCTTCAGTTTGTTCATTTCTAGCATATAGAAACATTACTGACTTCTGTGCATTAATCTTGTATCCCGCTACTTTGCTAAATTTGTTTATTAGCTCTAGTAGGTGTATCGTTGATTTCTCAGGGTTTTCTAGATATAAGATCATATCATCTGCAAACAATGACAGTTTTACTTCTTCTTTTCCAATTTGGATGCCTTTTATTTCTTTGTCTTGCTGGATTGCCCTGGCTAGCACTTCCAGCACAATGTTGAATAACAGTGGTGACAGCGGGCATCCTTGTCTTGTTCCTGATCTTAGAGGGAAGGCTTTCAGTCTCTCACCATTGAGTAC
This sequence comes from Choloepus didactylus, assembly GCF_015220235.1. Lineage (NCBI taxonomy): Eukaryota > Metazoa > Chordata > Mammalia > Pilosa > Megalonychidae > Choloepus > Choloepus didactylus. Next base: position 125,019,478 of record NC_051334.1, read on the forward strand.
TATGCTGGCTGTGGGTTTTTCATATATGCTCTTTATCATGTTGAGGAAGTTTCCTTCAATTCCTACCTTTTGAAGTGTTTTTATCAAAAAGGGATGTTGGATTTTGTCAAATGCTTTTTCAGCATCTATTGAGATGATCAATTGATTTTTCCCTTTCGAGTTTTTAATGTGTTGTAATACATTGATTGTTTTTCTTATGTTGAACCATCCTTGCATGCCTGGAATGAACCCCACTTGGTCATGGTGTATGATTTTTTTAATGTGTCTTTGGATTCGATTTGCAAGTATTTTCTTGAGGATTTTTGCATCTATATTCATTAGGGAGATTGGCCGGTAGTTTTCCTTTTTTGTAGCATCTTTGCCTGGTTTTGGTATTATATTGATGTTAGCTTCATAAAATGAGTTAGGTAGTGTTCCATTTTTTTCAATGTTTTGAAAGAGTTTGAGTAAGATTGGTGTCAGTTCTTTCTGGAAAGTTTGGTAGAATTCCCCTGTGAAGCCATCTGGCCCTGGGCATTTATTTGTGGGAAGATTTTTGATGACTGATTGGATCTCTTTGCTTGTGATGGGTTGGTTGAGGTCTTCTATTTCTTCTCTGGTCAGTCTAGGTTGTTCATATGTTTCCAGGAAATTGTCCATTTCTTCTACATTATCCAGTTTGTTGCCATACAGTTGTTCATAATATCCTCTTATAATTTTTTTAATTTCTTCAGGATCTGCAGTTATGTCACCTTTTTCATTCATTATTTTGTTTATATGGGTCTTCTCTCTTTTTGATTTTGTCAGTCTAGCTAGGGGCTTGTCAATCTTGTTGATCTTGTCAAAGAACCAACTTTTGGTGATATTTATCCTCTCTATTGTTTTTTTGTTCTCTATGTCATTTATTTCTGCTTTAATCCTTGTTATTTCTTTTCTTGTACTTGGTTTAGGATTGGTTTGCTGTTCATTTTCTAGCTTCTTCAGTTGATCCATTAGTTCTTTGATTTTGGCTCTTTCTTCCTTTTTAATATATGTGTTTAGTGCTATAAATTTCCCCCTTAGCACTGCTTTTGCTGCATCCCATAGGTTTTGGTATGTTGTGTTCTCATTTTCATTCGTCTCTATATATTTAGCAATTTCTCTTGCTATTTCTTCTTTAACCCACTGATTGTTTAGGAGTGTGTTGTTTAACCTCCAGGTATTTGTGAATTTTCTAAGTCTCTGATGGTTATTGACTTCTAATTGTATTCCATTGTGGTCAGAGAATGTACTTGAATAATTTCAATCTTTTTAAATTTATTGAGGCTTGTTTTATGTCCCAGCATATGATCTATTCTGGAGAAAGTTCCGTGAGCACTAGAAAAGTATGTGTATCCTGGTGATTTGGGATGTAATGTCCTGTAGATGTCTGTTAAATCTAATTCATTTATCAGATTGTTTAGGTTTTCAATTTCCTTATTGGTCTTCTGTCTGGTTGATCTATCTATAGGAGAGAGTGATGTGTTGAAGTCTCCCACAATTATTGTGGAAACATCAATTGCTTCCTTTAGTTTTGCCAGTGTTTCTCTCATGTATTTTGTGGCACCTTGATTGGGTGCATAGACATTTACGATTGTTATTTCTTCTTGCTGAATTGCCCCTTTTATTAGTATGTAGTGGCCTTCTTTGTCTCTCAAAACATCCCTGCATTTGAAGTCTATTTTATCTGAGATTAATATTGCTACACCTGCTTTCTTTTGGTTGTAGCTTGCATGAAATATTTTTTTCCATCCTTTCACTTTCAGTTTCTTTGTGTCCCTGTGTCTAAGATGAGTCTCTTGTATGCAACATATTGATGGTTCATTTTTTTTTGATCCATTCTGCGAATCTATATCTTTTAATTTGGGAGTTTAATCCATTTACATTCAACGTTAAAACCGTGAAGGCATTTCTTGAATCGGCCATGTTATCCTTTGGATTATGTTTGCCATATTTTTCCCTCTCTCTATTAATATCCTTTATTGTACCCATACCGAATCTCTTTAGTACTGAACCTTTCTCCAAGTCTCTCTGTCCTGTCTTTGTTTCTCTGTCTGTAGGGCTCCCTTTAGTATCTCCAGTAGGGCAGGTCTCTTGTTAGCAAATTCTCTCAGCATTTGTTTGTCTGTGAAAAATTTAAGCTCTCCCTCAAATTTGAAGGAGAGCTTTGCTGGATAAAGTATTCTTGGCTGGAAATTCCTCTCACTCAGAATTTTAAATATATCGTGCCACTGCCTTCTTGCCTCCATGGTGGCTCCTGAGTAGTCACTACTTAGTCTTATGCTGTTTCCTTTGTATGTGGTGCATTGCTTTTCTCTTGCTGCTTTCAGAACTTGCTCCTTCTCTTCTATGTTTGACAGTGTGATCAGTATATGTCTCGGAGTGGGGTTTTTTGGATTTATTCTATTTGGAGTTCGCTGAGCATTTATGATTTGTGTATTTATGTTGTTTAGAAGATTTGGGAAGTTTTCCCCAACAATTTCTTTGAATACTCTTCCTAGACCTTTACCCTTTTCTTCCCCTTCTGGGACACCAATGAGTCTTATATTCGGACGTTTCATTTTATCTATCATATCCCTGTAGTCCATTTCGAGTTTTTCAATTTTTTTCCCCATTCTTTCTTTTATGCTTTCATTTTCCATTCTGTCATCTTCCAGGTCACTGATTCGTTGTTCAACTTCCTCTAGTCTTGTACTATGAGTGTCCAGAATCTTTTTAATTTGGTCAACAGTTTCTTTAATTTCCATAAGATCATCCATTTTTTTATTTAGTCTTGCAATGTCTTCTTTATGCTCTTCTAGGGTCTTCTTGATTTCCTTCATATCCCGTACTATGGTCTCATTGTTCATCTTTAGTTCTTTGAGTAGCTGCTCTAGGTGCTGTGTCTCTTCTGGTCTTTTGATTTGGGTGCTTGGGCTTGGGTTATCCATATCGTCTGGTTTTTTCATATGCTTTATAATTTTCTGTTGTTTTTGGCCTCGTGGCATTTGCTGAACTTGATAGGGTTTGTAGACCTATTGAAGTCCTTATCTCTAATTTATCAGATCTACAGCTTCGTGGAGTACACTTTCTCTAACTAACCAGCAGGTGGCATCCACGAGCCACCTGTTCTCCACAAGCCAGATCTCCCCTGCTTAGCCTTTTTGGTGAGTGGGGGAGTGAGTCTTGTGGGGCCCAATTGGTGTACCAAGCTTGCGTGTGTAGTTGGTGTTGCCTGCCCTGTATGTGGGGCGTGTTTCTGGGCAGTCGGGGAGGGGGGGTGGCCCTAACAATCAAATCTCCCTGATGATCCTAGAGTTTTAAAGCTGCTGCAATAGTCTAATCCTTCAGTTCAGTCCTGCCACAGTTTGTCTCTGCCACTGACCCACAAGTCTTTGGTATTGGCGTATGGCTCCTGAGACTTGCAAGTGGGCCCCTCTTCCAGGCTGTGCACCCCGGGTCCTCTGTTGAGGGATGACTGTGCTATGTCACAGGTGAGTGCCGTCCCCCCAGGGCAGTTCTGGGCTGCTGGGCTGTGTAGGGAGGCTCCCAGTCTGCTCAAATGATGGCTGAATGGGGCTTTGTTAATTCACCCTGCTCCACCTTCCCAGCTCTGGGACATTCAGCTGAGGTTGCAGGGAAGGCTAATGTCCACGCCCAGTTTTGTGGTGTGTGCCTGTTATTTGAAGCACTTCCGTCACACTGGGTTGTCTGGGGCAGCTCTGGGCTATGGGGCTGGCGATGGGCAGGAGTGTTTCCTGTCCACCAGGATGGTGGCTGTGAGCGGACACCCCCCTTTTCTTGGGAAGTTGTGTTGTTTAGTGAATTTTCTCAGCCACTGGATTATTGCCTTTTGTCTCAGAGCTCTCTTAGTTCTGCTCTTGACTTGACGTGCCCAAATTGCAATTCTTTGGAGCTTTCTGTATTGAGCTTCTTAGAGTAATTGTTTTAGAAAAAGCAAAAAGGATTTAAAAAAAAAACAAAAAAAAAAAACGGCCCTCCTCAGAGATCTAATGGGTTATTGAAATGCTAATAGACAAAGCAACCAGGGCCATTAAGGAAAGGTCCACAGGGCAGAGAGATCAGCTTTGCTTCGGGATTTGCATATGCGCCTCAAGGCCTGAGCTCCGCCCTTCCCCTTTCTGTGTTCACCAGAACTCCAAAAATCCTCTGCTTTTATTTTGGAGTTTTTCGTGTTGTTTTTTTTCTATGCCTGTCTCCTCTCTGCTGGGCTGGCTGCTCTCAGAGTCTCTGGTGTCTGGTCTCAGTCTATCTATGGTTGGAGTTTGAATCAGTAGAATGAGTTTTCGATAAGAGCAGCCACTGCAGTTCTCCCTTCTCCTTCCCGGAGCTGACAGCCCCTCCTCCCCCGGGACTGAGCCTGGCAGGGAGGGGCGCGGGTCCCCTGGCCGCAAAAACTTACAGATTTCGCTGATCTCAGCAGTTCCACGTTTTCATGAGTGTTGTATGAAGTATGCCCAAAGACAGATTGCTCTGTGGTGTCCAGTCCACGCAGTTCCTGGCTTTTTACCTACTTTCCTGGAGGAGTAACTAAAACTTACAGCTCACCAGTCTGCCATCTTGCCCCGCCTCCTGGAAACTGTATATTTTAAGCTTTAATTCCCTTTTCCCTACCTCCACCCCATCCCCTGATAACCCATATTCTAGATTCTGACCCTTTGACTTTCTTATTGTAATTATTTCATATAATGAGATCATATGATATTTGTCTTTTTGTGTCTGGCTTATTTCACTTAATGTGACATGTTCAAGGTTCATCCATATCAACACATATATCAGAACTTTCTTACATTTTACAGCTGAATAATATTCCTTTGTGTGTATATACCTCATTTTGTCTATCCATTCATCAGTTGATGGACACAAGGGTTGCTTCCATCTTTTGGGATTTTTGAATAATGCCACTATGAAAATCAGTATGCAAATATCCATTTGATATTTGCACATATTGTTTGATATTGAGTCCCTGCTTTCACTTCTTTTGGGTATATTCCTAGAAGTGGGATTGCTGGGTCATATGATAATTCTATACTTACCTTTCTGAGGAACTGCCAAACTGTCTTCCACTGTGGCTGCAACATTATATATTTCCTCCAACAATAAATGAGTGTTCCTATTTATCCACATCCTCTCCAACACTTGTAATTTTCCGTTTTTTAATAGCTATTCTAGTGGGTGTGAAATGGTATCTCAGTGTGGTTTTTATTTGCATTTCCCTAATGGCTCATAATGATGTTGAGCATCTTTTCATATGCTTTTTGACCATTTTATATCTTCTCTGGAGAAATGTCTATTCAAGTCTTTTGACCGTTTTTTAATTGGGTTCTTTGTCTTTTTGTTGTTGAGTTTAAGGATTTCTTTTTATATTCTGGACATTAAACTCTTAGGAGATATGTGGTTTCTAAATATTTTCTTCCATTATGTAGGATGTCATATTACTTTCATGACAGAGACCTTTGAGGTGCAAGGAAGTTTTTAATTTCAATGAGGTCCCATTTATCTATTTAATTCTTTTGTGGCTGGTGTTTTGGGTGTAACGTGTAAGAAATCATTGCCTAACACAAGGTCATGAAGATGCTTCCCTACATTTTCTTCTAGGAGTTTTACAGTTCTGGCTGTTTTACTTAGGTCTTGATCCATTTTGAGTTGATTTTTGTATATAGTGTCGGGTAGAGGTCCACTTTCATTCTTTTGCACATGGCCATCCAGTTTTCCCAGCACCATTGGTCAAAGAGACTGTTCTTTCCAAATTGAGTGGTCTTGGCTTCCTTGTCAAAAATCAGTTGGTCATAAATGTGAGGGTTGATTTCTGAATTCTCAGTTCAATTCCTTTGTGTATAAGTCTGTCCTTGTGCCAGTACTATGCTATTTTTTCTTATGGTCATGGTTTTTTTAATGCAATTTTATTGAGATATAATCACATAACATACAGTCATTCCAAATGTACAATCAGTTGTTCACAGTATCATCATATAATTGTGCTTTCATCACCACAATCAAACTTTGATCACTTTCATTACTCCAAAAAGTAAAATAAAAATTAAAACGAAAAAGAACATCCAAAATATCCCATTCCCCTCCTCCCACCATTGTTCATTTACTTCTTTTAAATATAGTTTAATTGAGATATATTCACACACCCCACAGTCATCAACAGTATACAGTCATTTACAGCACCATCATACAGTTGTGCATTCATCACTAGAATCAATTTTTGAAACTTTTCCTCACTCCAAAATAAAAACAAATGCAAAAAAGAACCCCTAACTCTTTCCATCCCCCCCATCCCACCCTATTCTTCACCTAATTTTTGTACCCATTTTTCCACTCATCCATCCATACGCTGGACAAAGGAAGTGCGAGCCACAACAGTCACACAGTCACACTATGCAATCTTCATAGTTATACAATCATCCTCAAGAATCAGGGTCACTAGGTTGCAGTTTGACAGCTTCAGGTATTTCCCTCTAGCCATTCTAACACACTACAGACTAAACAGTGATATCTATATAGCACATAAGAATATCCTCCAGAGTGCCCTCTCGACTCCATTTGAAATCTCTCAGCCACTGGAACCTTATTTTGTTTCATCTCTCTTCCCCCTTTTGGTCAAAAGATCCTCTCAATCCCACAGTGCTGGGTCCAGGCTCATCTCCAGGAGTCATTTCCCACATTGCCAGGGGAATTCACACCCCTGGGAGTCACGTCCCATGTAGGAGGGAGGGCAGCGAGTTCACCTGCCAAGTGTTGTTAGTGAGAGAGGGGGCCACATCTGAGCCACAAAGAGGCTCTCTGTGAGGGGGGAGGGGGACTCCTAGGCACAATTATAAGTGGGCTTAGCCTCTCCCTTGCAACAACTAGCCTCACAGGGGAAAGCCCCCTGAACGAGGGCTCGGCCTACCAAATTGGCAGTCCTTGATGTTTGCGGGAAAATCAGCAATGGCCCAGATGGGGAAGTCCAACACCTCCACATTTCTCCCCAGCTCCTTGGGGGGCCCCGCAAATACACTTAACTTTCTGCCCATATTACTCTGGGATGTGTTGGAATTTCACCCCAGCCTGTACATATTCACTAAATCCCACTTCCCATTCAAAGCTCCATGCACCTATGGTATTCAAACAAACCGATCATACAAGTTAAATTATCTAGTGTGCTACATAAAATATAAATCCTGCACCAGGTAAACATCTCCTCCCCTGGTCTCACACATAAGTTGCAGTTTTAAAACCGAGTCAGTATCATCCTTTACCCTTGGGCCTGATTTGCCTTTGTCCCAACAAGACCCTGTTCATTCATATCTCTGATTAAAGTTTGAATTCTTTGTCAGCTCTCTCAACAGTTCCCATATGGGGCAGTACTGACATTCACAGCTGCCAAGCTCTAGCTCTGAGTCCAACATGTCACACAGACACCCAAAGTTCCCAGAGACCAACCAGGCCATACACAAGGAGCTCAGCATCTCAGGATTTAGAGATAACCATTACAACTCAGGAATAGATGTGACTGCTGTAAGAGCTTACAATCCAGGGACCATTACAATGAGCATTTCCCTGGTAAGCTTTGCTCTAAGATTTGATAATCAGAGTTTACACATTATAGTTAGTCCATACTAGTGAGGCATTTTAATGTTTGTCCTCTCATTTCTGGTGTGCTTCACTCAAAATGTTGTACTCAAGTATGACTGCATGGTATGTCAATATATCTCAATAAAAAGAATTAAAAAAAAATGTTGTACTCAAGATCCATTCACCCAGTTGCGTGTCTCATAGCTTCATTTCTTCTCGTAGCCACTCAGTGTTCTATTGTATGCATACACAACAGTTCACCATTCTGTTCATCAGTCAATGTACTCTTAGGCCACCTCCATCTGTTGCAAATAGTGAATACTGCTGCTATACATACTGGTGCATAAATGTCCATTCATGTCCCTGCTCTCCAGTTTTCCAAGTATATACCCCATACTGAGGTTGCAGGACCTTGAAACCCCCACATACCTAGCTTCTTGTGGGACCACCATACTGTCCTCTAGATAGGCTACACCATTCTACTTCCCCACCAACAGTGAATACATACATCTCTCTCTCCAAGTTCTCTGCAGCACTTGTGTCACTCTGTTTATTTTTTCCCTGCAATTTTTTAGGGATATATTCAAACACTGTACAGTCATTCACAGTGTACAGTCAGTTGTCTACAGTATCATCATATGGTTGTGCATTCGTCACAATTAGCACTTACACATGTTCATTACTCAAAAAAAGAGAATTGAAACAAAAGAATAATAAAAAGAATAAAAGGAAAAGTAAAAATAAAATAAAATGTGGCAAAAAGGTCAGTAGTAAAAAGGATAAAAGGAAAAGTAAAAATAAGATAAAATTCAGCCACAAAGAAAAAGGAAGAGGCAAAAAAAGTAAAAAGACAAAAGAAAAAGAAAAAGAAAGAAAAAAATGGCAACTAAAAAGCCACAAAAGAAAAGGTTAAAATAAAATAAAATACCATAAAAAAGTCAGACAACAACACTGAGGCCAGGAATCCCATCCGCTCCCTTATGTCCCCCTCTAATAGGCATTTAGCTTTAGTGTATTGTCTTTCTTACAATTAAAGAAAGCATATTGCAATGTTACTGATAACTATAGACTCTAGTTTGCATCGACTGTGTTTTTCCTCCAATACCACCCCCTTTTTAACACCTTGTGAAGTTGACATTCATTTGTTCTCCCTCATACAAAAACATATTTGTACATTTTATCACAATCATTGACCGTGCTAGGTTTCACTAAGCCACACAGTCCTGGTCTTTATCTTCTATCTCTCCTTGTGGTGTCCTACATGCCCCTAACCTTTCTCTTTCAATCGTACTCACAGTCGTCTTTGTTCAGTGTACTTAAATTATTGTGCTACGATCTCCCAACATTGTGCTCCAAACCTCTCTCTCCTGTCTTTTCCTGTCTGTATTGCTCCCTTTAGTATTTCCTGTGGAGCAGGTATCTTGTTCACAAGCTCTCTCATAGTCTAAGAATATTTTAAACTCTCCCTCATATTTAAAGGACAGTTTTCCTGGATATAAAATTCTTGGTTGGTGGTTTTTCTGTTTTAGTATATTAAATATATCAAACCCCACTGCCTTCTCACTTCCATGGTTTCTACTGAGAAATCTGCACATAGTCTTATTGATCTTCCCTTGTATGTGATGGATCACTTTTCTCTTGCTGCTTCCAGAATTCTGTCTTTGACATTTGATAATCTGATTATTAAGTGTCTTGGTGTAAGTCTATTTGGATCTATTCTGTTTGGAGTTTGCTGCACTTCTTGGATCTGTAATTTTGTGTCTTTCATAAGGGATGAGAAATTTTCAGTGACTATTTCCTCCATTATTGCCTCCGCCCCTTTTCCCTTCTCTTCCCCTTCTGGGACACCCGTGACATGCACATTCATGTGCTTCATGTTGCATTCAGTTCCCTGAGATGTTGCTCATATTTTTCCATTCTTTTCCCTTTCTGTTCTTTTGTGTGTAGGATTTCAGATGCCCTTTCATCCAGTTCATGAATCTTTTCTCTGCCTCTTCAAAGCTGCTGTTGTATGTCTCCATTGTGTTTTTCATCTCTTGCATTGTGCCTTTCATTACCATAAGTTCTGCCAATTGTTTTTCCAAGCTTTCGATTTCTTCCTTTTGTTTGCCCAATGTCTTCTTTATATCCTTCATCTCTTTTGCCATATCTTCCCTCAACTCATTGAGTTGATATTTGGATTGATTTTTTAATTGATTTAGGAGAATTGTTTGGTTAATAATTAGCTGTTTCAATTCCTGTATCTCAGTTGAAGTGTAAGTTTGTTCCTTTGACTGGGCCATATCTTCCTTTTTCTTAGTGTGATTTTTCATTTTCTGTTGTCTAGGTATCTGGTTTCTTTGAATGCCCCAATCAGATTTTCCCAGACCAGAGGGACTCAGGTCTCAGGAGGAGTCTGTGTATTCAGTATTAGGTTTCCCTGAGGGTGGGTCCTAGAAGATTGACAGACTTTCCCATGAGGCCTCTAGACTCTGTGCTTTCCCTATCCAGCCCAGCAGGTGGCACTTGTCAGCCCCAGCTCCCCATTGGTATAAAGAGGTGCAATCCCTTTCATTCACAGTGGACCTGGACCTTGCAAGGGAGGGGCCAAGGGTGTCAGAAGCCAAGCTTAAATTGTTTCTGGTTTGTTTGTATGTTTCCCCCAGGCCCCCAGGCCCTTATAGTTACTTTCCCTGTAACCTGTTTCTTTCTTCTACATGGCAGTGTTTCAGCTCGGCTGCCCAAGGTGGGAGGATCTTCAGCTCCAGGTTTGCAGAGCTTTACTTACAATTCTGAGCTACAATCTCAGCTGCTCCACTCATTCCAGGCTGGTGTAAGATGCGCGTCCATTCACAGATGTCTCCCAACAGTTGTTCCAGATTATTTACTGGTTGTTCCTGGTTATTTACTAGTTGCTCTGGAGGACTAGCTAAATTCCACACCTGTATGCTGCTGTCTTGCCAGTACCATGCTGTTTTGATTTCTGTAGCTTTGTAATAAGTTTTAAGATTGGGAAGTGTAAGTGTTCCAACTTTGTTCTTTTTCAAGATGGTTTTGCTATTCAGGGCCCCTTATCATTCCATATGAATTTGATCATTGGCTGTTCTAGTTTGCTAATGCTGCCGGGATGCAAAACAACAGAAATGGATTGGCTTTTATAAAGGGGGTTTATTTGGTTACACAGTTACAGTCGTAAGAGCATAAAGTGTCCAAGGTAACGCATCAACAATCAGGTACCTTCACTGGAGGATGGCCAATGGCGTCCAGAAAACCTCTGTTCACTGGGAAGGCACATGGCTGGCCTCTGCTCCAAAGTTCTGGTCTCAAAATGGCTTTCTCCCAGGACGTTCCTCTCTAGGCTGCAGTTCCTCAAAAATGTCACTCTTAGTTGCTCTTGGGGTGTTTGTCCTCTCTTAGCTTCTCCAGAGCGAGAGTCTGCTTTCAACAGCCACCTTCGAACTGTCTCTTATGCGCAGCTACTCTCTCAGTGTCTGAGCCTTCCTTCTGTCTGATCTTATATAGTGCTCCAGTAATTTAATTCAGACCCACTCTGAAAGGGCGGGCCAACACCTCCATGGAAATTATCCAATCAGAGTCATCACCCACAGTTGGGTGGGGCACATCTCCATGGAAACACTCAAAGAATTACAATCTAATTAACACTGATAGGTCTGCCCACACAAGATTACATCAAAGATAATGGCGTTTGGGGGGACATAATACATTCAAACTGGCACATTGGCTTTTCTGTTTCTACAAGGAAGATTGCTGGAATTTTGATTAGGATTGCGCTGAATCTATAAATTGCTTCGAGTACAGTTGACATCTTATCAATATTTAATCTTCTAGTCCCTGAGCATGCAATGTCCTTCCATTTATTTAGGTGTTCTTTGATTCCCTATAACAATGTTCTGTAGTTTTCTGTATATAAGTCCTTCACATCCTTGGTTTGTTTTATTCCTAGATATGATTCTTTCTGTTGCTGCTGTAAATGGAATCTTTTCTTGATTTCTTCTTCTGATTGTCTATTACTAGTGTATACAAGCACACTGATTTTGGGGTGTTGATTTGTACCCCACTACATTGTTGAATTTATTTTTAGCTCTAGGAGCTTTGTTGTGAATATCTCAGGATTTTCTGTATATAGTATCATGTTTTCTGCAAACAGAAATGTTTATTCCTTCTTTTCCAATTTGGATGCCTTTTATTTCTTTTTCTTGCGTAATTGCTCTGAAGAAAACTTCCAGTACAGTGTTGAGTAGCAGTGGTGACAGTAGGCATCTTTGTCTTGTTTCTGATCTTAGAAGGAAAAATTTCAGTCTTTTACCATTGAGCATGATGTTAACTGTGGATTTCTCATATGTGCCCTTTATCATGTTGTGGAAATTTCCTTCTATTCCTGGTTTTCTAAGTGTTTTTTATCATGAAGGGGTGCTAGATTTTGTCAAATGCCTTTTCTTTGATAATTGAGATGATCATGTTTTTTTTCCCTTTCATTTTGTTAATGTTGTATATTACATTAATTGATTTTCGTATGTTGAACCACCCTTGTGTGCCTGGGACAAATCCCACTTGATCATGGTGTATAATTCTTTTAATATGCTGTTTGATTCGGTTTGTTAGTATTTTCTTGAGGATTTTTACATCTGTATTTATAAGAGGTATTGGTCTGTAATTCTTTTATTGTGATATCTTTAGCTGGCTTTGGTGTGAGGGTGATACTGGACTCATATAATGGATTAGGAAGTGTTCCGTCCTCTTCAGTTTTTTGGAAGATTTTGAGCATGATTGGCATTAATTCCTATTGGAATGTTTGGTAGAATTCCCCTGTGAAGCCATCTGGTCCCTGGGCTTTTTTTTGTTGGGAGGTTTTTGATTACTGATTCAGTCTCTTAACTAGTTATTGATTTGTTGAGATCTTCTGTTTCTTCTTGAGTCAGTGTAGGAAGTTTGTGTTTCTAGAATTTGTTCGTTTTCATCTAGGTTACCTAATTTGTTGGCATACAGGTGTTCACAGTATCCTCTTTTTATTTCAGTGGGGTCCATTATATTGTCCCCCCTTTTATTTCTAATTTTACTCATTTGTGTCCTCTCTTTTTCTTCATCAGTCTAGCCAAAGGTTTGTTAATTTATTGATCTTTTCAAAGAACCAACTTTGGTTTTATTGATTCTCTCTATTGCTTTTTATTCTCTATTTCATTTATCTCTGCTCTAATCTATTTTTTTCCTTCCATCTGCTCACTTTGGGTTTAGTTATCTCTTCTTTTTCTAGGTCTTCCAGTTCTGAGGTTAAGTCTCTGATTTGAAATTTTTCTTTTCAATGTAAACATTTAGAGTTATAAATTTCCCTCTTAGCACCACCTTTGCTGCATCCCATAAATTTGGGTATGTTGTATTTTTATTTTCATTTACCTCAAAATATTTCCTAATTTTCCTTGTGGCTTCCTCTGTAATTCTTGAATTGGTTAAGTGTATATTGTTTAATTGCCACATATTTGTGAATTTTCCATTTCTTCCTCTGTTATTGTTTTCTAGCTTCATTCCATTGTGGTCATAGAAGATACCTTATATGATATCAATATTTTTTAATTTACTGAGACTTGTTTTGTGACCTTAAATATGGTCTACCCTGGAGAATGATCCCTGTGTACTAGAGAAGAATGTGTATTCTGTTGTTGTTGGGTGAAGTCTTCTATATATATATATGTTAGGTCTAGTTTGTTTAGAGTACTGTTCAACTCTTGAATTTCCTTATTGATCTTCTGACTAGATGTTCTATCCATTATTGAAAGTGATATATTAAAGACTCCTACTCTTAATGTAGAACTGTCCGTTTCTCCCTTCAAATGTGTCAATATTTGCTTCATATACTTTGGTGTTCTGCTCTTTGGTGCATATATATTTATAAATGTTACATCTTCTTGTTGAAGGTCAGTATATAATGACTGTCTTTTTCCCTCATAACTGTTTTTGACTTAAAATCCATTTTATCTGATATTAATATAGCTACCCCAGCTCTCTTTTGGTTCCTACCTGCATGGTTTATATTTTTTCCATCCTTTCACTGTCGACCTACTTATATCTTTGAATTTAAGGTGAGTCTCTTGTAGACAATATATAGTTGGATCATTCTTTTTTTACCCATTATGCCAATCTCTGCGTTTTAACTGGAGAGTTTAATCCATTTACATTTAAAGTCACTACTGATAATGCAAGACTTTCTTCTACCATTTTGCTCTTTAGTATTTGTAAGTCTTACACCTTTTTTTGACCCTGAATTCTTCCATTAATGCCCACATTCATTTTTATTTCATTTTTTTTTGAATTGTACCATATTGAGTCCCTTTTCATTTCTATGTAGATATATTTTTCATGTATTTTTCTTGTGGTTACCGTAGTATTAAAATTTAACATCCTAAATATATAACAATCATATTTGATACCAACTTTACATCAGTAACATACACATGCACTGTTTCTGTACCCTTCCACTCCACCCCCCCACTTTTTTGTACTTGTTTACAAAAAAATGTTACAAATTATATCTTTGTTCATTTTATGTATAAAACCATAGATTTATCATTACATTTTATGCATTTGCATTTTAGCACCTGTAGGAGGTAAGAAGTGGCCTTAGGGCTTCTTGAACAGCTAAGTTATGGAGTAAAAACTGAACTTGAGATCAAACACTGGGTCAGATATGGCAAGGAATTGATATACTTAATACATAAAGCACTTATACTAATCTATAAGAAAAGCATAAAAATGTAAAAATGAGCAATGAACATGAAAATATTAGTCACAGAAGAGAAAATACAGACTGATAATAAAGCATGAAAAAAAGTTTAACCTCAAAGAATTTCACATTAAAACTGTAAGATGCCATTTTCACTTATGAAATCAGCAAAGATGATTATCATTATTATAATTCTCAATATTGGCAAAGTGCTGTGAAAAAAACATGCAAATACTATTGGCCAGAAATATAAATTGGTACAATCTTTCTGGAATGTAATTTGGCAATAATATCACAGCTTTTAAAATTAATATCCCTTGGCCAAATAATTTCATTTTTAGATATGTATCCTGAGAAAATAGCCAAAAAATGGTTTATATACAAAGATATTCATTGCAGTGTTTTATATAACAGTAAAAAATTTGAATCAGCCTAATATCCAACAATAATAGAGTGGTTAAATAATTTATAGTATATCCAATTTATTAGATTGTTTTACATTCATAAAAATACTATTTTAGAAGAATATCTAATGGCATTACAAATGTTCAGTGTGATGCTAAGTGAAAAATATCAAGGTTTAGTATTTAATATTTAAAAGGGAAAAAGGAAGGGAAAAACACCAAAAAATACAGCAGTTTGTTAACAGTGGTGATCTCTGACTGGTGGGATTACAGGACTTTTTATTTTCTTCTTCGCAGCTCCCATTGTTTCCAAATTCTATAAATTAAGGGTTTCTTGCCTTTATAATAAGGGATATGGCCAAGTGTTATATCAGAGTAATAATCTGTCATTCATATGTAAGATAAATTAGAAGAGAAAGTCACGGTGTTGAATAGAGAGGTAAAAGCAAATCTAAACGACATTTTATAAGAACTCTAGAATATGAAAACAGATTGGATGTGACAAATAAAGGGTTTCTAGCATGAATCAAAATTAGGATAACTAAGAAGAAAATCCTCTTTGTTAAGGGAAAGAAGATATTTAGTTTTAGACATAATTGAGGATAATTGACATCTTAAGGGATGCTTTCCTGTAGGAGTTGGAAATACAGATGGAGTTTGTTTCTCCACTTTTAGTATGTCCTTGAAAATTATAAGACTTTTTCAGATTTGGATAGAGAGTCTTTACTCATTGAAATTAGTCTAAATTAGAGAGAAGTATAACTGATTGTGTTCCAAATTCATGATATTACTGCTTCATTTTCCTTGCATATTCCTGCATAAAAAACTGATTAGCAAATGTTAGCCTGACTTCACCTTGTTTTGCTTTGGACTGGCACACGGTGCTGATGTTTTCATTATTACTACTCTTGTTATTGTTGATGAAAGCTGTTTGAAAAAGAAATGTAATATTACCTGAGCAACATTTGCTTTTTTATTTTCCCTCTGAATATTAGGCAATGAACATTTTGACTTCAGTGTTGCTTCTGTATGCAAAAGAGGAAGAAGCTTTTTGGCTTCTGGTTGCTGTATGTGAACGAATGTTGCCTGATTATTTTAATCGTCGAATCATTGGTAAAATTTATATATGTATATTTCTTTTCTAAACAATTTCTGTATCTATTGTCTATCCAATGCCTATTAATTATCAATCAAATGGGAGCTCTTATTAATTAGGTTGTTAAATATGCAAAATATAAGCAGTATCAAAATGTTACATTCACTGACATGCTCAAGAAAAGCTTTTTGTAGTACACATATGATTGGAAAGATTTTTAATATGTTATTTATTTATTTTTATAAAGTACATGGTCTATTTCTTAACAAAATGAAAAATTTAAGGTTACTATCTCTGTATTGCTAAAACAGTGGTGATCAGAAGTTTCCAGGGGTACTGGAGAGATTTTTAAGTTTCTTGATGGGAGGAGGACTTTAATCATCTTAAAATCTCCACTTTTATATGAGTTATATAGATACTTGCATTGTTGGAAAGAAGGATCAAGTTCATGACTTGTTAATTGTGTAATACTTTCTTCAGTCATCAAATATTTAAAGATCTATGATCCCCTACCTCAAAACCTCTATATGGTCTCTCCTTTGTACCCTTATAAGTCATTAGTAGCTTGGTTATGTCATTGATTGTATTCTCTTTTGTTATAGTTATTTGTGTGTTTATCTTAAGTTCTACTAGATGTTAAGCTCTTTGAAAATGAGACCATGTCATGAAATGGCATATCTCTTATAGCACCTAGTACAGGTCCCTGCACATAATACTCAAAAAATATCTATTCAACTGAATTTGAAATGAGTTTCTCAAGCGCTTCTTGATGCATGACACTTTACTAGCAGCTATAGAGATTATGGAATATGGAAAAGGCACTGAAGGAGTTCATAATATAAGGAAGAGAGATGAAATATATTAGTGTACTAATAGAAGTGGGGAGGTAAAGGAAACCAGTCCTTTTGAACGATGTTCATTTATTAAACTTCTTTTAATATTATCCAGGTGCCTTGGTGGATCAGGCAGTCTTTGAAGAACTTATTAGAGATCACCTTCCTCAGCTCACAGAACACATGACTGATATGACATTCTTTTCCTCAGTTTCTCTCTCATGGTTCCTCACACTTTTTATTAGTGTGCTGCCTATTGAAAGTGCGGTTAATGTGGTGGACTGTTTCTTCTATGATGGAATAAAGGCTATTTTACAACTAGGATTGGCAATACTTGACTATAATTTAGACAAATTGCTGGCATGTAAAGATGATGCTGAAGCCATGACGGCTTTAAACAGGTATTGTAAGAACCACAGCATTTAAATCTGGAGGGGAACTAAGAGATTATGTTGTTCAAACCCTTTATTTTACAGATGAGGAAACTGAGTCCTATAAACTTCAGTTGCCCAAGGTCACAAAACTAGTTGAATATAAGAGCTAGGCCTAAAGTTCAGTTCTCCGTCTCCAAATGGAATGTAACAAAAGTAAATTACTTTGAAGTAAACCACTGGGGTATTTAACCATTTACACTAATATTGTTGATTCAGTGTGCTGGGAATTTTATAGCCCTAATTTGAGCTATAAAGTATCCCTGTGTAAAAGTAATTTGAGAGTGGTAAAGGGTAGCTCATAATGTGAAATGTCCAGTAGGGGAACTTGTTCTAGTTTCCAAGTGATTTTAGTCAGATAGGTTGAGCTTTATTTTCCTAATGGCTTTTGTGTGAATGCAGTTTTGTATTGAAGTACATGTGTGTTGTGTGTATGTGTGTGTGTGTGTGTGTGTATATACACACACACACACACACACACACTATATACGTATATGTTAAATGAATGGATATTTGAATGGGTGACTGTTATAATGGTACATCAGTTTCCATTATGTACAGAATAAAATACAAATGGCTCATTCTGGCATTCAGAATTTTCTGTGATAAGCCCTCAATATACCATTCTTAATTTATTTTTCCTTACATGTCTCTACATACTCTATATTCCATCACCACTGGGCTATGTGGTATTCGCTAAGTACTCTCTGAGCCTGTTTGCTTCCCTTATTTATGGTCACCTCTCCCCTTCTAAAATAAATTTCTTTACCATCCCCTTCCCTCCACCCATGTCCTCCTTATTACCAACCATCCTCAAATTCCACTTCTTTATAAGACTGTCCTTTGTCTATTCAGTTGAAATTAAACTCTGACTAACTAGGAGGAAATTATGTCATTTTCTCTGCTTTAATTATTTTAGTTCCACTAATTCTTTTATTGATATCACTTTTGGATAGGTTCTTTGACAATGTCACTAATAAGGATAGCCCATTGCCTTCAAGTGTTCAACAGGGTTCAAATGTGCATGATGAAAAAAGCAGTCATATTAGCGTGGATATTACAGATTTGATTAGAGAGTCAAATGAGGTAAGTTTTTAATATCATAAATACAATTACATAGTATATTTAAAATGTTTGATACTGTAGTTATGTCTGTAGTGATAAATTAAGAGTAAGATGCAAATAAAGGTATAATTTAAAATCCAATTTCAATATAAAATGAGTTCTATAAGGTATTCTAGGTTATATAACCTGCTCTGTCTCAATTTGCTTTTCATTAAATGAAACTATGTTCACTTCCTTTCACAAATAATAACCACTTTTAAACATCTATCACTATGTAAGCAGGTAAAAATTATTCTCTCCTTAGGGACTAAGAATTTTACCAATCTTCTTGTACTTAATCTAGGCACATAGTAGATGGAATTCTCTACAGTGAATATATAGAAAAACTGAAACGTGGGTGGTGAAAATTTGCATAATCACTGAGCAAGTCAGGAAAATAGCTAGAAATAGAACCAAGGCCTCTGAGAATTGAATATGATAAAATTCAATTATAAGAGAAGTAGATGTTTATTATGAATGAGTTTCCAATGAAATATTATTTCTTGCAGAAATATGGTAATATTCGCTATGAAGATATACACAGCATGCGTTGTGGAAATAGGTTGTATGTGATACAGACCCTAGAGGGAACGACAAAGCAGAATGTGGTGAGTGTCCACTCAAAGGGGAAAGCCTATTGAAGTAACATTTTTTTCTCCAACTTCCTTTAAAAAATTGTCATTCTATATGATGAAAATGAAAAGGACTAAACTTTTGAGCTAGATTCTTGCCATGGCTTAGCTTGCTTTAAATTATTTGAGAGGAACTAAGTTATTTTCCTCTGATTGAATAATGTTGGTTATTCCATGTTTTGTGTTATTTGACCTTCAACATTACTGTAGCTCAGTGTTGAATGCCATGATGTAGGCATTTAAGCATAGTTTGTTTGTGATGTGCTTCATCAGTAAGAACAGCTAACCTATGTAGTAGTCAATTCTGCTAATAAATATGATTATCTTTGGATACCTAAGGTAAAGTGAAAAGGGTGTAAAACAGTCTTTTAGTACTCTCCTTTTAAATATTTGGATGGATACAAAAGAAACTTATTATTGATTGCCTCTGGGGAGTGGGATTAATATAGATTTTTGATTGGAAGGGGGAAGAGTTTTACTTTGCTGTATATACTCTTCTGTACTGTTTGAGCTTGTATTGTTTTTGTAATTTTTAAAAATTGATAATTTTTTCTTACCTTAGTGATTTATAATCAAATTAAAATATTCTT
Organism: Choloepus didactylus; assembly: GCF_015220235.1. NCBI lineage: Eukaryota > Metazoa > Chordata > Mammalia > Pilosa > Megalonychidae > Choloepus > Choloepus didactylus. The sequence goes on from NC_051334.1 coordinate 125,038,846, forward strand.
AAAACATAATATATTCAGTTTATAATTTTCTCCAGCCTGCTTGCTTAAAGGCTCAGTTCTCAGAGATGCATATCTGGGAAGATTTAACATTTCTGAAGATTCCAGATTAAGAATCTAATTAAAGAATTCAGTGATACCTCTGAGAAATATAGTTAGCATAGAGTCTCCTTGTTTTAGTTTTTATATTAACTTTTAAAAAAATTCAATAAAGTAATACATGCTCATTTTAAGTAATTTCAAACATTACAGAATTGTAAAGTGTAAAGGTCCCACTTCAGGAGTAACCATTATTAAAATGATTTGGCAAATATCCTTCCAGTTCTTTTTTCTATGCATCTGCAGCCACAAATGTATATAGGTAGGGTAGATGGGAAGAGGAGTGGTTATATCATTTTTTCATTGAGATTGTATCTGTTACTTTGTTCTGCAACTCACTTTTCCCACTCAGAAATAATCATGGTCATTGCATATCTGCACATATGGATCTACCTTACCCTTCTTAATGACTGAATAGTGTACTATATTATGGATGTGATATAAGTTATTTATTCCCCTATTTACATAAATTTAGTATGCTTTTTTTTCTGTAAAATAGATTCCTGGAAGTAGAAACTAGGTCAAAGGATATGCCCATTTAAAATTTTGACAGGTCACGCCAAATTATTCTCCAAAAGATTTGTATCAAATTATATTCCAACCAACAGTGTATAAGAATGCTGTTTTCCTCATATCCTCCCTAATACCAGATATTAAAAATCTTTATTTGGCAGAACTGTCACCCAGACAGTGATACGGTTGGGTTTGATATGATGAACAGCAACAAATAATCTTTTAATTTGTGTCAATTTGATAGATAAAATCAAATCTCAGGTTAATTTTCACTTCACTGATCACATATATTTATTAACCTTTTTCATTTCTTCTCTTAATTGCCTTTGAAGCCTTTGCCCATTTTTCTATGAAGATGTTTAGCTTTTATTTGTTGATATGTAGTTCTTTGTATATTAGTGGTATTAATTTTTTGTCAGTTATATTTCTGGCAAATATCCCCTCCCCCATTCATGTTGTTTCTTTCATTTTTGTAATGGTGCCTTTCAGTGTACACAGGTTTCAAATTCTTACGTAGTCAAGTCTTACCCTTTGTTCCTACATGATGTTTGGGTTTCATGTCAGATTTGTCAAGGACTGTCTTAAAATATAAAATATAAAAACATATTCTCATACTGCCTTATAGTACTTATATTGCTTTATCTTTTAAACATTTACATCTTTAATATACCTAGAGTATGTATTTTGTTTATGGTGTGAGATAGGGTTCAGTGTTATTTTTTTCCAACTGAACTAGCACATTGTCTCAATACCATTTATTGAATAGTCCATCCTTACTTTATTCAACTCTACCTTTTTCATCTGTTAAATTCCTATATACATGGATTTGCTTCTGGACTCTTTTTGTTCCTGTAGCAATACCTCACTTTTAATTACTATGGCTAATTTGAAATTTATCTATCCATTTTGAAATCTGGTAAAACTTTTTTAATATCCATTTTAATGATGCCTTTCTTAATGTCCTTTAGTAAGAATTTATAGTTTTCATCATATAGGTTTTATACATTTCTCATTAAGTTTATTCTCATCTTATATATTTTATGGTTTTGTTGATAATAATGAATGAGATCTTTTTTCCATTACATTTTCCAATTGTTTATTGGTCTGTATGTAAAAGCTGTTGATTTGTGTATGTTGCTTTTGCAAATGGACAAATTACTGACTCATTAATTTAAATATTTTTTCATTTGAATTTTTTGAATTTTCTGCTTAGTCTAGCATATCATTTCCAGCCTTGACTCTTCCCAATATAATTTCTTTATCTTGTCTTATTGCTTTGGGTAGGAGCTTCAGCGAAGTATTAAATAATAGCTGTGGAAGATTCCTTATCTTATTTCCAAATGTAATAGGAATTCCTCTTGTATTTTATTGTTAGGAATTATGTTTGCTGTTGATTTCTGAATTATGTCCTTTACCAAATTAAGGTAGTTTTCTTCTGTTTCTGGGTTAACAGGTTTTTGACTTTTTTTTTAAATCAAGATTGGTTGTTAACTTTGATCAAATGACTTTCCCATATAGTATTGAGATTATAATTTTCTCTACTTTGTTAATGTAGTGAATTATAATAAATAATTCCTAATATTAGACTTCTGTTGCAGTTGTGAAATAAATCGTATTTGGTCATGATATGTTATTATTTTAATATTCTGCTTTGATACTTTTGTTAATAGTTTAGATAATTTCTTCTCTTCTACATCAAAGTGACATTGGTTTACAGTTTTCTTGTGCTAACTTTGATTTTTTTTTACATGGATATTTATAGTGGCTTTATTCATAATTGCCTCATTTGGAAACAACCCAAAATTTCTTTACCTTGTGAATAAACAAAATGTGGTGCATCCATATAATGGAATACCAGTTAGCAATAAAAAGGAACAAGCTTCATACACACAACAAAATCAATGAAGCATAATTCAAGAGTATCTGTTGTATATTCCACTATATGCTACTCTGAAAATGCAAAACAATGTGGATAGGGAATGGATCAGTGGTTAGCAGACATCTAGAAATTACATACATACGTACCAATATTATCCAGTCTCATGTTTGAGGTTGCTGTTTATTTTGTGATGGGTGATCCTGACCCATATGGAACCACTTCCCTTGCTTTTTTTTTTTTTTAATTTTATTTTGAAATAAATTCAAAGTTATAGGAACAGTTGCAAAAACAATACAAACTCCATACACAGAACTCCAGCATACCCTGACCCCCCTCCCCTGATACCCCGATCCACCAACTTTAACATGCTGTCACACCATTTCTTTCTTTCCCTCCCTCCCTCCCTATCTATCATCCATCATCTATTGCTCTGTCCCCTGAACATATGAGAGCAAGCTGCACACATCCTTGAACAAACACTATAATTCACATATACAATTCCCATGAACAAGAACATTCTTTTATGCAATACCATTAAGTACAGCTAAGAAGTTCAAGAAATTCAACATTAATACAAAGCTTACATTCTATATTTCCTTTTTTTTTTTCTTATGTCCCAACTGTGTCCCTTTGAGCCTCCTGTCCTCCATCCTCAGATCCCATCCAGGATCATCCTTGGCATTCAATTGTCATCTATTTAGACTGTCTTTTTTTTTTTTTCAATTGTGGAAACATGTATACAGCCTAAATCTTCCCATTCCAACCCCTCCCTAGCATTCCATTAGTGGGATTAATCACATTTAGAATGTTGTAATGCTATCATCTTCACACCATCCATTACTAGAAATTTCCCTTCACCTCAAACAGCAACCCTACACTCATTTCTTAACTCCCCATTGCCCCTTCCCCCACTTCTCGTAACCCATACTCTACTTTTCATCTCTATGGTCATATTCTCTGATAATTTCTTTGTGTTTACTGTGGGGCTTCAATTTAACCTCTTAAATTCATAGCAATCTTGGTTTTCTTTGCTACCAACTTAACTTCAATAGGACACGTGAACTATGTTCCTATACTCCTCCATTCCCCCACCTTTATATAGTTCTTGTCAAAAATTACATATTTTACATTGAGTCCAAAACCACTGATTTGTCATTAGAGTTTCTGTATTTTATATCCTGTAGGAAGTAAATAGTGGAGTTACAAATCAAAAATTATTGACTTCTATTTGTATTCCGTTGTGATCAGAGAATGTGCTTTGAATATATTCAATTTTTTTTTTATTTATTGAGGCTTGTTTTATGTCCCAGCATATGGTCTATTCTGGAGAAAGATCTGTGATCACTAGAGAAAAATGTGTGTCCTGGTGATTTAGGATGTAAGGTTCTATATATGTCTGTTAAAATTCTCTATATCTCTCTCTCCTTACTTTGTTTCTCTGTTAGTAGGGCTCCCTTTAGTATCTGAAGTAGGGCAGGTCTTTTATTGGAAAAATCTCTCAGCATTTTTTGTCTGTGAAAAATTTAGGCTCTCCCTCAAATTTGAAGGTGAGTTTTGCTGGATAAAGTATTCTTGGTTGGAAATTTTTCTCTCTCAGAATTTTAAATATGTCGTGCAAATATGTCATGCCACTGCCTTCTCACCTCCATGGTGGCCGCTGAGTAGTCACTTAGTCTTATGTTGTTTCCTTTGTATGTGGTAAATTGCTTTTCTCTTGCTGCTTTCAGAACTTGCTCCTTCTCTTCAGTATTTGACAGTCTGATCAGAATATGTCTTGGAGTGGGTTTATTTGGATTTATTCTATTTGGAGTTTGCTGGGCATTTATGCTTTGTGTATTTATATTGTGTAGAAGGTTTGGGAAGTTTTCCCCAACAATTTCTTTGAATACTCTTTCTAGACCTTTACCCTTCTCTTCTCCTTCTGGGACACCAATGAGTCTTAAATTTGGACGTTTTATTTTATCTATCGTATCCCTGAGATACTTTTTGATTTTTTTGATTTTTTTCTCCATTCTTTCTTTTGTTCTTTCATTTTCTGTTCTGTGGTCCTTTAGGACACTGAGTCATTGTTCAACTTCCTCTAATCTTGTATTATGAGTATCCAGAGTCTTTTTAATTTGGCCAACAGTTTCTTTTATTTCATAAGATCTTCTATTTTTTTATTTACTCTTGCAATTTCTTCTTTATGCTCTTCTAGGGTCTTCTTTATGTCCTTTATATCCTGTGCCATGTTCTTCTTCATGTCCTTTATATCCTGTGCCATGCTCTCGTTCTTTGATTGTAGTTCTTTGATTAATTGCGCAAGTACTGTGTCTCTTCTGATATTTTGATTTGGGTGTTTGGGATTGGGTTCTCCATATTGTCTGGTTTTATCATATGCTTTAAGATTTTCTGTTGTTTTTGGCCTCTTGGCATTTGCTTTGCTTGATAGGGTTCTTTCAAGTTATAAAAATACCAATCTAATTTTTCAGATCTACAACTTGGTGGTGTACACTTTCTCTAACTAACCAGCAGATGGCATCTGCGAGTCACCTATTCCCCTCAAGTCAGTTCTCCTTAACTTTGTCTTTGTGGTATGTGGGGAAGGTATGTGGGGAAATGATTCTTGTGGGGTTCAATTGGTGCACTCAGTTTGGGTGTGTTGCTGGTGCTGTCCGCCCTGAATGTGGGGCGTGTGTCTGGGTGGTTAGGCAGGCAGGGCAGCTTTAATAATCAAACCTCCCAGGTGTTCCCAAGATTCAAGGCTGTTGCAAGAGTGTAAGCCTTCATTTCAGTTTTGCCCCAGATTTTCTCTGCCGCTGACCCACAAGTCCCTGGCATTGACGTAGGGTCCCTGGGTTTTCCGAGCGGGCCCCACTTCTCAGCTGTGATCTTCCAGGACCTCTGCTGAGGGAAGGCTGTGCTACATCACAAGTGCGCGCCATCCCTCAAGGGAAGCCCCGGGCTGCCGGGCCGTGCAGGGGCGCTCCCAGCCTGATGCAAAGATGGCTGAATTGGGCGTCTCAACCCCCACACTTTTCGCACAGCTCCAGCTTCCCAGCTCCAGGACAACTAGCTGTGTGTGCACCCAAGGCCATGTCCATGGCCAATATTGTGGCGTGTGCGCAGTGCCGTGGGATACACTCCCCGTCACACTGGGTTTCCTGGTGCGGCTCTGGGCTGTGGATCTGGCCCCAGGCAGGAGTGTTCCCAGCCCGCCGGGCAGCCAGCTGCAAGCAGAACAGTTTCTTTCTCCTTTTGGCTCTCCCCTCTGCCCCCCTGGCCCTGAGGGAATCAGCAGCGGTCTATCCTCCACGCCAGACACCGAGAGGTTGGCACAGCCCACTCCTGCCATGCTTCACTGCACAGTTCTCACCTTTGTAACTGCAGCTGCTCCTGGGTTTTTTTGTTTGTTTGTTTGTTTGTTTAAAGAACTAGTCCGCGGGACTTTCAGCTGGCTTACTCACTCGTTTCAGAATGCAGACTCCCGGTTTCACCAAGTGCACGGTCCCTGTGGTTTTAGCAGACCTTGTCCAGCTGGTGCATCACTGGAACTGGTGTTCGCTTTCTGGTTTTTATCTAGTATTTTTCACAGAGGTGTTTTTTCGCCCTGTCTCACTAGCCGCCATCTTAGGTTCTCCTCTAATTTTGGTTTTTATGTCAGAGTTATACTTGTGTCATAGAATGAATTTTGGAATAATCCATATTTTTCTATGTTCTGGAATAGTTTACATAACATAGGAATTATCTGCCACTTGAAGGTTTGAGGAAATGATCTGTAAAACCATCTGGGTCTCTTGCCTTATGGTGGGAGGCAAATCTTTGACTACTTTTTCAGTTCTGTCAATTCAAATTTTCTTACTCTTCCTGAGTTGTCTTTGGACATTTTTATTTTCCTAAAGAATTAGCCACATCATCTAGTCTTTCAGATATATTGGTATAAAGCTTATAGAATTCATTCAACAGATACTTAATGGTACCTTCTGTGTGCTGAGCACTTTTTAAAATTTATTTTATTTTTTATTAGAGAAGTAATGGGTTTACAGAACAATCATGCATAAAATACAGGACTACCATACAACACCCTACCACCAACACCCTGCATTGGTGTGGAACACCTATTAGAATTGATGATAGCACATTTTTATAATTGGACTACTAATTAAAGTCCATGGCTCAACTTAGGTTACACCATTTGTGCAGTGCAGTTCCATGAATTTTTCTTTAATGTAATTTTATTGAAACATATTCATATACTATATAATCATCCGAAGTATACAACAGTTGTTCACAGTTTCATCATATAGTTGTGTATTCAACACCACAATTTTTGAACATTTTCATCACTCCAAAAAAATAAAAAATAAATATGAAAGTAAGAATAAAAATAAGAGAACACTCAAAGCATCCCATAACCCTCCTCCCCCCTCATTTACTTTTTTTTAAAATTGAAATATATTCACATATCATACAGTCATCCAGAGTGTAAAACAGTTGTTCACAGTATCATCACATAGTTGTGGATGCTTCACCACAGTCAATTTTTGAACATTTTCATTACTCCAAAAAATAAAAATAAGAATAAAAATAGAAGTTGAAACAACACTCAAAATGTCCCTCACCCCCCCACCTCCATATTATTCATTTACTTTTTGTCCCCATTTTTTCTACTCATTTGTCCATGCACTGGGTACAGGGATGTGAGCCATAAGGTTTTCACAATCACACAGTCATATCATATAAGCTACATATTCAATCGCCTTCAAGAATCAAGGATACTAGACTGCAATTTAACAATTTCAGATATTTCCTTCTAACTATTCTAATAAACTAAAAGCTAAAAAGGGATATCTATATAATGCCTAAGAGTCACCTCCAGAATGACCTCTCGACTGCGTTTGAAATCTCTCAGGCATTGAAATGTTATTTTGTTTAAATTCTCCTCCCCCTTTTAGTCCAAAAGGCTTTCTCATCACATGACGCAGGTTCCAGGCTTATTCCTGAGAGTCACGTTCCACATTGCCAGGGAGATTTATACCCCTGGGAGTCATGTCCCACATAGTGGGGAAGGGGTTGAGTTTACCTGCTGAGTTGGCCTAGAGAGAGAGGCCATATCTGAGCAACAAAAGAGGCCCTTTGGGGGTGACTCCCAGGCACAACCACAAGTAGGATCAGCCTCTCCTTTGTAGTATCAAGCCCTGTAAGGGCAAGCCCCAAGATTGAGGGCCCAGCCCACCAACCTGGCAGTCCCCAATGCTTGCGAGAGTATCAGGAATTCCCCAGCTGGGGAAGTTTAGTATTTCCACATTTTCCCATGGTCCTTCAAGGAGGCTTTGTAAATACTTTTTATTCCCTGCCCAAATTACTCTGGGTTGTATCAGGGCTTCATGCTAACCTGTAGAAACAACAAGGTCTCACTCCCTAGTCAAGGTTCCATGCAATCATGGCATTTGAGTGAACTGACCATACAAGTCAAATTATATATTGTGCTACAGAAAATACAGATTTTGCATCATATAGCTATCTCTTCCCTTGGTCCCACACAGAAGTCAAAGTTCTAAAACACGGTTAGTAAAATCCTGTACCCTTTAGTAGGATCTACACCAATCTCAACCAAGTTCATTTCATTCACATCTCCACTTGAAGTCTGATCTCCTTTTCAGTCTCTAGCAATTTATTCATGGGGCAGTGCTGACACTCACCACTGCTGAACCCTGGCCCCAAGTCCCAGGTGCTACACAGATGCCCGAGGGTCCAGGGACTGACCACGTCATACACAAATAGCTCAGAATCTCAAAAATTTAGAAATAACTGTTACAACTGATGAATAAATGTGACTACTGTAGAAGCTTACAATCTAGGAACCTCCACACAACCCTTCCTCTTATAGCCCATGCTCCCAGATTCAATTCTCAGAGTTTACACAGTTATTAATCCATATTAGTGAGGCTTTATAATGTTCGTCCTTTCAATTCTGGTTTACTTCAGTCAAACTCCTATCCTCATGGTCCATTCACCTCGCTGTATACCTCACAAGTTTATTCTTTCTTGCTGCTCCCTCATGCAAAAACATTCTTATATTTGTACATTTAATCACACACGTTGACCACTCTAAGTTTCAGTAAGTCATATAGTCCCAGACTTTATCTTCTATCTTGCCTTCTGTTGTCATACAAACCCCTAACCTTCCTCTTTCAACTGTATTCACAGTCATCTTTTTTCAGTGTACTTACAATATTGCTTCCTTCACACTGTTATGTGCTATCCATTTCTAGATCTACACAATCAATCCTCCAGAACATTCTATACTCCTTCAACATCAAATGTCCAATCTCTACCCATTTTCTATCTCCTCTCTTCATTTCTACACTCTTCTCCAAGCCTCTCTCTCTCCTTTTCTTATCTGCCTGTAGTACTCCCTTTAGTATTTCCTGTAGAGGAGGTCTCCTGTTCACAAACTCTCTCAGTGTCTGTTTATCTGTAAATATTTTAAACTCTCCCTCATTTTTGAAGGACTGTTTTGCTGGATATAGGATTCTTGGTTGGCAGTTTTTCTTTTTCAGTATCTTGAATATGTCATGCCACTGCCTTCTCGCCTCCATGGTTTCTGTTGAGAGATCCGCACTTAGTCTTATCAAGTTTCCCTTTATGTGATGGATTGCTTTTCTCTTGCTGCTTTCAGAATTCTCTCTTTGTCCTTGACATTTGCAAATCTGATTATTAAGTATCTTGGAGTAGGTCTGTTTGGGTCAATTCTGTTTGGGGTCTGCTGTGCCTCTTGGACCTGTAATTTTATATCTTTCATAAGAGTTGGGAAATTTTCATTGATTATTTCCTCTATTATTCCTTCTGCTGTTTTTCCCTTCTCTTCTCCTTCTGGGACACCTATAACACGTATATTCATGTGCTTCATGTTGTCTTTCAGTTCCCTGAGACCTTGCTCATATTTTTCCACTCTTTTCCCTATCTGTTCTTTTGTGTGCAGGATTTCAGAAGTCTTGTCCTCCATCTCATTGATCTTTTCTTCTGCCTCTCTAAGTCTGCTGTTGTATATCTCCATTGTGTTTTTCATTTCTTCTATTGTGCCTTTCATTCCCATAAGTCCTGCCATTTGTTTTTTCAAGGTTATGAATTCTTCCTTATGATCACCCAGTGTCTTCTTTATGTCCTTTATCTCTTTTTTTTTTAATTCAGTTTTATTGAAATATATTCATAAACCATACAGTCATCCATTGTATACAATCAACTGTTCACAGTATGATCATATAGTTATGCGTTCATCACCACAATCTATTTCTGAACATTTTCCTTACATCAGAAAGAATCAGAATAAGAATAAAAAATAAAAGTGAAAAGAGAATACCCAAACCATCCCCCCATCCCACCCTATTTGTCATTTAGTTTTTATTCCCATTTTTCTACTGATTTTTTTTCAATTTTTTAACTTTGTTTATCAAAAAATTAAAAAGAAACAGGCAAACAACAACCAAAAAAACCCCACAACATTTCAAACAAAGCAATGGATTAAGGAAAACAAATAACCTAAAATAACTACTTTGCTTCCAATATGTTCCTACCATACCCCAAGAAAATTAATAAACCATGTCCAAACAGGGGAGTAAGAAAAACAAATAATCTAAAATAACTACATTGCTTCCAACATGTTCCTACCATACCCCAAGAAAATTAACAACCCCTAAGAAAACAATGGAATAAGAGAAAAAAAAACCTAAAATAACTCTATTGCTTCCAACATGATCTTACTATATCCAAGAAAGTTTACAAACCATAATCATTCCTGAGCATTCCCATAACCTTGAGATTACCCTCCATAGTTTATCTGTTCTTATTAGATTATCATTCCCCCTCCACTAATTGGTATCTCTAGGTCCCCTACATTCTACAGTATAAAACATTGTACATTTTTCACAGAATTCACATTAGTGGTAACATACAATATCTCTCTTTTTGTGCCTGGCTTATTTTGCTCAGCATTATGTCTTTTTTTTTTTTTTTTTTTTTTTTAATCTTCATTTTATTGAGATATATTCATATACCACGCAGTCATACAAAACAAATCGTACTTTTGATTGTTCACAGTACCATTACATAGTTGTACATTCATCACCCAAATCAATCCCTGACACCTTCATTAGCACACACACAAGAATAAGAAGAATAATAATTAGAGTGAAAAAGAGCAATTGAAGTAAAAAAGAACACTGGGTACCTTTGTCTGTTTGTTTCCTTCCCCTATTTTTCTACTCATCCATCCATAAACTAGACAAAGTGGAGTGTGGTCCTTATGGCTTTCCCAATCCCCTTGTCACCCCTCATAAGCTACATTTTTATACAACTGTCTTCGAGATTCATGGGTTCTGGGTTGTAGTTTGATAGTTTCAGGTATCCACCACCAGCTACCCCAATTCTTTAGAACCTAAAAAGGGTTGTCTAAAGTGTGCGTAAGAGTGCCCACCAGAGTGACCTCTCGGCTCCTTTTGGATTCTCTCTGCCACTGAAGCTTATTTCATTTCCTTTCACATCCCCCTTTTGGTCAAGAAGATGTTCTCCGTCCCACGATGCCAGGTCTACATTCCTCCCCGGGAGTCATATTCCACGTTGCCAGGGAGATTCACTCCCCTGGGTGTCTGATCCCACGTAGGGGGGAGGGCAGTGATTTCACCTTTCAAGTTGGCTTAGCTAGAGAGACAGGGCCACATCTGAGCAACAAAGAGGCATTCGGGAGGAGGCTCTTAGGCACAACCATAGGGAGGCCTAGCCTCTCCTTTGCAGCAACCGTCTTCCCAAGGGTAAAACCTGTGGTAGAGGGCCCAACCCATCAAACCACCAGTCCCGTATGTCTGTGGTCATGTTAGCAACCATGGGGGTGGGGTAGGCGAATACCCCTGCATTCTCCACAAGCTCCTCAAGGGGGCACTACATCTTTTTTTTTTTTTTTTAACTTTCCCTTCTTTTTTAAATCAACTGTATGAAAAAAAAGTTAAAAAGAAAACAAACATACAATAAAAGAACATTTCAAAGAGACCATAACAAGGGAGTAAGAAAAAGACAACTAACCTAAGATAACTGCTTAACTTCCAACATGTTCCTACTTTACCCCAAGAAAGTTACCTAATATAGCAACATTTCTGTGAACTTGCTCCTACTATATCCATCAGAAATTAACAGACCATAGTCATTCCTGGGCATCCCCAGAACGTTAAATAGCTTATCTGTTCTTCTTGGATTATTGTTCCCCCTTCCTTAATTGCTCTCTATTGCTAGTTCCCCTACATTCTACATTATAAGCCATTTGTTTTACATTTTTCAAAGTTCACATTAGTGGTAGCATATAATATTTCTCTTTTTGTGCCTGGCTTATTTCACTTAGCATTATGTCCTCAAGGTTCATCCATGTTGCCATATGTTTCACCAGATCGTTCCTTCTTACTGCCGCGTAGTATTCCATCGTGTGTATATACCACATTTTATTTATCCACTCATCTGTTGAAGGACATTTGGGTTGTTTCCATCTTTTGGCAATTGTGAATAGTGCTGCTATGAACATTGGCGTGCAGATATCTGTTCGTGTCACTGCTTTCCGATCTTCCGGGTATATACCGAGAAGTGCAATCGCTGGATCGAATGGTAACTCTATATCTAGTTTTCTAAGGAACTGCCAGACCGACTTCCAGAGTGGCTGAACCATTATACAGTCCCACCAACAGTGAATAAGAGTTCCAATTTCTCCACATCCCCTCCAGCATTTGTAGTTTCCTGTTTGTTTAATGGCAGCCATTCTAACCGGTGTTAGATGGTATCTCATTGTGGTCTTAATTTGCATCTCTCTAATAGCTAGTGAAGCTGAACATTTTTTCATGTGTTTCTTGGCCATTTGTATTTCCTCTTCAGAGAACTGTCTTTTCATATCTTTTGCCCATTTTATAATTGGGCCGACTGTACTATTGTCATTGAGTTGTAGGATTTCTTTATATATGCAAGATATCAGTCTTTTGTCAGATACATGGTTTCCAAAAATTTTTTCCCATTGAGTTGGCTGCCTCTTTACCTTTTTGAGAAATTCCTTTGAGGTGCAGAAACTTCTAAGCTTGAGGAGTTCCCATTTTTCTATTTTCTCTTTTGTTGCTTGTGCTTTGGGTGTAAAGTCTAGGAAGTGGCCGCCTAATACAAGGTCTTGAAGATGTTTTCCTACATTATCTTCTAGGAGTTTTATGGTACTTTCTTTTATATTGAGATCTTTGGTCCATTTTGAGTTAATTTTTGTGTAGGGGGTGAGGTATGGGTCCTCTTTCATTCTTTTGGATATGGATATCCAATTCTCCCAGCCCCATTTGTTGAAAAGACCATTATGACTCAGTTCAGTGACTTTGGGGGCCTTATCAAAGATCAGTCGGCCATAGATCTGAGGGTCTGTCTCCGAATTCTCAATTCGATTCCATTGATCTATATGTCTATCTTTGTGCCAGTACCATGCTGTTTTGGCAACTGTGGCTTTATAATAAGCTTCAAAGTCAGGGAGTGTAAGTCCTCCCACTTCGTTTTTCTTTTTTAGAGTGTCTTTAGCAATTCGAGGCATCTTCCCTTTCCAAATAAATTTGATAACTAGCTTTTCCAAGTCTGCAAAGTAGGTTGTTGGAATTTTGATTGGGATTGCATTGAATCTGTAGATGAGTTTGGGTAGAATTGACATCTTAATGACATTTAGTCTTCCTATCCATGAACATGGAATATTTTTCCATCTTTTAAGGTCCCCTTCTATTTCTTTTAGTAGAGTTATGTAGTTTTCTTTGTATAGGTCTTTTACATCTTTGGTTAAGTTTATTCCTAGGTACTTGATTTTTTTAGTTGCTATTGAAAATGGTATCTTTTTCTTGAGTGTCTCTTCAGTTTGTTCATTTCTAGCATATAGAAACATTACTGACTTATGTGCATTAACCTTGTATCCCGCTACTTTGCTAAATTTGTTTATTAGCTCTAGTAGCTGTATCGTCGATTTCTCAGGGTTTTCTAGATATAAGATCATATCATCTGCAAACAATGACAGTTTTACTTCTTCTTTTCCAATTTGGATGCCTTTTATTTCTTTGTCTTGCCGGATTGCCCTGGCTAGCACTTCCAGCACAATGTTGAATAACAGTGGTGACAGCGGGCATCCTTGTCTTGTTCCTGATCTTAGAGGGAAGGCTTTCAGTCTCTCACCATTGAGTACTATGCTAGCTGTGGGTTTTTCATATATGCTCTTTATCATGTTGAGGAAGTTTCCTTCAATTCCTACCTTTTGAAGTGTTTTTATCAAAAAGGGATGTTGGATTTTGTCAAATGCTTTTTCAGCATCTATTGAGATGATCAATTGATTTTTCCCTTTTGACTTGTTAATGTGTTGTAATACATTGATTGATTTTCTTATGTTGAACCATCCTTGCATGCCTGGAATAAACCCCACTTGGTCATGGTTTATGATTTTTTTAATGTGTCTTTGGATTCGATTTGCAAGTATTTTGTTGAGGATTTTTGCATCTATATTCATTAGGGAGATTGGCCGGTAGTTTTCCTTTTTTGTAACATCTTTGCCTGGTTTTGGTATTAGATTGATGTTAGCTTCATAAAATGAGTTAGGTAGTGTTCCATTGTCTTCAATGTTTTGAAAGAGTTTGAGTAAGATTGGTGTCAGTTCTTTCTGGAAAGTTTGGTAGAATTCCCCTGTGAAGCCATCTGGCCCTGGGCATTTATTTGTGGGAAGATTTTTGATGACGGATTGGATCTCTTTGCTTGTGATGGGTTGGTTGAGGTCTTCTATTTCTTCTCTAGTCAGTCTCGGTTGTTCATATGTTTCCAGGAAATTGCCCATTTCCTCTACATTCTCCAGTTTGTTGCCATACAGTTGTTCATAGTATCCTCTTTTAATTTTTTTAATTTCTTCAGGATCTGCAGTTATGTCACCTTTTTCATTCATTATTTTGTTTATATGGGTCTTCTGTCTTTTTGATTTTGTCAGTCTAGCTAGGGGCTTGTTAATCTTGTTGATCTTCTCAAAGAACCAACTTTTGGTGATATTTATCCTCTCTATTGTTTTTTTTGTTCTCTATGTCATTTATTTCTGCTTTAATCCTTGTTATTTCTTTTCTTGTACTTGGTTTAGGATTGGTTTGCTGTTCATTTTCTAGCTTCTTCAGTTGATCCATTAGTTCTTTGATTTTGGCTCTTTCTTCCTTTTTAATATGTGCGTTTAGTGCTATAAATTTCCCTCTTAGCACTGCTTTTGCTGCATCCCATAGGTTTTGGTATGTTGTGTTCTCATTTTCATTCGTCTCTATATATTTAGCAATTTCTCTTGCTATTTCTTCTTTAACCCACTGATTGTTTAGGAGTGTGTTGTTTAACCTCCAGGTATTTGTGAATTTTCTAAGTCTCTGATGGTTATTGACTTCTAATTGTATTCCATTGTGGTCAGAGAATGTGCTTTGAATAATTTCAATCTTTTTAAATTTATTGAGGCTTGTTTTATGTCCCAGCATATGATCTATTCTGGAGAAAGTTCCATGAGCACTAGAAAAGTATGTGTATCCTGGTGATTTGGGATGTAATGTCCTGTATATGTCTGTTACATCTAATTCATTTATCAGATTGTTTAGGTTTTCAATTTCCTTATTGGTCTTCTGTCTGGTTGATCTATCTATAGGAGAGAGTGATGTGTTGAAGTCTCCCACAATTATTGTGGAAACATCAATTGCTTCCTTTAGTTTTGCCAGTGTTTCTCTCATGTATTTTGTGGCACCTTGATTGGGTGCATAGACATTTACGATTGTTATTTCTTCTTGCTGAATTGCCCCTTTTATTAGTATGTAGTGGCCTTCTTTGTCTCTCAAAACATCCCTGCATTTGAAGTCTATTTTATCTGAGATTAATATTGCTACACCTGCTTTCTTTTGGCTGTAGCTTGCATGAAATATTTTTTTCCATCCTTTCACTTTCAGTTTCTTTGTGTCCCTGTGTCTAAGATGAGTCTCTTGTATGCAACATATTGATGGTTCATTTTTTTTGATCCATTCTGCGAATCTATATCTTTTAATTGGGGAGTTTAATCCATTTACATTCAACATTATAACCGTGAAGGCATTTCTTGAATCAGCCATCTTATCCTTTGGTTTATGTTTGTCATATTTTTCCCCTCTGTCTATTAATATCCTTTATTGTACCCATACCGAATCTCTTTAGTACTGAACCTTTCTCCAAGTCTCTCTGTCCTTTCTTTGTTTCTCTGTCTGTAGGGCTCCCTTGAGTATCTCCAGTAGGGCAGGTCTCTTGTTAGCAAATTCTCTCAGCATTTGTTTGCCTGTGAAAAATTTAAGCTCTCCCTCAAATTTGAAGGAGAGCTTTGCTGGATAAAGTATTCTTGGCTGGAAATTTTTCTCACTCAGAATTTTAAATATATCGTGCCACTGCCTTCTTGCCTCCATGGTGGCTGCTGAGTAGTCACTACTTAGTCTTATGCTGTTTCCTTTGTATGTGGTGAATTGCTTTTCTCTTGCTGCTTTCAGAACTTGCTCCTTCTCTTCTGTGTTTGATAGTGTGATCAGTATATGTCTCGGAGTGGGTTTATTTGGATTTATTCTATTTGGAGTTCGCTGAGCATTTATGATTTGTGTATTTATGTTGTTTAGAAGATTTGGGAAGTTTTCCCCAACAATTTCTTTGAATACTCTTCCTAGACCTTTACCCTTTTCTTCCCCTTCTGGGACACCAATGAGTCTTATATTTGGACGTTTCATATTATCTATCATATCCCTGAGGTCCATTTCGATTTTTTCAATTTTTTTCCCCATTCTTTCTTTTATGCTTTCATTTTCCATTCTGTCATCTTCGAGGTCACTGATTCGTTGTTCAACTTCCTCTAGTCTTGTACTATGAGTGTCCAGAATCTTTTTAATTTGGTCAACAGTTTCTTTAATTTCCATAAGTTCATCCATTTTTTTATTTAGTCTTGCAATGTCTTCTTTATGCTCTTCTAGGGTCTTCTTGATTTCCTTTATCTCCCGTACTTTGGTCTCATTGTTCATCTTAATTCTTTGAGTAGTTGCTCTAGGTGCTGTGTCTCTTCTGGTCTTTTGATTTGGGTGCTTGGGCTTGGGTTATCCATATCGTCTGGTTTTTTCATATGCTTTATAATTTTCTGTTGTTTTTGGCCTCGTGGCATTTGCTGAACTTGATAGGGTTCTTTTAGGATTTGTAGACCAATTGAAGTCCTTATCTCTAATTTATCAGATCTACAGCTTCGTGGAGTACACTTTCTCTAACTAACCAACACGTGGCGTCCACGAGCCACCTGTTCTCCACAAGCCAGTTCTCCCCTGCTTAGCCTTTTTGGTGAGTGGGGGAGTGAGTCTTGTGGGGTCCAATTGGTGTACCAAGCTTGCGTGTGTAGTTGGTGTTGCCTGCCCTGTATATGGGGCGTGTTTCTGGGCAGTCAGGGAGGGGGGGGTGGCTCTAGCAATTAAATCTCCCTGGTGATCCTAGAGTTTTAAAGCTGCTGCAATAGTCTAATCCTTCAGTTCAGTCCTGCCACAGTTTGTCTCTGCCACTGACCCACAAGTCCTTGGTATTGGCGTATGGCTCCTGAGACTTGCAAGTGGGCCCCTCTTCCAGGCCGTGCACCCTGGGTCCTCTGTTGAGGGATGGCTGTGCTATGTCACAGGTGAGTGCCGTCCCCCCAGGGCAGTTCTGGGCTGCTGGGCTGTGTAGGGAGGCTCCCAGTCTGCTGAAATGATGGCTGAATGGGGCTTTGTTAATTCACACTGCTCTACCTTCCCAACTCTGGGACAATCAGCTTAGGTTGCAGGGAAGGCTAATGTCCACGCCCAGTTTTGTGGTGTGTGCCTGTTATTTGAAGCACTTCCGTCACACTGGGTTGTCTGGAGAAGTTCTGGGCTATGGGGCTGGCGATGGGCAGGAGTGTTTTCTGTCCACCAGGATGATGGCTGTGAGTGGACACCCCCCTTTTCTTGGGAAGTTGTGGTGTTTAGTGAATTTTCTCAGCCACTGGATTATTGCGTTTTGTCTCAGAGCTCTCCTAGTTCTGCTCTTGACTTGACCTGCCCAAATAGCAAGTCTTTGAAGCTTTCTGTATTGGGCTTCTTAGAGTAATTGTTTTAGAAAAAGAAAAAAGGATTTAAAAAAAAAAAAATGGGCCCTCCTCAGAGATCTAATGGGTTATTGAAATGCTAAGAGACAAAGCAACCAGGGCCATTAAGGAAAGGTCCACAGGGCAGAGAGATCAGCTTTTCTTCAGGATTTGCATATGCGCCTCAGGGCCCTTCCCCTTTCTATGTTCACCAGAACTCCGAAAATCCTCCGCTTTTATTTTGGAGTTTTTCGTGTTGTTTTTTTTCTATGCCTGTCTCCTCTCTGCTGGGCTGGCTGCTCTCAGATTCTCTGGTGTCTGGTCTCAGTCTATCTATGGTTGGAGTTTGAATCAGTAGAATGAGTTTGTGATAAGAGCTGCCACTGCAGTTCTCCCTTCTCCTTCCCGGAGCTGACAGCCCCTCCTCCCCCGGGACTGAGCCTGGCAGGGAGGGGCGCGGGTCCCCTGGCCGCAAAAACTTACAGATTTCGCTGATCTCAGCAGTTCCACGTTTTCATGAGTGTTGTATGAAGTATGCCCAAAGTCAGATTGCTCTGTGGTGTCCAGTCCACGCAGTTCCTGGCTTTCTACCTAGTTTCCTGGAGGAGTAACTAAAACATACAGCTCACCAGTCCACCATCTTGCCCCGCCTCCCCCTTTATCTCTTTTGTCAATTCTCTCTCACCTCATTGATTCAATTTAAAAGATTTTTGGGGGCATCTATAATTAGTAGTTTCAACTCCTGTGTCTCGGTTGAAATGTTAGTTTCTTCCTTTGACTGGGCCGTATCTTCCCCTTCCCTGATGTGGCTTATGATTTTCTGCTGTCTAGGCATGTGGTTTTCTTGATTGGTTTATTCTGGAGGTTGTTTTCTCTCTTTTGCGTAAGGTTTTCTTGTTGGTTGACTCTGATCTCTATCTTTTCTTTGTTTCTCTCCCTGGCCAGTTGTCAGGTGCTCACTATGGCCTGCCACAGGGATGGGAGGTACGCACTGGGCACCCCAGCAAGTTCACTGTGTGTGATAATACAAATCTGCTGGCTTCCAGAGGTGCTCTGTTTTCCACAGGCTAGCAAGACTTGGGTTTCATTTGGATCCCTGCTTTAACCATTGGGTCTTCCCTATTTTTCAGCCAAAACAGGGCCATGTTTCTGTACAGGGTGTATAGACAAGCTTGTATTCCTAAGAAAGGGCTGTCCAGCAGATGGCGCTGTTCAGTAACTTAATCATCCTCAGAGTCTGGTATGCCTGGGAGCACAGCTGCTGACTGGGTCTTTGGACCCAAGGCTGGAAATGCGTCTCTGTCTGTGTTTTCTCAGTCTCTTTGTCCCTCACCAATCTGGGCCTTGAAATGTCCTCCCCTGTCCACTGGGTCTTCAAACAGGGTATTTTTCATTCTTGTGAGATTTTAAAATCTGTGTCCCCAGTGGGAGGGGTCCTGTCTATTGCTTCTGTGCCTTTCCTGCATGGAGACCAAGTGAGGGGGAGGGGAGGCAACCGACTGGTCTGGGACGGAAAATTCCTACCTGATATTTCTCTCTTCAATTCAGTATTTGCAGGGTCTTACTCCAGTCTATGTCCTTCTCCAGAGTTTTAAACAATTCAGAATTGTCCCTTTTTTCATTGAAGCTCTGGAGAGAAGTTTTCAGTAGCTGTTTACGTCGCCATGTTGATGACGTCACCAGTTTGATGAAATTTTTAAAAATTTTTATTCTGTAACCATATATACAATCTAACATTTCCCCTTTTAATCATATTCAGATTATATTTACTTCAGTGATGTTAATTGCATTCACAATGTGCTACCATTGCCACCATTCATTGCCAAAACATGTCTATCATTCCAAATAGCAATCCTGTACATTTTAAGCCTTGACTTCTCATTCCCTATCCTCACCCCATCCCCTGGTAACCTGTATTCTAGATTCTGACTCTATGAGCTTGCTAATTCTGATTGTTTCAGATCAGTGAGATCATTCAATATTTGTCCTTTTGTGTCCAGCTTATTTCACTCAACATGATATTTTCAAGTTTCATCCATGTTGTCACATTATCAGGACTTCATTCCTTTTATGGCTGAATAATATTCTATTTTAAGTGTATACCTCATTATATTTATTCATTCATCAGTTGAGGATACTTGGAATGCTTCCATCTTTTGTCAAATGTGAATAAACTGTTATGAACATCAGTGTGAAAATATCTGTTTGAGTACCTGCTTTCAGTTCTTTTGGGTATATACCTAGTAGTGGGATTGCCAAGTCGTATAGTGGTTCTCTATACTTAGCTTTCTGAGGAACTGCCAAATTGTCTTCCACAGCAGCTGTACCATTTTACATTGCCACCAGCAATGAATGAATGTTCCTATTTCTCCACATCCTCTCCAACACTTATTCTTTTCCAATTTTTTAATAGCAGCTATTCTAATGACTGTTAAATGGTATCTCATTTTGGTTTTGATTTGTATTTACCTAATGGCCAATGATGTTGAGCATATTTTCATGCGCTTTCTGGTGATCTGTATATCTTCTTTGGAGAGCTGTCTGTTTAAGTCTTTTGCCCATTTTTTAATTGGATTGTTGGTCTTTTTGTTGTTAAGTTAAAGGATTTCTTTATATATTCTGGATGCTAAACCTGTATTGGATATGTGGTTTCTAAATATTTTCTCCCATTATGTAAGCTGTCATTTTACTTTCATGATAAAAGTCTTTTGCAGTTCAAAAGTTCTTAATTTTGATGAGGTCCCATTTATCTGTTTTTTTCTTTTTGTAGCTGATACTTTGGGTGTAGTTTAAGAAAGCATTGCCTATTATAAGGTCATGAAGATTCCTCCCTACATTTTATTTTAGAAGTTTGATAGTTCTAGCTCTTATATTAAGGCGTTTGATTCATTTTGAGTTCATTTTTTGTGTATGGTGTGAGGTAGCGGTCATCCCACTTTTATTTACTTATTTTATTTTATTTTATTTTTTTGCAAATGAAGGTACAGTTTTCTCAGCACCATTTTTTGAAGAAACTGATCTTCCCCAATTGAGTGGTCTTTGCCTCCTTTTCAAAAATTAATTGGCCATAAATGTGAGGATTGATGTTTGAGCTTGCAGTTATATTCCATTGGTCTATATGTCTGTCCTTTTGCCAGTACCATGATGTTTTGATTACTCTGGCTTTGTAATAAGTTTTAAGATGAGGAGCTGTGAGTCCTCCAAATTCATTCTTCTTTTGCAAGATGGCTTTAGCCATTCAGGGCCCCTTTCCCTTCCATATAAATTTGATGATTGGCTTTCCCATTTCTGCAAAGAAAGTTGTTGGAATTTTAATTGGGATTACATTGAATCTATAAATTGCTTTGAGTAGTATGGACATCTTAATGATATTTAGTCTTCCAATCCATGAACACGGAATGTCCTCCCATTTATTTAGGTCTTCTTTGATTTCTTTTCACAGTGTTTTATAGGTTTCTGCATACAAGTCCTTTACATCCTTGGTTAGATTTATTCCTAGATATTTATTTTTTTTAGTTGCTATTTTGAATGGAATTCTTTCCTTGATTTCTTCTTCTGATTGTTCGTTGCTTGTGTATAGAAGCAGTGCTGATTCTGGCATGTTGATCTTGTACTCTTCCACTTTCCTGAATCCATTTATTAGCTCTAGGCGGTTTCTGGTGGATTTTTCAGGATTTTCTCTGTATAGGATCATGTCATCTGCAAATAGGGCACGTTTTTATTCTTCCTTTCCAATTTGGATGCCTTTTATTACTTTTTTCTTGCCTAACTCCTGGCAAGAGCTTCCAGAGCAATGTTGATTATCAGTGGTGACCGTAGGTATCCTTGACTTGTTACTGATACTAGAAGGAAAGGTTTCATTCTTTCACCGTTAAGTACAATGTTAGCTGTAGGATTTTCAAATATGCCCTTTATCATGTTGAGGAAGTTTCCTTCTATTCCTAGTGTTCTAAGTGTATTTATCAAGAAAGGGTGCTATATTTTGTGAAATGCCTTTTCTGTGTCAACTGAGATGTGGGTTTTTTCCCCTTCATTCTTCTAATGTGGTGTATTACATTTATTGATTTTCTTATGTTGAACCAACCTTGCATACCAGCAATAAATCCCACTTGGTCATGGTGAATGGTTCTTTTAATATGCTGTTGTATTCAGTTGGCTAGTATTTTGTGGAGAATTTTTGCATCTATATTCATTAGAAATATTGGTCTGTAGTTTTCTTGTGGTATCTTTTTCCAGCTTTGATATGAGGGTGATGTTGGCCTTGTAGAATGAGTTAGGGAGTGTTCCCTCCTCTTCAATTTTTTGGAAAAGTTTGAGCAGAATTGGCATTAAGTCTTCTTGGAATTTTTGGTAGAATTCCCCTGTGAAACCATCTGGTCCTGGAATTTTGTTTGTTGGGAGATTTTTGATTACTGATTCAATCTCTTTACTAGTAACTGGTTTTTTGAGCTCTTCTGTTTCTTCTTTAGTCAGTGTAGATAGTTTGTGTGTGTTTAAAAATTTGTCCATTTCGCCTAGGTTATATAATTTATTGACATGCAGTTGTTCATAGTATCCCCCATAGTCCTTTGATTTTCATTCTTTGTATCCTCTCTCTTTGTTTTCTTTGTCAGTCTAGCTAGAGGTTTGTTTATTGATCATTTCAAAGAACTAACTTTTGTTTTTGTTGATTCTATTTTTTTGTTTGTTTGTTTGTTTTCTCTTTCTTTTAGCACCACTCTAATCTTTATTTCCTTCCTTCTGCTCACTTTGGGTTTAGTTTGTTCTTCTTTTTCTGGTTCTTCAATTTTGAGGTTAGTTTTCTGATTTGAAGTCTTTCTTCTTTTTTATTGTAAGCATTTAGAGCTATAAATTTCCCTCTCAGCACTGCCTCATGACATGCCATAAGTTTTTGCTGTATTTTCATTGCATTTGCCTCAAGACATTTCCTAATTTCGCTTGTGATTTCCTCTTTAACCCATCGGTTGTTTAAGAGGTGCTGGACATTTTTAATGACTCTGTATCTATGTTTATATTACCCCTTTTCTTCTCAATGATGTTTACTTGTGCTTTCTTTTATTACACTTGCCAGAAATTTGTCTGTTTGATTTATTGTTTCAGTTAACCAACTCCTGGCTTTATTTATCCATTCTTTTGGGTTTACTAGCTTTTATCTTTACCCTTGCTTTTAAATTTCTTAAATATTATAATGATTCTACCATTGGTGCTTATTCTTCATGGAGTAGGATAAAATTACATATTTCCTAAGCTTATTACTTCTTGGATTATGGTTTTTGGCACAGAGAGGGATGTATATCTCCCAGTGCCTTTGAAGTGTTTAATTACAACCCCACATGATGACTTAACAAATTGCTTATGTGGTAATAGATAAGTATATGGAATGAAACTTAAATACTTTTGCTTATATATATAGACATTTAGTGGCTGTCTCTTTGGCAGTGATTTCTGGGTACATAGAGTCCAACTGAACTCTATGCACAACTGTTTAAAAGGATAAAATAAATGAATTTACCTTTGTTATTCATTTAAAGAGTTAAAAAAAAAGAAAGTTTCTTCTAGCAGAAGGAGGTCTAGAAATTAATTCAAAGAGAATTTCAATATTGATGTGTTAAATTCTAAATTGCTTTTAATCTCTTTAAAGTTACGTGTCGTATCACAAGATGTGAAGTTGAGGCTTCATGAATTGGATGAACTTTACGTCATCTTTAAGGTACTGTTTTTCTTCTTTAAATGAACAATAATGCTCTTTTAGCAGAATTTTATCACAAATACTCTTAAATATTCTATTTTTAATTATGTTGACATGTTTAAAAGAAAATAGCCTTCTGAAATTACTTTTTCTGGTTTAATGACTTTCCTTTTTCATTTTCTTTTAATAGAAAGAGCTGTTTTTTTCTTATTATTGGTGTTCAAATTATCCGGTATTGAAGCACCATGACCCCAGTCTACCATATTTGGAACAGTATCAGATTGACTGCCAACAGTTCAGAGTGTTGTATCACTTGTTGAGTCCCTGGGCTCATTCTGCAAATAGAGACTCTCTAGCTTTATGGACATTCAGATTGTTGGATGAAAACTCTGACTGCCTTATAAACTTCAAAGAATTCTCCTCTGCAATTGGTAGGATGCTATCTAATAATTATCTTTTTTTAAGCAAAAATAAAAGACCCTCTAGAAATATTTATGCTGTCGGTTATCACCAATTTAGTGAGATTATACCACTCTGGGTTACAATGTCTCCAGCTTTAGCAGTAACAACTTTTTCTGTGTTTGTTGCCAAATCTAAGTAGATTGATCTCATTTTCCTGCAAACCTCCTAGAAAAGCAAGCTGTTAGATATGGGTGTTCTAATGGGTAAAATGAAGGAAGAGACTGTCCTGTTTTTCCCATACTCGGGTGCATGGATGCTACAGAAGGAATTTTCACATCAGTAAAAATCCAACCTCTTGGCCTAGAAAAGTTGTAGGGAAGTATCCAACAAACAAGTTGTGCCTGTAGACAGTCTACCAGTTATGTCATTTATTTCTTTGCTTTCAGATACCCCAACATGCTTTGTTATCAGGGATTGCCCCTTGAAGAACATTCCTCTCCCCAAATGAGGCATAATGCCTCATTCAGAAGAAAACAGAAATCTGAGGTAGTGAGAGAGGTGATCAGCAGAAGAGCATTTTATCCCTTTGATAAAGGGTGTTTTGCTTATCACTTGAGAGAAAGAATATGGCTGTCTGGGTGGTGGTTTAACTGTTAGCTTAAGTAACAGAAGGTTTCTGAATTCTGATTCCTGGATAATATCTGTATCTTAATTAATTTGTGCTGCTGAAATTGATTGAATTTTCTTTGAGTATATGATTATTTGTAATTGAATTTTATTGAACAGACATAATGTACAATGGGAGTTTTACTGAGAAGCTTAAGCTGCTTTTTAAGCTGCATATTCCTCCAGGTAAGATTTTAACAGTCTGTAATGATGTACAGAAAGAGTTGATTCCATTTTAACAAGTACAGTTACAGATATAATTCCATTTTAATAAATACCAGTTTTCAATATGATATAAGGTCTTTGCTTCTTTGTGGCCCACAGATCATATTACCATTACTTTTGCTGATATACACTGAATTCTATAGAAGAGATTGTGTGTAACACATGGGCTCACAAGTTTCCTTCCTATTAGTGGTCAGTCTATTTAAAGATAAATCGTTTATGAACAAGAACTACATATCATTTGAATATATAATGTTGAACAGTTGTTGTTGAGAGTAGAATTTAATTTTAGACAACTACCAAACTGGTAAAATATTATGAATTATCCATAAAAGTGAGAACAGGCAGCAGAGATATTTAAACATTTGGAAAAGGGAGAATAATAAAAGCTACCATTTTTTGAGACTTGCTCTGTCAAGGCATTTACTTTACATGCATTCTTTTATTTAGTCCTCATAATACCCTCAAAAGTGGTATTATCCTTCTGATTTTGATGATAAGGATACTGAGGGACAGAAATATTAAATAATTGCCAAAGATCACATAGCTAGTAAATTGCGTAGCCAGGATTCAAACTGAGGTTTCTCTGACTCCAAAACTCAGGTTTCATTCTATTCTACCATACTGCCTCAAAGTTACCACACCATTCCAGTTTACTTAAGTGTTTGCCACTGACCTTGAGAAGCTGCCTTTCCCCATGCTTTGAGGAAAACAGTCTTAGGCTTTAAACTAAAAGAACATTGCAGAAGTACATTTTAGCTTAGGTAGAGTAATTCTCAAAAACAATTATCACCTCATAAATTATCTAAAGCTTCAACTGAGATCCCATTTAGAGTCTTCCCAGGATAGCCAGAAATCCGTTCTTTTAACCAGACCTAAAAGCAAAAAGCCATCTTTAACTCTTCACACACTCAAATCACCAACACAGCATTAAAAATGAAAGATAAACTACCTAATAACTTAATTATAAAAGGAGTTTACATTGTAAAGTCAAGTTGCCATTAGAACATCTAATATTGCCATCAATTACAGTTTCAGAGGAGGTATCAAAAATAGGAAAAATGTTATGTACATGTTAGAGCACAGGTAGGAAGTAAAGCAAAACTACTTCATATTTTTTTTATTATTTCTAAAAATGCAGTTTGCGTGCTAAATTTAACATTTACTGCCTTTGTTTTTGAAATACAATCTAGAAAGTTTTTATAGTCCCTCATTTTGTTATTCAAGTTGTTCAAATGATTGAGGTCACATTTCCAGAGATTTTCAAATGCCAGATTTTCTTATTTCAGCTAGTAATGCCTCTCAGAAAACTGTGAAAAAGCACCTAGGATAAATAGCATAACTAAAGTGACCAGTACTTCTCATTATTTGCCATAAAGTAAGGTAGACCACTTCCACATCTCTTCACATAAGCCTTTCTTACACAGACACTGTTTATTTAACTCCATGCCCCCAGATTTATGTGACCCACTATGGACTCCATCTCTGTTCCTCATAATTAGTAAATGTGATTTAGGTTATCTGTTTTCAGCTTATATCGATGTGAAATCTCAGGACCCTTCAAAAGGAGATGAACTTTCAAAGGAAGAATTACTCCATTTCAGTCAGCTCCATGGTAAATAATCTGTTTAAAAGTTTATCTGTATTGATGATTAGTCTCTCATAGAGATTTTCCTGGCTGAGATATTCTTTATGCAGCTACAAATAGTAAATTTCATTTATTAATACCTTACACTTTTGTACTCCATAGCATTTAGCATGTTGCTAAATACATGCTAAGTAATCCATAAATATTTGACTGATTAACCAAACTGCATTTTGGGATTTTGATTTATAGAATTTCTTGTTTACTGGAAAATGAAAATGTAATTTGCTTCTACTTACATTGCAAAAATTTCTATAATGTATCAGCCCATTTTCATTCCTTGTTAAAAAACAGTGAAGACAATAGAATCTTTGATGATTTAAAGTCATAGCTATTATTCAGTGAATACTTATTATTAAGTTACTGTGGGTGTAGGAGACAGAGATGAATCTATCCCCAAGGCATAATTTGGGAGAGATATGAGCTTATTTTTCTGTCCTTTGCTTCATTTTCATAAATATGCAATGTCTTTTAGAGAGATGAGTCCTGAGTAATATATATCTATGGTTACTATATGTTAAACTGTTTGAACATTGTTTTGAAGGGACATTACAAATCATTATGTCATGTCCTCTAATTTTATAAAGAAGGGAACTGAGGCCCAGGGAGGGAAAGTTAAACAATCAGTTATGCCAGAATCAAGACAAGGAGCCCAGTCTCCTGACTTCCAGTGTGCTGTTTTATTTTTTCTTTTCTTTTTTTTCCCTGATCATAAAAGTAATACAGTTTAATTTGAGGGAAG
This sequence comes from Choloepus didactylus, assembly GCF_015220235.1. NCBI lineage: Eukaryota > Metazoa > Chordata > Mammalia > Pilosa > Megalonychidae > Choloepus > Choloepus didactylus. The sequence goes on from NC_051334.1 coordinate 125,065,821, forward strand.
TCACAAAAAAGAAAATACCACACAGAAATAAATCATAGTATTTGGTATACTTCCTTCTCGGTTTTTTTAATATGGATTTTTCCAGTGTTAATTTTACTAGGTAAGTTCCCGAATAATTTGTCTTTTAATGACAGGAAATCAGTTAAGCTAAAATTGGTTTGCTGAATAAAAAAAGTAACTTGTGTTTATAAGTCTTTATATAGAATATTTTATTACTTTCACAAGTTATTATTAAATATCTTAAAAAATGCAATTGCCCTCTTTTCCTCTAGTTTCCATGCCTGCAAATGAGAAGGAAGCAAAATCAGTAAGAAACATTCCTGAAAAAGGTACTATAATCTAGAAATATTATTTTGTTTATTTAGTTATTGTTTTTGTAAATTAGATTAACTACACAGGGGAAAAGGTGGATTCCCTTTAAGGCTATTGATTTGTCCTAAGAGTGTTTTCAGTTCCTTTGTGTTGGTGTAACAGTTTATTTTTTCTTCTTTTGATATTTAAGTCTCAGAAGTTGTAGAAAATCTATTTGACCCATATTCACTTTACTAGTTAATAAATATTTATTTTTAATTATAAAAGTAATTAGGTAATCCTTATAAAAGAAATTCATACAGTACAGAAATACTCATAACCCCCATCCAAGCCCACCCTGAGATAAATCCCGAAAACTTTTTGGTGTATATCCTTTCCAGACTTGTTTCTATGCATACCTAAACATATTGACATTTCTATTTAAAAATAGAATCATTCCATAAATACTGTTCTACAATTTGCTTTTTTGATTTTGCAAAATATCAGGGACATGTTTTCATGTCAGTAAGTTTGGATATGCTTCATTATTTTTAACAGAGTATTACATTGTTTAGTTATGCCATAATTTATTTCAATTACTAGCCCTATATTGATGGACATTTAGATTGTTTCAGTTATTTTTATTGCAAATGATTCTGCAACAAACATTTTTTTACCTATATTTTAGGATACTTTATATTTGTTTAGGAAAGGATAGCTTCATAGAAGTGTGGGAATGCTAGACACACATGTAATATTTTGCGCATTATGCACCTGTAATATTTTGATAGAGACTGTCAAATTGCTCTCTAAAAGTCCATCTTTTTTTTTATATTTTTGACTAACATTTAGTTAAAGCATAATTAATTACTGAGGATCTATTTAAATATGACAAATTCCCCAGGTCATTCAGTGTTTCCACCCAGTTTTCCAAGGGATCCTAAATAATAATTAATAAATTCACACCAACAGCATCTTGATTGAACTATTTTAAGGAACAAATGAATAAGTAGAGTTTTCAATTTTTGAAAAAGAGCCACTGTAGACCACTGTGGTACTCACATTTTAAGAACATCTTATAGAAGCTCTTTTAAACTTTTTAGTATGTATGAGAATGTCTACATGAAATTTGCATTGTCAAGCCACGGTGTACTGTTTTACTCTAAATGCATCCTTTCTCCATCTCTCCTCACATCTTCCTTATTCCCCAACCTTCCCAAAGTAAAACTTTTAGTCTAAATATAAATGGAGAAAGTATTCTGAGATTCAGTGTGCTAAATAAAAGGTGAATTTAGGTTATTGCCTGAATTAAAACATTATGGAATTTTATATCTCGTGGGAATTTGTTTCAATCATAATTATACATTTTTGGGATTTTGGAGAATGTAATGGGCTGTTCATTATGAAATGGTTTTACTCCCTTCACTCAGGCAAAGGAAAAGTTGATATTCAAGCATATCTAAGTCAATGGCAGGATGAGCTTTTCAAAAAAGAAGAAAACATTAAGGATTTACCAAGAATGAATCAGGTATAGTATTTTCGAAGAGAAAAACCTAGCTTCTCATTTTTTTAATGAATTTGTGTGTATCCAACTGTAAAAATAGCTAACATTCTATTACAAAAATAGTTTAATAATCTGTGTCATCTCTTTAAGTTTTAGATGAGCACAGATGAGTGGGAGCAAATTTTTTTATGATATTTTACTTTGAACACTTAAATGCATCTAGTGTTTCAGTATACTTCCTCTGCAATGACGTTTGTATCTATAGAAAGATGTTTGTATAACATAAAGCTCAGTGCCTTCATTTCTAGCTTTATTGGAAATGTTCACTTATTCAGTAAGCATTTTTTTAGTTCCTACTAAATGCCAAGCCCAATGCTAGGACCTGAATAAGAAATAACTAAAATAGGTCCCGCCCTGGTAGCTAATGATCTTATATTTGAATCTACTCAGGCAGTACTAATAATACTATCGACACAATTGTAAATTCATCACTTCCTTATACACTATGCACTCAGAATATGAGCTTATATTTTCTTAATTAAAATCCAGTCAGTGCACATACTGAGAATCCCCACAACTTCACCATGATGGGAAGTATAAAAGAATGTAGTATTTCTCAATGGACTAGGTAATTGACAGCTAAGTAAGCACTTGCATCACTATAATGTATTTATTCTAAAATTATTATAAATGAACAGTACTACAGACTAAGGAAGAATGGGAAGTAAAACTTAAAAGTTTGTTACAGTATATTTTTTAAAGTACATCCTTTGAATGTGTTTTTTATTTACAGATAAATTTTTCTGATAGGATGATTGACTTATGTAATGCTTATTGACTCTTGTGTTGGAATTGCTTTCGTAAATTGATGAAGTGCCCCACAAATATGTTGAAGAAATATTTGTGTATTATCTAGGGGCAATTATCAAACAAACCAGTTTCTCTCTCCATTTGGGCCCCCACCTCAGCCTTTAAAGAAAAACATACCCAAATAGGCTCCTTAGGATCTACCTTGTACTACTATATAGGTTCCAAAAGTCATTCTTCCCTTTGAGTAGTTTTAGCTGAGCTGTTTACTCTAGAATTATGGGGAGATTGGGTAGAACTCATTCTTCATCCTTTCATTAAGATTGGTTAGTGGATAAATTAATTATATGTAGGGAAATAGGGGAATGTGTCTAATTAAAAGTACCACTTAACATTGAAGTAATATTGGTAGATAAACTGTCCAGGAATTAGTCATCCTAGATGTAATGCTTATGTGAAATTTTCTTCCATGGTTCATACCCATCTTTCTAGAACCAAGATTTATTTAGGGATCAACCCCCAGTTCTTGTAACTTCTAGGATGAATGTTATATGGTACAAATTCTATATAGGAAATCATTCACTTCTAAGTTCTCTTTATATTTGCTAAATGTAATATTCAAATGTGTTATTTCCAACTTATGTCTTCTAGTCACAATTTAGTCAGTTTTCAAAAACCCTATATAACTTATTTCATGGAGACCCTGAAGAAGAGTCATTATATCAAGCCATTGCTGTTGTAACCAGCCTTTTGCTCAGGATGGAAGAAGTTGGAAGGAAACTACATAGCCCTGTATCATCAGCCAAAGGATGCTCTAGTACTGTCTGTGCTTCTGGAGGACCCAGTACAGTGAAAACAGAGAGCCACTTGGAGGAAAAAGATCCCTCCTCTCTCAAAAAGGAACCTCAGTGGTCATTTGCATTTGAACAGATTCTTGCATCTTTGTTGAATGAACCAGCATTGGTGAGGTTTTTTGAGAAACCCATAGATGTAAAAGCCAAGGTGGAAAACGCAAAAACCTCTCAGTTGAGGTCTAGAACCAGGATGTAAATCTCTTAACAGGAATTGCCTGTCATACACAAGTTTACCTTTACTTTGTTACCGGTGTGTTTGAAGGAGAGAGAGAGAGAGAGAGAGAGAGAGAGAGAGAGAGAGAGAGAGAGAGAGAGAGAGAGAGAGAGAGAGAGAGAAAGGGAGAGAGAAAGGGAGAGAGAGAGATTGATTCTGAAGCACAATGATTTTTTTCCTTTGTAGTGATGTCCAATTTTGATATTCTCAAAATATGAATGCACTTTTTGTATTTTACAAGATACGCATTATCAAGGGAGAATGCTAAATGTTACCACCAGAGGGCACTACCATATCACTTTTAATAAGAAAATTACTAGCTTGTGCTGCTATTTACATATAAATTCCTGATGATTTTGAAAAGATGTTGTGTTAGAGTATTAGTGATGCTGATACATCATATCAATAAACCCTGCCTTCCAAATTGCCTCAGTCCTATGAGAATGCTTTAGAGAACTGGGCTCTTAGCTCAATAGCCTTAAATATCTGGAAGGTTACCACGTGGAGGTCTAACTGAAAAATTAACTTTTTAAAGTTAATCTCATTCAGTCTTCTAATAATAGATTTTATTAGTTAATTTCTGTAATCTCCCTGCCTGAGGGGTTCAGAAGCTTCTAACTTCTACTTATATCTCTGTAACTGATGAAAAAAAAATCAAGAACTATAAACTTTGGGCTGATATACGGAAAAACAATATTGGATTTGGATTTAAGCTGCATAAAGCCAGCCTTATCAGAAGAGTTAAGAAACAGTTCAGTCAAGTGTATGGAGTCTCTCAGGCTGAGAAATTACTTGGGATTCTTCTGAACACTGCTCTTTGTGACATTTGTTTCTAGCTTTCAAGTTTGGGTTTTCACCTCTCTTGTTTTAAGTTACGTTAGATAGTAAAGAATAGTTATACTGAGACTGAATTAATCAGTCTGGCAAGTTTATGAAGTATACTTGTATGTGATGATTGTCAAGGTAATGTATAGAATTGCCAGCATCTATTTTAAAAGTTTTGACTGTCTCATTTAGATGCGTAACTGCTATTTACTTTATGCTGCTTATATTTCAGTCATTACAATGGAAGTCCATTTAGAGGTAATGGACTTTGTTAGCACTTTAAAAAAAACAATAAGCAAACTATACCTGTCCTATCTTTTCTGCTATCTCTGGCAAGAACAACTTGACATAGGAAATTGGGGGGAAGCTCTTCATTTGAGCTATCTTTCTTCAAAAGACTTTGGTTTTAAGTTCTGAGACTTTCCTAGATGTGAAACAATGAAAAGGCAAACGTTCTTCAGAGTGACCCAAGAAGTCTCCCTCCCAAGAGTCCACTGTGAACAAGGCCTCACTCAGAGGGCTTAATAACCATAGAATATATTCTTTTCAGAAAGTTTCAAGAATCTTTGAGTTGACCTTTTGAAAATTTCGTAAATCAGCCTTTGCCAAACACTTTACTAGTGTCTTTAAAATGATTTGGTCTACCTTGTATTTTCCAGGAAATTACCACTAATAGAGATAGTTGGTGTATAAACATCTACGCCTTTTCTCAGAAATAATTTGCTGAAATGAAACATGTCTAAATTTTAGAGCTTAGTTAATATTTCATATGAAAACTGTCACACTGAAATCTTGATCTGCAATAATTGGCAAATGCAGTGATTGATAAATTATGCTACGATAGCTCCTGGAAGACCCAAGGCTCTATGTTTATATATGAAGGCACTATTGTACATACTTCGTTGAGTATTTTATCAATTATATTTCCAAAAAGAAGATAATTTCTTAAGAGCATATGTTAATATTTGATATGATTATAAAGTCAGAATACTGAAAATTAGTAAATATTGTATTTAAGCCTAGATTTAAATTTATAACTTAAAGTTTATTAGTTACAAAAAGATTATAAATGCAAGATTAAAAGACAAATTTATTTTCTGAATCTGCAGGAGAAACAGGCTGAACATATAGTTTTATAGCTGCTGCATTGATAAGCAAAATGGGTTGTTCTTAATATTAAAAATCTTATGTAGTTGTGTCCAACTGAACCTCTGCATTACGTGTTACACGTTAAATTAAATACATGATATGGTGGCTTTACTTATCTTTATACAAATAAATATATAAATTTGTTAAATTAAATGTGAAACATTGTTTAATTAAAGATATTAATATTATTTACTACAGTGTGTTTTTATTTACATTTAACTCAAATATCACTTGAGGACTTACCTCCCGAATCAATAAGGGTTCAGTTGCAGAGAACTGAAGTACTGAAACTCTAAGTAGTTTAGGCAGGAAAGAATTTATTATTGGATATTAAATGGTTTACAGAATTCCCAGGAGGGTTAACTCTGAATTGAGATTTCAAGAACAATTTCCAAAGCCAAACACTGAATCAGGACACCAGGAGAGCTGATAACTATTCTCCAATTTGGAAACTGCTTCTTTTGCCATAATGAGAAGCCAGTGCTACTGCTGCTGCCTCCAGAACCATGCCACCTGCTATGATTTACACTAGAAAATAGGTGCAATGCATTCTGCCTCTCAGCACATGTAAGCTAATGACTAAATTGCAATAGACCAAACATCTTCACAACCATTTTTATCGGCAGAAATGGTAGAAGCATAGCCTCCACCCACCTTCTGCCATTCAAATCTCACATGAAAGCATCTGCTTGGCTTATAATATATACACAGTCCTAGTTGCCAAGAGATCTGGGAAATGTCATTTTAGCTTTCTAGCCTCTGCAGTACAGGAAGGTACACTAGGAAGGTGGAGTGGACATTGATCACTGTATTCATTTTCTATTGCTGCATAACAAATTACCACTAACACACACATTTATTAATGTCATTTTCAGTGGGTCAGGAGTCTGGGCTCAGCTCAACTGGATCCTCTGCTTAGGGTCTCATAAGGCTGTAAACCGTCTGCTGGCTGGTTCCCATTTAGAGGCTTGCCTGGGGAAGAATCCACTTCCGAGATCATTTAGGCTATTGGCAGAATTCGTTTCTTTGCGGTTTTAGGACTGGGGCCCCAGCTTCTTGCTGGATGTCATCTGGGGGCTGCCTTCAGTTCCTAGACACTTCCCTCAGCTACTACAGTTCTTGCCATGTGGGCTTCCACAAAATGGCCAGCAAGGAGAGTCTGCTAGCAAAACATTGTCTTATATAATCTAACGCTAACAGTAGTTGCTATCCAACTGGTTAGAAGCAAGTCACAAGACCCACCTACACTCAAGGGGAGAGGATACACAAAGACATGAACACCAGGAGGTGGTGTTCATGGGGGGCACACTTGAAAGTCTTAAAGTCTGTTCTCCACAAGCACATCAGTGGGTGATGGTCACTCCTAACTCAGTCTCAATTCCTTCTTGATATCCTGTAACATGTGAACCAAATTATAAAGTTAATTATCATCAACACACCTTATATAAAACAGTAGGGGAAAGGTAGGGAAATAAATTATTATATATAAATATAGACCTGAAAGAGAAAGGGAGAAACCATGGGTGGCTTACTGAGGTAACAGCCCTTATTTCTGCAACTGGTCATGAGGCCACAGTTGTTTTTTTTTTTCAATTATCATATAAAACAGTTTACTTTTTTGGTGTACACATCTATGAATTTTAACACATATTTGTGAAACTACCACATTAGAATGCAGAACAGTTCTATCCTGCCCCCTCCCGAAAGCTCCCTCATACTATTGCTTTAAAGTCACACTCTCTCCCACTCTTAACAAGCACTGATCATTTCTCCATCACTATAGTTTTGACTTTTTGAGAATGCCATATAATTGGAATCATACAGTATGTAACTTTTTGAGACCACCTTCTTTAATCACAATCAATGCCCTTGAAATTCATCCAAGATGTTTCCTGTCTCAAATGCAGAATAATATTCCATTATATGGATGTACCACCATTTGTTTATCAGTTCACCTCTTGAAGGACATTTGGGTTGTTTTTTGTTGGGGCAATTATAAATAGAGCTGCTCTAAACATTGATGTACAGGTTTCTGCATGAACATAGGATTCCATTCTCCCGAAATGGGATTGCTCTATAATAAGGTCGGTAAATGTTTAAATTTGTAAGAAACTGACAAAACATTTTCCAGAATAACTACCGTTTTAAATTTCAATCAACACTGTGTGAGGGTTCTGGTTGCTCCACATCATTTCCAATAATTGGTATCGTCCGCATGTTTTGTTTTGTTTTTTGCCTTGTAATAACTGTGTGGTGGTATCTCATGATTTTAATTTGCATTTCCCTAATAGCTAGCTAATGGTATGTGCTTATTTGCCATCCTTTTATACTCTTTGGTGAAGTCTCCATGCCTTTTTCCCTTTTTTAAATTAGGTAGTTTGTTTTCTTACTGATGAATTTTGAAATTTCCTTATATATTCTGGATACAAGTCCTTGGTTGGATATGGATTTTACATATAATTCTTCCAGTCTTTAACTTGTTTTTTTTTTCCATTGTCTTAACATTGTCTTCCAAAAAGCAAGTTTTTAATTTTGATGAAGTCAAAGTTATTGTTTCTTTTATAGGTCATGCTTTTGTTGTAGTATATAAGTACTTTTTGCCTAATTCAGGTCACAAAGATATTCTCCAGTGTTTTCCTCTGAATGTCTTATAGTCTTAAATTTTATATTTAGATCATATGATCCATGTTGAGTTAATTTTTGTATAAGGTGCAAGGTTGAGATTCATTTTTTTACATATGAATGTCCAAACATTCCAACACCGTTTATTGAAAAGACTATCCTTTCTCCATTGTATGTGTATACCACATTTTTTTTATGAGGGTCTATTTCGAAGCTCTCTATTCTGTTCCATTGATCTATGTGTCTACCCCTTCACCAATACAGCATTGTCTCAATTTCTAGCACTTTAAATTAAGTCTTAAAATCAGGTTGTATAATTTCTCTAGCTTTGTTCTTCTTTTGCATGATTGTTATACTTATTCTAGTTCCTTTGCCTTTCTATATAAATTTTAGAATCAGTCTATATTTACAAAAAAAAGAACCTCCAGGATTTTGATTTGTAAGTTTCCTCTGGTATCATTTCCCTACTGTCTGAAGAACTTCCTTTAGCAATTCTGCTGGCTATGAGCTGTCTCAGTTTCCTTCATCTGAGAATGTTATTTATTTTATTTTATTTCACCTTCATTCTTGAAGGATATTTTCACTAGATATAGAATTGATATAGAATTCTGAACTGACAATATTTTACTTTCAGCACTTGAAAAATGTTGTTTCACCTCCTTCTGGCCTACATGGTTTCTACAGTCATTCATATTGTTGTTCCCCTATTGGTAATGCATCATTTTTCTCTGCGTGCTTTCAAGATTTTTTCTTTGTCTTTAGTTTTCAGCAGTTTGAATTTTTTTAATTATTTTTTATTGTAGAAACATATACACAATTCAAAATGTCCCGTTTTAACCACTTTTAAGTGTACAATTTAGTAGTATTAATTACATTCACAATATTGTGCTACACCAACAATATCCATTACCCCAACTTTTTTATCACCTCAAATAGAAACTCTATACATGTTAATAACTCCCTCTTCCCCCACCCAAACTCTTGGCCCCAGATGACCTATAATCTATTTGACTGAATTTGCATATTTTAATTATTTCATATAAGTGAGATTACGCAATATTTGTCCTTTTGCATTTGGCTTTATTTCACTCAATATGATGTTTTCAGGGTTCTTCATGTTGTATGTATCAGAACTTCATTCTTTTTTATAGCTGAATAAAATTCTATTGTGTGTATATACACATTGTTTATGCATTCATCTAATTGCTAGGCACTTGGGTTGCTCCACCTTTTGGCCATTGTGAACAATGCTACTATGGATGATGATGTACAAATATCTGTTTGAGTCCCTGCTTTCAGTTTTTTGGGGTATATACCAAGAAGTGGGATTGATGGGTCATAAGAGAATTCTATTTTCAATTTTCTGAGAAACCGCCAAAATGATTTCCACAGTGGCTGCACTATTTTACAATGCCATCAGCAATGTATAAGGGTTCTTATTTCTCTACATCCTTGCCAACACTTATTATTTTGTGGTTGTTTTTTTTTTTATAATAGCCAGCTTAGTGGGTTAGAAGGGGTATCTCATTGTAGTTTTGATTTGCATTTCCCTGATGACTAATGATGTTGAGCATCTTCTCATGTACTTACTGGTCATTTGCACATCTTCTTTGGAGGAATGTCTATTCAAGTCCTTTGGCCATTTAAAAATTACTTATCTTTTTGTTGCTGAGTTGTAGTAGTTCTTTATATATTCTGGATATTGAACCCTTATGAGATAGATGGCTAGCAATTATTTTCTCCCATTCGATAGGTTGTCTTTTCACTTTCTTGATAGTGTACTTTGACATACAAAAGCTTTTAGTTTTGATGAAGTCCAGTTTATCTATTTTTTTCTTTTGCTGCTCACACATTTTGTGTCATATCTAAGAATCCATTGCCAGAACGTAAGATGGAAGCTAGGAGAGACAGGGCAAAAAAACACCTCCGTGAAAAATACTAGATAGAGGCCAGAAAGTGACCCAGAACACCAGTTCCAGTGATGCACCAGCTGGACATAAAGGTCTGCTAAATCCACAGGGACCATGCACTTGGTGAAACCAGGAGTCTGCATTCTGAAATGAGTGAGTGAACCTGCTGAATGTCTGGCAGCCATGCTGCAGTGTGGGGAAACCATGGGTTGGTGTTTGGAGGCGGACTAGTTCTTTTTTAAAAAAAACCCAAAAGCGGCTACAGATATGGCAGCAAGAACCACACAGTGAAGCACAGCAGGAAAGGGCTGTGCGAATGCCTCAATATCTGGCACGGAAGATAGCCTTTCGTGCACCCACTGCTAGTTGTCTCAGAGCGAGGAGGTCAGAGGGGAGCCAAAAGGGGAAAAAAACCACCCCCCTTGCAGCCATCTTCCTGGCGGGCTGGGAACGCTCCTGCCCGGGGCTGGAGTCACAGCCCAGAGCCATGCCAAGGGACCCAGTGTGACAGGAAGCGTTTCCAGCAACACCGTGCACATGCTACAATATCGGGCATGGAAAATAGCCTTTTGTGCACCCATAGCTAATTGTCCCAGAGCTAGGAAGGTGGAGGTGTGCGAAAAAGGAGAAATTAACACGCCCCATTCAGCCATCTTTACAGCAGGCTGGGAATGCCCCTGCACGGCCCGGCGGCCCAGGGCTTCCCTTGAGGGATGGCGTGCACTTGTGACATAGCGCAGCCTTCCCTCAGCAAAGGCCCTAGAAGGGCACAGCTGGGAAGAGGGACCCACCCGGAAATCCCAGGGACCCTACGCCAATACCAAGGACTTGTGGTTCAGCAGCAGAGGCAATCTGTGGTGAGACTGAAATGAAGGTTTAGACTCTTGCAGCAGCCTTAAATCTCCAGGAACACCTAGGAGGTTTGATTATTAAAGCTGCCCTCCCTCCCTAACTGCTCAGACACACGCCCCACATTCAGGGCGGACAGCACCAACAACACACCCAAACTTGGTGCACGAATTGGACCCCACAAGAACCAGACCCCCACACACCACAAAGACGAAGTTGGGGAGAACTGACTTGAGAATAGGTGACTCACGGGCGCCATCTGCTGGTTAGTTTAAGTGTACGCCACCAAGCTTTAGCTCTGACAAATTAGAGATTGGAGTCTGAATAATCCTTCATATCCTAAAAGAACCCTATCAAGTAAAGCAAATGCCAAGAGCCCAAAAACAATAGAAAATTTTAAAGCATGTGATAAAACCAGACGATATGGAGAACCCAAACGCAAACACCCAAATCAAAAGATCAGAGGAGACACAGTACTTGGAGCAATTAATCAAAGAACTAAAGACAATGAGAGCATGGCACAGGATATAAAGGACATGAAGAAGAGCATGGCACAGGATATAAAGGACATGAAGAAGACCCTAGAAGAGCATAAAGAAGAAATTGCAAGAGTAAATAAAAAAAATAGATGATCTTATGGAAATAAAAGAAACTGTTGACCAAATTAAAAAGATTCTGGATACTCATAGTACAAGACTAGAGGAAGCTGAACAACAACTCAGTGACCTCGAGAACCACAGAATGGAAAATGAAAGAATAAAAGAAAGAATGTGGAAAAAATCGAAATGGATCTCAGGGATATGATAGATAAAATAAAACGTCCAAATATAAGACTCATTGGTGTCCCAGAAGGGGAAGAGAAGGGTAAAGGTCTAGAAGGAGTATTCAAAGAAATTGTTGGGGAAAACTTCCCAAACCTTCCACACAATATAAATACACAAAGCATAAATGCCCAGCAAACTCCAAATAGAATAAATCCAAATAAACCCACTCCAAGACATATTCTGATCAGACTGTCAAATACTGAAGAGAAGGAGCAAGTTCTGAAAGCAGCAAGAGAAAAGCAATTCACCACATACAAAGGAAACAACATAAGACTAAGTAGTGACTACTCAGCGGCCACCATGGAGGCGAGAAGGCAGTGGCATGACATATTTAAAACTCTGAGAGAGAAAAATTTCCAGCCAAGAATACTTTATCCAACAAAACTCTCCTTCAAATTTGAGGGAGAGCTTAAATTTTTCACCGACAAACAAATGCTGAGAGATTTTGCTAATAAAAGACCTGCCCTACTTCAGATACTAAAGGAGCCCTACTGACAGAGAAACAAAGAAAGGAGAGAGAGATATAAATTTAACAGACATGTATAGAACACTGCATCCCAGGTCACCAGGACACACATTCTTCTCTGGTGATCACAGAACTTTCTCCAGAATAGACCATAGGCTGGGGCATAAAAGAAGCCTCAATAAATTAAAAAAAAAAAAAATTGAAATTATTCAAAGCTCATTCTCTGACCACAATGGAATACAAATAGAAGTCAATGATCATCAGAGACTTAGAAAATTCACAAACACCTGGAGGTTAAAATGAGGGGGAGATGAAAACATTCCCGGATAATCAAAAGCTGAGGGACTTCATCACCAGTAGATCAGTCCCATAAGAAATGCTAAAGGAAATTGTACAGGCTGAAAGGAAGGGACACTAAACAATTGACTGAAACCACATGAAGAAATGAAGATTTCCAGTAAAGATCACATGGTAAATATAAATACCAATACTACTGTATTTTTGATTTGTAACTCCACTATTTACTTCCTATAGGATCTAAAATACATAAAGTGTAATGATAAATCAGTGGTTTTGGACTCAATGTAAAATAGGTAATTTTTGACAAGAACTACATAAAGGTGGGGGAATGATGGAGTATAGGAACATTGTTTATGTGTCATATTGAAATTAAGTTGGTATCAAAGAAAAACAAGATTGTTATAGATTTAAGATGTTAAATTTAAGCCTCATGGTAAACACAAAGAAACTAATAGAGAATACGATCATAGAGATGAAAAGTAGAGTATGGGTTACGAGAAGTGGGGGAAGGGGCAATAGGGAGTTAATAAGAAATGATTGTAGGGTTTCTGTTTGGGGTGAAGGGAAATTTCTAGTAATGGATGGTGGGAAGGTGATGGCATTGCAACATTGTGAATGTGATTAATCCCACTAAATGGAATGCTTGGGAAGGGTTGGAATGGGAAGATTTATGCTGTATATGTGTTTCCACAATTGAAAAAAAATACAGTCTAAATAGATAATGACAATTAAATACCATAGATGATCCTGGATGAGATCTAAGAATAGAGGAGAAAAGGCTCAAAAGGACACAATTGGTACATAAGACAAAAAATGAAATATAGAATGTAAGTTTAAATCAATGTTAAATTTCTGAACTTCTTAACTACACTTAATGTGTTTACATAAATGAATATTCTTGTTCATAAGAAATGTATATGTGAATTATATTATTTGCTCAAGGATGTGTGCAACTTGCTCTTATATGTTCAGAAGACAGAGCAATAGATGATGGATGATAGGGAGGGAAAGAAAGAAATGGTAAAGTGACAAAATATTAAAGTTGGTAGATTGAGGTATCGGTGGAGGGGGGTTGGGATATGCTAGAGTTCTGTATGGGGTTTGTATTATTTTTTCAACTGTTACTGTAAGTTTAAATTTATTTCAAAATAAAAATTAAAAAAAAATGGGAAAAAAAGAATCTATTGCCAATTCCAATGTCATGAAGATTTTCCCCTCTGTTATCTTTTGAGAGTTTTATGGTTTTAGGTCTCATATTTAGGTGATTGATCCATTTGAGTTTATTTTTATATATGGTGTTGAGGTGGGAGTCCAACTTGATTCTTTTGCATGTGAAAATCCAGTTTTCCCAGAACTATTTTTTGAAGAGACTATTCTTTCCCCTATTGAATGGACTTGGCATTCTTGTTGATCAATTGGCCTTAAACGTATGGGTTCATGTCTAGACTCCATTCTGTTTCATTGGTCTATATGTGCGTGTGTGTGTGTATGTATGTATGCCTGTTCCACACTGTTTTGATTACTGTAGCTTTGTAGTAAGTTTTGAAATCAAGAAGTGTGAGCCCTTCAATTTTGTGCTTCTTTGTCAAGATTGTTTTGGCTCTTCAAGGACCCTTGAAATTCCATATGAATTTGAGGCTCATCTTTTTTATTCCTACAAAAAGACTCCTGGAATTTTGATAGGGATTGCATTGAATCTGGGAATCACTTTGAGGAGTATTTCCATCTTAACAATAAGTCCTTCAATCTATGAACCTGGAATTTCCTGCCATTTGTTTAGGTCTTCTTTAATTTCTTTCAGTAGTGTTTTGTAGTTTTCAGTGTAAAAGTGTTTTACCTCCTTGGTTAAATTTAAGCCATGTGGCAGTTTCAATTTTCAGTTCAGTAAAGCCATAAAATAATTCTTCCCTTAGGTACCAAGGTAACTATATCAGAAGAGCCCAAAGAAGAAGGGATGGGAATCAGAAGTCATGCAAGAAGGTTATTAGGTGTAATAGTGAAAGATTCCACTCTTCCTTCTAACTCTTGGTTTCCAGACCCATGTATCTTGGCTAAAGTGGTGTCTCCCAGCTGGCACTATAACTGTCTTCAATTAGCCATTTCACTGTTCCACAAAGGCAGCTGCTTCTGAATGGTAGGGTATATGGTAAAACCAGTGAATCCTCACTTCTTTTTTTTCTGTAAAATGAATTTCTTGGTCAGAAGCAATGCTGTGTGGAATACTATGAAGGTGAGTAACATCCATGATTGTTGTACGTAAAAACATGGCAGGCAGAGAAAGCAAAATATTATCTATAACCATCAATTCCAGTGGGGATGAATCGCTATACCCACTATGATTAATAGTGTCCAATTTAGTCACCTTGCCACCAAATGGCTGGCTGGCACTCCCAGGGTATGATCCTTAATGGAAGGCTCAGCATTGGTTTCTGCTTTTGCTGGAAAATTAAGTACCCAGTACTGGTGGTGACTAGATCAACATTGATGAGTAGAAATCCATTTGTTGAACCTATGTATAGCCTCCATCTCTGCCACTATGGCTACCTTATTCATTGAGCAAATACTAGAGCTCATGAGGAAGGATGCTGATTGACATCTTCAGAATAGGCCATCTTGGCTACCTAATAAAGAGCCTCTTCTGCAGTGGATGTTCTTTGGTCATCCACTGCAGAAGAGGCTCTTTATTAGGGACACATTCTTATACTCTGGGTCCATTCTGAGATGTCCATACATATTTAAGCCCTGGACCATCTGACCTAATCATTAGCCAGTGCTCATGAATCAGTGAATATATACATATATATATATATATATATATATATATGTACCTCTTACCTTCACCACTGTCCTCAATGCCCCTGAGTGAGGATATAATGCTGCAGCAATCATTTCTGGCTGTCATGCAGACACATGCATAATCCAGGTTCAATTATTTTCTTCTTCAGTCAACTATTTATAAGGAATGCCTGATGAAGACAAGTGTTCACTGAGAGAGAGGGAAGAGTTCACATGGAGTAGAAGTTTTAGCAGATCTTACTTATGACTGAGGACCTGCTTGATCCTCATATATAACACTCCCACTTGATGGTAGTGTACAGCTGCGTATACCTTACTTTGTGGCTTGATGGGTCAAAGAGCACCAGTTCTTGATATGCATCTTAGGTCAAATGGTTACTTGGTATCCTGTGGTTGGGCATCCCAACTCTTCCAGGTTCCAGTACTAAGCCACGGGGCCACCACTTGCCTATACTGTGCCTTTTAATGACTTAGAAAAAGGTACTCCTTCCTGTGGGCACTGTACCAGGGCACATGGCTTGGTGAAGAAAGTAGAAACTGAATTTCAGTTTCCACTTGCCCCTCAGTGGGCACTTTGTACAAGGTGCAATCTGCACAAACCATATGCAGCCACCCTGGAAAAACAGAAGTTATTTCGTAAATGAAGTTATTTGCCAAAATGGGCATGGCTTTGTTTCAAAATCCTGGGTGCTTGCACAGTAAATTGTACTGGGATTTGCCACCATCTCCACTTAGCATTCTGATTTGCCATAGATATTTTAAATATCACTGAAACCTCTGGGTCACAAGAGTAAAGTAGTAGAGCTATCACACTGTAGTATGGACCAACTAGAGAGCCTCTTCTTGTTTGGGTACCCAGTCAAGGGTGTCAGCTTTAAGGGTTATTCAGTAAGTGCGATGAAGTAACACCCCTAAATGTAAAGAATCTAAAGAGGACCCTTCAAGCATTTCTTCTGTTGTTTAGTGGATGAATCCCCCAGAAATTTCCCTGAGGTGGCAGGTCCCTGAATTTTCATAGGGCTTATCCCCTATCCTTGGACACACTTATTAAAGCATCTATGGTACCTGCTATGTCCTGCTTTTTAGGCCTTATTAGCATGATTTTATCAATGTAGTAGACAACATTCATTTATGTATGCCTGCTTTCCCACTACAACAGCAGAGATGAATAGTTAGGACAGAGAACTGATGGCCCACACAGCCTAAAATATAACCTGGCCCTTTACAGGAAAAAAAAATGCTAACCCCTGGGAAAAGGGTGAAAAAATCATCCAATCTGATGGGTTCCAAAGGTTTTACTGATTTTCACCAGTAAAGATACCATGTGGAACTGCAGCTACAATTAGAATCCCCAAATGATTAAATTTTTGATAATATACTATCTTTCTCCAAGACCTATCTACCTTCTGTACAGGCCAAATAGGGAAGTTAAATGGGGATGTCATAGAAATCACCTCCCTCTGACACATACCACACCTTTCAAATTGGTGGTGGCATTCATCACTGTGATTTCCTCAGGGGTGCAATATTGACGGGTCCAGTGAATTCTATTTGGCCTACCATAATAGCCCTTACTACACTGGTCAGGGAGCAAATGTGGTAGATCTGCCACTTTCTGGATATGGCTATTTCAAGTATGCATCCATGAAATATAATGTGTTTTAAGATCCACAGGATCCATTGTAGATGGAATCAGAATAAAATTCTGTCTTTTGATTCTATAAGCCCTGATTCTGATCAGTGGATGACAATGGTGTTCTGACCCCCAGGGATGAGTGTGAACTCAGAGTCAGTGTTTTAGTTTCCTGGGCTGCTTAAAGCAAATACTATGAGATAGTTTAGCTTGAATAAGGGGAATTTATTAGCTTATGGTTTTGAGGCTGAGAAAATCAAGGCCCAAATCAAGGCATCATCAAGGTGATGCTTTCTTCCCAAAGACTGGCTGCCCGCAATCCTTGGTTCCTCTGCCACATGACAAGGCACGTGGCAGCGACTGCTAGCCTCTCCATTATCTTCCAAGTATCACTGATTTCAGCTTTTTGCTTCCATGGCGCTCTCTCTCTCTCTCTCTCTCTCTCCAGTAAGAGCATTAAGACCCATCCTGAATGAGGTGGGTCACACCTTAATGGAAGAATCCTCATCAAAAGATCCTACTTACAATGGGTTCACACCTCAGGAATGGATTAGATTTAAGAACATGTTTTTCTGGGTCCATACAGCTTCAAACTACCACATTCCACCCTCTGGACCCCAAAGTATGTGTTCTTTCCATATGCAAAATACAGTCATTCCATCAAAATATCCCAAAAGCATAAAGTCATTTCAGTAACAATACCAAGTACAAAGTTTCATCAAAATCAGTTGTAAGTGTGGTCTGTCCTGGGACACAATTCCCCTCCATCTGTGGATCTGTGAAACCTAGAGAACAAGTTGTCCAATATCCAATGTACAATACACAGTATACAAAGCTTCAAATATATAATGGAGGGACAGTCATAAGATAAACATTTACACTTCCAGAAGGGAGAAATTGGAAGGAAAACAGGGGTCCTGGGTCCCAAAAAATTCCAAAATCCTGTGTCATGGGTTGTTCTGTTTACACCTCAAACCTATGATCTCCTTTAGGAAAGTCCTGAGCCTAATCAGGTCATGATTCAATGAGTTTGGGCTTCATCAAGTAACCTCGCACTCAAGAGTATAAGAATGGAAAATAGTTTAAAAGTAAAGAGCACTCGACAAGAATTCACCTTTAACACATTTTTACTAAAGGAGCACTTAAGGTAAAAAGAACAAGCTTACAATGTAAAAATTAATTGATACATTACCAAGCCTGGGAGCCCCCGCTCTTCCAGATGCAGCTGGACCTAGGATCAGAGTGCTCCCCATTGTCTGAGTTACAGAGAATTTATAGTACTTTTGGTTTACATTCAGCCAGATCATATTCTATTTTTATATTAAATGATGTGTTGTAAACATGAGTGACTTACAAAGTGAAGTGTCTTGATCCATGAGTGGTTCAAGATCAAAGGAAGTTATCCATGTTATTGGAGACTTAGCCTTGAATGCCTCTAAAACTACTGATAATATTTTTACTAATTACGTTATGAGTTCTGTGAGAGCAACATAACATACTTTTACTTGTACAGTCTAAAAATCAGAAAAGAGATTTCTATTACTTGTCTTTAACTTGTTAATATAGTTTTTTCATTTTATTCTGTGATTAGTTTATCCATTATATCACATTGATAAACATACATTTGATTAGGACTGTATTCAACCTTCCCACATTATTTATGACTTATTTATGATTAAAGTAACAGCTGCAGCTCCATCCTGTTTTCACAGAGGACCAGGTGATTACATTTTATCTATATCTAAGTAGGTTGAGAGGGCCTTTCTGCTTTCTTGAAAATATTCACAGCATTTTTAACTGTTTGTCTTCTCTTTCAGTATAATCTAATATGGTACTTGAAGGGCATGAATCATCTATCTGTCCCAGTTATTATAGTAAGGCCTTTCCACTTTTTATCATTTGGAAATTGTAATGGAGTGTTTTTAGGTAAGAGTTCTGTTAAATATGCTTCTATTTCAGAAGGAATAACTGGTTCTTCACCATCAGAACAGAAAACATCAGGTGGTATAGGTGAGCAGCATGGAGAGAAGGAATCAGCATTCTCATTATCAGATTCCTCAGTAGAGATATTATCCTGTGATACCTCCAGGGCACACTACATTAGAGAAGGACTCCACAAATGATGAATTGAAGAAAGAGAAATATCAGGTAGGAAACTTCTGACCTGCTGGGCCTCTTTCCTTCCCCTCACTTGGTCCTGCATAGCTTGGGAGTTGCTCAGAAGCAGTGGCCCATATCTCTCCCACCCCCCCCATTGGGGTCATAAACTATAAAGACACAGCAGTGAGTTAGAACCCCATGCATATCCAGGCACAGGGACCTAAGTACACAGAGATCCAGGGCAGAACACTAGCTGCTGAGGACTGCTGCACACAACAGGGCCCCCAGGGTTGGGGGGTAGGGGTGTGGGAGAGAAAGCACAGTAGAACTGTGGCTGCAAAGTGGTGTGCTCACTCAAGGTACTCTCAGCTGGGCCACCTAAACACAAAACAGATTTTCTGGAATGACCCACATTTTTGGATGGACCCCATCTGGCCCCCCCAGGGCAGGATACCTGAATGGGGAAGAAAACAGAGGCAGAAAAGCCTCACAGAGGAAAAAAAGCAGGGGTTGTGTAACTGAATTGCTGTAAGACAGGAGGGTACAGAACTGAAAAGTTTAAAGGAAAATGGGACACTGAGTGAGGGAAATAATTTAAACAAATCATAGGAGCTGGGGAGAAAATTCTGCATGAAAACAGAACAGATCAGGATACTTGGAGAAGGAACAGTGGAAAGAAAGCTTTCTCCCGAGGTGAAACAATTACACAAAAAGTGCAATCTCAAAAATTACACCACATATCCAGGGTAAGAATCAGATGAAAAGGGGCTAAGAAAATCTGATCAGTAAAACTTGGGCTTTTCTACAGGCCTGAAATAAGTTGGAACAAGTGTCAAAGAATACCCTTGTCCCAAAGCCAATCAACAATAAAACAACAGCCAAGAGGGAGAAACTGACCTTCAGATTTTCATCATCAAGATAATCGGCTGCCCAGACATCAACAAAAAATTACAAGCCATACTAAGAAACAGGAAGATATGACTCAGTCCAGGGAAAAAATTAAAACTTTAGAGGAGACACAGAATTTGGAACAACTAATCAAAGATGTTCAAACAAATCTCCTAAATCAATTCAAGGAAATGAAGGAAATTATGCATGAAGAGATAAAGGATGTTCAGAAGACAATGTGTGAGCATAATGAAGAATTTGAAAGTATAAAAAGAAACATAACAGAAATGGGAATGAAATGCACAATAATGGAAATTAAAAATACACTAGAGGCAGATTTGAACATGCAGAAGAAAGAATCAGTGAACTAGAAGACAGGATGTGCTGGTTTGGATCTGTTATGTGCCCCAGAAAAGATTGTTCTTTTAATCCAATCTTGATGGGGCAGACCTATTGTAGGTGGGACCTTTTGATTAGTCTGTTTCCATGGAGATGTGATCCTGCCCATTCAAGGTAGGTTGTAATTCCTTTGCTGGAGTCCTCTGATAAAAGGCAGAGACATTTTGAAGAGAGCTCAGAGAAGCCAAGATATGTAATCCAGAGTGTGTGTCCAGGAGAAGCTAAAACAGAAGCCCAGAGACATTTTGTAGAAAGCCACAGAAAACAGAAGCTAAACATGGGGGAGGACCAGCAGACTCCAGCCATGTCCCTTTCCATGTGACAGAGGAACCCCAGATGCCATTGGCCTCCCTTCAGAGAAGGTATTGTCCTATTGATGCCTTAATTGGGACATTTTCATGGCCTTATGACTGTGACTCTGTGAATAAACCCCTACTGTAAAAGCCAGTCCATTTCTGATATATTGCATATTGGCAGCTTTAGCAAACCACAACATAGGATAATTAAAATCATACAGTCAGAAAAACAGATAGAGAAAATAATAGAAAATATTGAGCAGTGACTCAGGGATATGAGTGACAGCAGGAAGTGCACAAACATATGCATTGTGGGAGTCCCAGAGGAAGAAGAGAAGGGAAAAGGGGCAGAAAGAATATTTGAGGCAATAATGGCCCCAAATTTCCCAAATATTATGAAAGATATTAGGCATGTCCAAGAAGTGCAATGTACTCCAAACAGAATAAATCTTAATAGGTCTACTCTGAGACACATACTAATCAGAATGTCAAATGCCAAAGATATAATGAGAATTCTGAAAGCAGCAAGAGAAAAGCAATTTGTTGCATACAAGGGATTTTCAATAAGACTAAGTCCTGATTTCTCATCAGAAACTGTGGAGGTGAGACAACAGTAGTACGATACATTTAAAGTACTGAAAGAGAAAACTGCCAGTGAAAAATTCTTTATCCATCAAAATGTCCTTTTAAAATGAGGGAGTGTTTAAAATATTCACAGATAAACAGAAACTGAGAGATTTCATTAACATGAAACCTGACCCACAAGAAATAATAAAGGAAGTTCTGCAGGCTGAAAGGAAAATACAGGAGAGAGAGACTTAGAGGAAAGTGAAGAAACAAAGATTATCAGTAAAGATAACTAAAAGGGTAAAAAGAGAAAATAAAAAGATATGAGATAAAAAAACAAAGGATAAAATGGCTGAAGTAAGTACTGCCTTTACAGTAATAACATTAAATGTTAATGGGTTAAATCCCCAATCAAAAGACACAAATTGGTAGAATGGATAATAAGGAATAATCCACTTATATGCATTTACAAGAGACTCACCTTAGACCTAAAGACACAAATAGGTTGAAAGTGAAAGTTTGGAAAAGATATACTGCACAAATAGTAACCATAAAATAGCTGGAGTGGCTATACTAATATCAGACAAAATGGACTTTAAGTCAAAAGCTGTTATAAGAGTCAATGAATGAAACTGTATTTTAATAAAAGGGGCAATCCACCAAGAAGAAATAATAATCATAAATATTTATGCAGCTAACCATGGTGCCCAAAATATAAATGAGCAAACACTGGAAAAACTGAAGGGAGAAATAGATCCTTCTACAATAATAGTTGGAGACTTCAATACACCACTCTCATCAATAGAACATCTAGACAGAGGATAGATGAGGAATCAGAAAACTTGAATAATACGGTAAATGAATTAGACCTAACATATATACAGACCATTGACCCTAAAACAGCAGGCTATACATTCTTCTCAAGTGCTCAACAGATAATTCTCCAAGATAGACCACATGTTGGGTAAAAATTCTCAATAAACTTAAATAGGTTGTAATTATACAGAGCACTTTGACCATAATGGAATGAAGCTGGAAATCAATAATAGGCAGAGAACTGGAAAATTCACAAATATATGGAAGTTAAATAACACTCATGAACAATCAGTGGGTCCAAGAAGTTGCAAGAGAAATCAGTAAATATCTTGAGACAAATGAAAAGGAGAACAAAACATCAAAACTTATGGGATGCAGCAAAGGCAGTGCTGAGAGGGACATTTATAGCCCTAGAAACTTACATTAAAAAGGAAGAAAGAGCTAAAATCAAAGATCTAAAAGCACACCTGAGGGAACTAGAAAAAGAACAGAAAACTAATCCCAAAGCAAGCAGAAGGAAAGACATAAGAATGGTCAGAGCTGCCCCTGCCTCTGAGTGACAGGACCATGGACAGCAATATTTGCAGCTGGACACGAAGTTTGTTGGCCATTCCCTTGACTGAGCTGAGTAAGAAAAAGCAACCAATAGTATTATTTTTGGTATCTGGAATCAAACTTGCCAGAAATGCAAGCACAGTTTCCTTGGCAAAAACCTTGCCTTTGGAAACATCTCACCTCTTGGCATCCCTCCAGAGTACAGACTTGGCAGTGTCAAGGACACAACACAAGGCAACATGTCCAAAATGAGTTGATAGGTAAGCTTGCAGACCTAAGATGTTGAAGTCTTCTTCTGGATGTACTTCCATTATCACTCCAAAAGTGAGAAGGGAGAGGGGCTAATTGTGCACTGGCATTTAGGATTTCATTAGTCAAAGCAAATTACTTCATTTTTAATGGGGACTGTGAAGTACAAAATTGTCTTGTGTCCATAGGGAGGGGAGAATTGGAAGATTTGAGAAAAGAATCAGTGATTTCCATGCCCTTCCACTGTTTTGAAGGAGGAGTATAAGGTAGGTAAAGAAGTAATTAAAGGATGGGATCCAAGATGGCAGATTAATTAAAGGATGGGATCCAAGATGGCAGATTAGGAGAGACAGCAAAATACTTCTCCATGAAAAACACTAAATAAAAGACAGAAAGTGCTCCAGAATACCAGTTCCAGTGTTGTACGAGCTGGACAAGGTCTGCTACATCCACAGTGACTGTGCACTTGTTGAAACCAAGAGTCTGTTCAGAATGAGTGAGTGAGTCTCCTGGGGAAACGGTGGCCATGATGTGGTGGGGAGAAAACTGGGGTTGGCATTTGGAGGTGGGTTAGTTTAAAAACCCCAAAAGTGGCTGCAGGTCTGGCAGCAAGAGCTGCACAGTTGAGCACAGTGGGGAGTGCTTTCCATGCTCCCGGCACCTGCTTCAGTATCTGGTGTGGACGTTAGCCATTCTCACACCTGCAGCTAATTGTTCCAGAGCTGGGAAGGCAGAGGTCCATGGAAGTGGGAAGTTACCACTCCCTGTACAGCCATCTTTTCAGCAGGCTGGGAATGCCCCTGCATGGCACTGCAGCCCAGAGCTACCCATGGGGATTTCGCTTGCCTGGGACATTGTGCAGTCTTCCCTCTGCAGAGGTCCACAGATTTCATGGCTTGGAGGCAGGTCCTGCATGGAAGTCCCAAGGGACCTACACCAATCCTAAGGACTTGTGGGCCCACAGCAGAGAGAGACTGTGGGGAGTCTGAGCTAAAAGGTTGGACTCCTGCAACAGCTTTAAGTCTCCAGGAACAGCTGTGAGAGTTGTCTTAAAGCCACCTTCCCTCCCTAACTGCACAGGGCACATCCCCCCACCTTCAGATCTGGCAGCTGAAAATTTGGTGCACTGATTGGAGCCCCACAAGATTCAGGCCCCCACTCACTGCACAGATGAAGTTGGGGAGAACTGGATTGAGGGTAATAGGTGGCTTGGGGGCACCATCTGCTGGTAAGTTAGGGAAAGTGCACTCCACCAAGCTGTAGCTCTGACAAATTATAGATAATTGTTCAAATAAGACTGCATAAACTAAAAGAACCCTATCAAGATAAGCAAATGCCAAGAGGCCAAAAAGAACAGAAAATTTTAAAGCATATGAAGAAACTAGAAGATATGGATAACCCAAACCCAAACACCTGAATCAAAAACTCAGAGGAGACACAGTACTTGGAGCAATTAATGAAAGAAGTAATCACAAACAATGAGATCATGGCACAGGATATAAAGGACATGAAGAAGACCCTAGAAGAGCATGAAGAAGAATTTGCAAGAGTAAATTAAAAAAAGATGATCTTATGGAAATAAAAGAAACTGTTGATCAAGTTAAAAAGATTCTGTTAGTGATATGAATGAAGCAGATCTGCTTAAGACTAGGGCAAACTGGGCCAAAGGGTAAAGGTCAAAACTGACTGTGTTTTAAAACTTCAACTTCCATGTGAGACCAAGGGAAGAGATGTTTATTTGGTGCATGATCTATATTTTCTAAACAGTATAACTCTACAGTCGGTTTGTTCAAACACCATGATTACATGGAACTTTGAATAGGAAGTGAGATATGGTAGGTTTGCATAGGTTAGCATGAAATAACAGCACATCCCAAAGAATTTGTGTGGAGAATAAAAATATATATGCAGGGCCCCCCTGAGGAGCTGGGGGAAAGCGTGGAAGTGTTGGACTTCCTCACCTGGAGTGATGCTGATGTTGTCACAAATATTAGGACTGATGGTTTGATGTGCTGAGCCCTCTGTCATGGGACTTGCCCCTATGAAGCTCGTTACTGCAAAGGAGAGGCTAAACTTGCATATAATTGTGCCTAAGAGTCTCCCCCTGAGTACCTCTTTGTTGCTCAGATGTGGCCCTCTCTCTCTCTCTAACTAAGCCACTTTGGCAAGTGAACTCACTGCCCTCCCCCCTATGTGGGATCTGACTCCCAGGGGTGTAAATCTCCCTGGCAACATAGGATATGACTCCCGGGGATGAATCTGGATCCAGCATCATGGGATTTAGAATATCTTCTTGCCCAAAAGGGGGATGCAAAATGAGATGAAATAGTTTCAGTGGCTGAGAGATTTTAAATGGAGTTGACAAGTCACTCTGGTGGACATTCTTATGCACTATATAGATAATACCTCTTAGGTTTTAATGTATTGGAATAGCTAGAAGTAAATACCTGAAACTATCAAACTCCAACACAATAGTCTGGACTTCTGAAGATGATTGTATAACAATGTAGATTACAAGGGGTGACAGTGTGATTGTGAAAACCTCGTGGATCACACTCCCTTTGTCTACTGTATGGATGGATGAGTAGAAACATGGGGGCAAAAACTAAATGAAAAATATGGTGGGATGGGGGGATGGTTTGGGTGTTCTTTTTTACTTTTATTTTTTATTCTGATTCTGATACTTTCTGATGTAAGGAAAATGCTCAGAAATCAGTTTTGGTGATGAATGTATAACTATATGATGGTACTGTGAACAGTTGATTGTACACCATGGATGATTGTATGGTATGTGAATATATTTCAATAAAACTGAATTTAATTAAAAAAATATTCTGGATACACACAGTACTAGATAAGAGGAAGTTGAGGAAAGAATAAATAAACTGGAAGAATGCAAGCTTGAAAGTGAAAGTACAAAAGAAAGAATGGAGAAAAAAATAAAAAAACTTGAAATGGATCTCATGGATATAATGGACAACATGAAGCACACAAGTATAAGAATCATTGGTGTTCCATAAGGGGAAGAGAAGGGTAAAAGTCTAGGATGAGTATTCAAAGAAATTGTTGGGGAAAATTTCCCAGCCCTTCTAAACAACATAAATACGCAAATCATAAATGCCCAATGAACTCCAAACAGAATAAATCCAAATAAACCCACTCCAAGACATATTATGATCAGATAGTCAAATGCTGAAAAGAAGGAGCAAGTTCTGAAAACAGCAAGAGAGGAGCAATTCACCACATACAAAGAAAACAACATAAGACTAAGTTGCGACCACCCAGTGGCCACCATGGAGGTGAGAAGGCAGTAGTATGACATATTTAAAATTCTGAAAGAGAAAATTTGCCAACCAAGAATACTTTATCCAGCAAAGCTCTCCTTCAAATTTGAGGGAGAGCTTAAAATCTTCAGAGACAAACAAATGCTGAGAGAATTTGCTAACAAGAGACCTGCCTTACAAGAGATAGTAAAGGGAGCCCTACCAGCAGAGAAACAGAGAAATGAAAAAGAGGTATGGGGAAGAGTTCAGAACTAAAGAGATTTAGTAAGGGTATGTTAAAAAAAATAGAGAGCGGGACAAAAATATATCTGACAAAAACCAAAGGATAGGATGGCTAATTCAAGAACTGCCTTCACAGTAATAACATTGAATGTGAATGGATTAAACTCCCCAATTAAAAGATGTAGATTGGCAGAATGGATTTAAAAATATGAATCATAAATATGTTGTTTACAAGAGACTCATCTTAGACCCAGAAACACAAAAAAAATTGAAAGTGAAAGAATAGAAAAAATATTCCATGCAAGTTACAGCAAAAAGAAAGCAGGAGTAGCACTATTAACCTCAGATAAAATAGACTTTAAATGCAAGGATGTTACAAGAGACAAAGAAGGTCACTATATACTAATAAAAGGGACAATTCAACAGAAGAAATAACAATCATAATTGTCTATACACCCAATCAAGGTGCCCCAAAATACATGAGACAAACGTTGGCAAAACTGAAGGAAGAAATAGATGCTTCCACAATAATTGTGGGAGATTTCAATACATCACTATCACCTATAGATAGATCAACCAGACAGAGGACCAATAAGGAAATTGAAAACCTAAACAATCTGATAGAAGAAATTGAATTAACAGACATATATAGAACATTACATCCCAAATCACCAGGATACACGTACTTCTGTAGTGCTCATGGAACTTCTCCAGAATAGGTCATATGCTGGGCCGTAAAACAACCTTAATAAACTTAAAAAGACTGAAATTATTCAAAATACATTCTCTGATCACAATAGAATACAATTAGAAGTCAATAACCATCAGAGACTTAGAAAAGTCACAAATATCTGGAAGTTAAACAACACACTCCTAAACAATTAGTGGGTTAAAGAAGAAATAGCAAGAGAAATTGCTAAATATATAGAGATGAACGAAAATGAGAACACAATATATCAAAACTTATGGGATGCAGCAAAGGCAGTATTGAGGGGGAAATTTATAGCTCTAAATGCATACACCAAAAAGGAAGAAAGAGCTAAAATCAAAGAACTAATGGAACAACTGAAGAAGCTAGAAAATGAACAGCAAACTAATTCTAATCCAAGTAGAAGAAAAGAAATAACAGGGATTAAAGCAGAAATAAAAGACAGAGAACAAAAAAAAAAAAAATAGAGAATAAATAACACCAAAAGTTGTTTCTTTGAGAAGATTAACAAGATGGACAAGCCCCTAGCTAGACTGACAAAATCAAAAAGAGAGAAGACCCAAATAAAACAAGAAATGAGAGAGGTGACATTACTGTGGAGCCTGTAGAAATTTAAAAAATTATGAGGATACTATGAACAACTGTATGCCAGCAAACTAGATAATGTAGAGGAAGTGGACAATTCTCTTTCTACTGAGGTTTCACTAATAAGGAGCTTCTACTTTTGAGCCCCAACTTAAAGCAGAAGAACTGTTTTCTACTGAATTTTTCATTAATGGCAATTTTTTCCTTTTATGTAAAATAAATTTATGGTGAATTGATTAAAAAATTGATTCTGGTGATGAACACACACCTGTATGATAGTGCTGTGAATAACTGTACACTGTGGATGACTGTAGTGTGTGTGTATATATCTCAATTAAACTGTATTAAAAAAAGTAAATGAACAATGAGGGGAGGAGGGGACTGGGATATTTTAGATATTCTTTTTTATTTCCATTTTCATTGTATATTTTGGAGTAGTGAAATGTTCAAAGTTTGACTGTGGTGATGAAAGCACAACTATATGATGCTACTGTGAAAAACTGTACACTTTGAATGATTGTTATGTGATTGTATCTCAATAAAATTGCATTTAAAAACATTTATATAAATGAAGTCATACACTATGTGTTTTTTGTGTTTGGCTTATTTCATTCTACATTATGTTTGTGGGATTCATTCATTTTAGTTATGTATTTAAGTTCATTTCCTTTTATTTTTGATGGACATTTGGGTTGTTTTCAGTTTTGGAATATCATAAATAATGTGATTATGAACATTCTTGTATTTGTCTTTTAAATTCTAATTTATTTCAATAATATTTTATAGTTTTATGTATAGAAATCTTATACATCATTTGTTAGATGTATTTCTAGGTATTTTTTAATCCTATTATAAATGGTATTTTTAAATTGTATTATCTAGTTGTTTGCTGCTGGTACACAGAAATGCAATGGATTTCTTTTCAATCTTTTCACTTTTTATTTCTCTTTCTTGTCATTGTACTGACTAGGACTTCTACTACAATGTTGAATAGAGATGGTTAGATCAAGCATACTTCTTTCTTATTTCAGAAGGAAATCTTTCTCCATTAAATATGATATTTTCCAAGTATTCTTATCCAGTTCTTCTTTATCAGACTGAGGAAGACCTTTTTGATTTCTAGTTTGTAAGAGTTTTTATCATGAATGTTCTTGGCTTTTATCAAATGATCATTCTGCATCCATTTGAGGTGATCATATGATTGTTCTTTATCCTATTAATGTAATGACTTATGTTGATTGATATTCTAATGTTAAACCACCATTACATTCCTGTAATAAACTAAACTTAGTTAAGATTGTTAGGTCAGAGTCGTTCAAGAATCCACACAACACAGCAAGTCAAAGTTTTATTAGAGGAAGAAAGTAGGTGGGAGCCAGCAAAAAGAAAGAAAATGGCTCCAGCTCTCTTTCTGAGAACTGCATTTTTAAAGAGAAAGAAAGAAAAAAACCACGTTGGGAGGGAAGGGTGTCTGCTGAGTGGTGTCCTGTGCCTGAGGGCTTATCATCTTTTGAACTGATTGGTTGCTAGGGTTCTGATGCACTATTCTTCTTTGAAGTGCAGCTACATTATCTATTGGGAGGGAGCAGGCCTTTTGGGGGTTGAGGCGCCACTATGACTGGAGTTTTTAAACAGCCTTCAACCCGTATTTTATGGTCTACCTGGTTTCTATGAGATAAGCTGCGGGGCCCCTGGGTCAGAAATTCCTTCTATATGTTAGACTCTTTTTCTATGATCTCACAAAGATGTATCATTCTTTTTATATATTGCTGGGTTCATTTTGCTGGTATTTTGTTTAGGATTTTTGTGTCTATGTTCCCAGGAGAGATTAGCCTGAAGTTTCTTTCTTGCTATATCCTTGTAAAGTTTTGATCACTGTAGATTCATATGCAGTTGTAAAAAAAAAAAGTACAGAGAGATTGCATTTACCCTTCACCCAGATTCCCCTAATGGTAACATTTTTGCATAACTTTAGTACAATGTCAACCAGAAAAATGACATTGATACAATACACCAACTATACTGAGATTTCTCTAGTTTTATTTGTACTCATGTGTATGTGTGTTTTGGTTTGCTAAAGCTGCTAGAATGCAATATGCCAGAAATGGATTGGCTTTTACAATGGGGATTTATTAGCTTACACATTTACAGTTCTAAGGCCATAAAGTTTCCACAGTAACATATCAACAGTTGGGTACCTTCACTGGTGGATGGCCAATGGTGTCCGGAAAACCTCTGTTAGCTGAGAAGGCACGTGGCTGGCATCTGCTCCAAAGTTCTGGTTTCAAAACTGCTTTCTTCCAGGATGATCCTCTCTAGGCTGCAGCTCCTCAAAAATGTCACTCTTAGTTGCTCTTGGGGGATTTGTCCTCTCTTAGCTTCTCTGGAGCAAAAGTCTGCTTTCAAAGGCCATCTCCAAAATGTCTCTGTAAGCTGAAGCTCCTCTCCCAGCAACTGTGCATTCTTCAAAGTGTCCCTCTTGGCTGTAGTAAGCTTGCTCCTTCTGTCTGAACTTATATAGTGCTCTAGTAAACTAATCAAGGCCCACACTGAATGGATGGGGCCACACCTCCATGGAAATTATCTAATCAGAGTTATCACCTACAGTTGGGTGGGTTGCATCTCCATGGAAACACTCAAAGAATTACACTCTAATCAACACTAATACATCTGCCCACACAAGATTGTATCAAAGATAATGGCATTTTGGGGGACATAATACATCCAAACTAGCACAATGTGTGTATTTCATTGTATGCACTTTTCGCTTATTTGTAGATTCATGTGACCACCATCACATCCAAGATACAGAACAGTTCAATGACAAGCAACCCTTGTGCTACCATTTTAAAACAACACCCTTCTCTCTCTCACCCACCCTAATTATATTAGAACCACTAATCTATTCTCCATTTTATCATTTAAAAGTATTGTATAAATGGAATCACACAGTATGTGACCTTTTTGGTATTGGCTTTTCTCACACAGCATAATTTCCTGGAGATTCATCCAGGTTGTTGTGTGT
Source organism: Choloepus didactylus (assembly GCF_015220235.1). Classification (NCBI taxonomy): domain Eukaryota; kingdom Metazoa; phylum Chordata; class Mammalia; order Pilosa; family Megalonychidae; genus Choloepus; species Choloepus didactylus. The sequence continues at coordinate 125,096,560 of NC_051334.1, forward strand.
ATCAATAAGTTCCTTTTTATTGCTGAGTAGTATTTCATGGTATGGATTCCACAGTTGTTTAACTATTCATCCAGTAAATTACATCTCAGCTTATTCTAGTTTTTGGATATTATGAAGAAGGCTACTGTGAATATTTATGTACAGGTTTTGTGTGAACATAAGTTTTCATTTCTCTGGGATAAATGCCCAAGAGTGAAAGTTCTGGGTTGTGTGGTATGTCCATGTTAACTTTTGTAAGAAATTGCCCTACTCTTTTCTAGAGTGGCTGTATCATTTTACATTCCCCAAAAAACGTATGAAAAATTCAGCTTTTCTGCATCCTTACCAGAATTTGGTGCTATACCATTGTTTTTAATTAACCATTCTGATAGGTGTGTAGTGGTATCTCATTGTAGTTTTAATTTGTATTTCCATAATGGCTAATAATGTTGAACATTTTACTGGCTTATTTACCATCTGTATATCCTCTTCAGTGAAATGTCTGTTCATGTCTTTTCCCTATGTTCTAATTGGACTGTTTGCCTTCTTTACTACTGAGTTTTGAGGGGTTTTATATATTTTATATACTATTCTATATACTTGCTATATGTGGTTTACAAATTCTTTTCCCAGTATGTAGCTTGTCATTTATCCACTTCATAGGGTCGTTTAAAGAGGAAAAGTTTTTAACTTGATGAAGTCCAATTTATCAATGTTCCCTTTATATTATTGTGATTTGGGCATCAAGTCTAAGAATTCTTTGCTAGTTGGAGATCCCAAAGATTTTCTGCTCTGGTTTTCTCTAGAAATTTTGTAATTTTACATTTGTATGTGATCCATTTTGAGTTAATTTTTCTATTAAGTTGTGAAACTTAGGTCGAGGTTAGTTTTTTTGCCTATGGACCTCCAACTGTTCCAGCATCATTTGTTGACAAGCTATTTTTCATTCATTAAATTGCTTTTGCATCTTTGACAAAAATCAATTGGTAGACTTCTGTTCAACCAAGATGATGGATTAGGATGCTCCAGGATTCCATTCCCCCACAGAATCTTTGAACAACTAGCAAAAACTGGCAGAGCCATCTTCCTCAAATCTCTAAAAAACAGTTAAAGGATTGCTGTAACTAGGCAAGTACCAAATAAAGAAAATGTAGCTTGAAAAACTGTAAGAGAAGTTTTTGGCTCCCCTGCTGGCCCCTCCTCTTCTCACTCCCTGGCATAGTGTGGAGTTGGCCTGCACTCCAATTGGGAGTCCCTGGCCCTGTTCCAGAGGGAGCGGGAGCAGAGTAACACATATGCACATACAGAGGTGCCTGCATGTGGGTGCCAATCCAACAGGTGGTACCCTGAAAGGCTGAACCAGGATGCTCTTCTCTGACTTGCCCTCCCAGAACTAGCTCTGGAAGTAGAAGCAGCTTGCAGACAGCTAAAATAGTGTAAGAAACAATTAAGTCAAAGTAGACTGGAGCAAAAGTATACATTAGGGAAAGACAATTAAACCAAAAGTTGGTTCTCTAAAAAGGTCAATAAAATCGACAAACTTTTAGTTAGACTGACAAAGGAGAAAAAGAGACTGGACAAAATCCAGCATCCCTTCTGGATAAAAACACTTAGAAAAGTAGGAATAGAGGGAAACTTCCTCAACATAAGAGGCATATATGAAAATTACAATCCAACATCTCTTAGGAATATACATGCAAAATTCCTCAACAAATTACTAGCAAATTGAATCCAACAGCACACTAAGAGACTTATACACCATAATCAAGTGGCATTTTTTCCAGGTATGCAAGGGTAGTTCAACATAAGAAAATCAATTAATGTAATACACCACATTAACAGAACAAATGAAAAAAAACAACAAATGATCATCTCAACTGATGCAGAAAGAGCATTTGACAAAATCCAGCACCCCTTGTTTGTAAAAACACTTAGAAAACTATGAATAGAATGACACTTCCTCAACATGGTAAAGACATATATGAAAAACCCACAGCTAACATCATATTCAATAGTGAAAGACTAAAAGCTTTCCCCCTAAGATCAGGAACAAGACAAGCTTACCCACTTTCACAGCTTTATTCAACATTGTACTGGAAGTTCTAACCAGAGCAATTAGGCAAGAAAAATTAATATAAAGCATCCACATTGGAAAGGAAGAAGTAAAACTTTCCCTATTTGCAGATGACATCATCCTATATACAGAAAATCCTGAAAATTCCAAAACAAAGCTCCTAGAGCTAATAAATGAATTCAGTGAAATGGCAGAGTACAAGATCAACACCCAAAATCAGTAATGTTTCTATACACAAATAACCATCTGAAGAGGAAATCAAGAAAAAAATTCCATTTATAATAACAACTAAAACAAACAAATACCTAGGAATAAAGCTAACCAAGGATGTAGAGTACTTGTACACAGAAAACTACAACACATCGCTGAAATCAATCAAAGAAAACCTAAATAAATGGAAGGATATTCTGTGTTCATGGATTGGAAGACTAAATATTGTTAAGATGTCAATTCTAACCAAAGGAATTTACAGATTCAATGCAATCCCAAACAAAATTCCAACAGCTTTCTTTGCAGAAATGGGAAAGCCAATCATCAAATTTATATGATAATATAAGCATCACCAAATAGCCAAAATCATCTCCAAAAAGAACAAAGCTGAAGAATTCACATTTCCTGATTTTAAAACTTATTACAAAGCTACAGTAATCAGAAAAGGTGGTATTGAAACAAGGACACACATATAGACTAATGGAATCAGATTGAGAGTTCAGAAATAACACCTCACAGCTATGGCCAGCTGATTTTGACAAGGGTGCCACGTCCACTCAATGGGGAAAGAACAATCCCTTCAACTACTGGTACTGGCAAAACTGGATCTCCATATGCAAAAGAATGAAGATTGACCCCTACTTGCACCATACACAAAAATTAACTCAAAATGGGCCAAAGACCTAAATATAAGAACCAAACCTATAAAATTCTAGAAGAAAACATAGGGAATCATCTTCAGGACCTGTGTTAGACAATGGTTGCTTAGACTTTATACCAAAAACATGAACAACAAAAGAAAAATAGATAAATGGGACTTCATCAAAATTAAAATTCTTGTGCATCAAAGGACTTTATGAAGGCAAAAAGCCTACAGAACAGGAGAAAATATTTGGAAACCGTATATCTGATAAGGGTTCAATATCCAGAATATATAATGAACTCCTACATTTCAACAACAAAAAGACAAACAGCCCAATTAAAAAGTGGGTAAAAAGACTTGACTAGACATTTCTGCAAAGAAGATGAAGAAATGAACAAAAAGAACCTGAAAATATGCTCAACATCATTAACCATGAGGGAAATGCAAATCAAAGCCATAATGAGATATCATTTCACAGCCACTAGAATGGCTATTATTTAAAAACAAAAATGGAAAATAAGTGTTGGAGAAGAAGCAGAGAAGTAGGAACAATCATTCTTTGGTGGTGGGAATGTAAAATGGTGTAGCTACTGTGCAAAACAGTTTGGCACTTACTCAGAAATTTAAGTATAGGATTACCATATGACCCAGAAATGCCACTTTGGGTATATACCCAAAAGAATTGTCAGCAGGGACTTGAACAGATATTTGCACACCAATGTTCATAGCGGCATTTTTCACAATTGCCAAATGATGGAAGCAACCCAGGTGTCCAACAACAGATGAATACATAAACAAAATGTTATATACACACAATGGAATAGCATCCAACTGTAAAAAATTCTGATACATGCTACTACTACATGGATGAACCTTCAAGACATCATGTTGAGTGAAATAAGCCAGATGCAAAAGGACAAATATTGTTTGATCTCATTTATATTGAATAACTAGGATAGGCAGATTCATAGAGTCAGAAACTAGAATACAAGTTACCAGGGGCCAGGGTGGAGGTAGGGAATGGGGAGTTAATGCTTAATTGGTACAGAGTTCTGTTTGTTGTGATGGAATAATTTGGGTAATGGATGGTGGTGATGGTAGCATTTCATTGTGAGTATAATTAACACCACTGATTTGAATTTTGAAAATGGTTAAATGAGAAATTTTAAGTTGTGTATATGTTACCAGAAAATTTGAAAAAAAAACTGCATTTCAACAACCAAAAATACAACTTTTAATAGCATTTTACAGTTTTCAGAACGTTTGTATTACATAGCTATTCATTCAAACTTCATTCCTAACAAACCTAGGAAGTTGGTAGGCTAATAATTGGAACCATTTTAGAGATGAGGAAACTAAGTGACTTGTCCAAGATATTACAAATAATAAATGTTGGAACCTAAACAAGTATTTGAGTCAAATCCCCTGATGTCCAGTGTTCTTTCTTTCCCACCATACTGCCCCCATCTCAGAAAGTATTAATATCCATTAATGGAATCTGCTAAGATTATCTGCTAAGTTTATAAAGAATGTTTTTTTTTCTTTTAAGCCTTTATTACCTATGGAAATTGTCAACAGTTTTCCAAAAATATTTTGGAAATTAAACAAGTTTCCATTGAACTATATGATCAAGGGAAATTTTCAGTTAGCCCAAGGCAAAGCCCCTACTTCCAGTCTAACAATTTCACTTACATAGCTCACTTCTGGATGTCCATGAAAGAGCTACACACAGCGGGAAGCTAAATATAGAATTCAAATTTAAATCGAACTTGCTCCCCAGATCCTCAGTGAACAGTGTAAGGTGAGCAAATTGAATGCATGCAGTCTCTCTGCCCACTGTAGACATAGGCTGCGACAAGACTCTGACACCAGGCAAACCTTCCTAGGTGTTAGGGATTTAAGGTGGAGTTTTCATGTCTTAATCCTACAACTAACCCTTCTTCTCCTCGAAGCTTCTGACTGAGGAAGATATATGCATAAAAACAATGGTAGAATGGCAAGCAAATGATCATTTATATAATAAAAACTTGATTTGAGAATGCAGCATAGGTGTGGAAACTTCCCTCTCCCTGCTTTACTTCTTTCCATTGGTTTTCCGTTTTAAAAATATGTATTGGAAAATATAGCTTAGGATACTCCTTCCCCTCATAATCTGAGAAACTAAGGTCTTCAGAAAGAATTTGCCCTGACTTAATCACCCAACAGCAAGTAGACACAACTCTATAGTCACAGATGTTTATCACTTTTCACCGTGATGAACTTGCTCACTAATAGGATGTGGCCCAATCCTTGATCTCAGACCAGATTAGTAACTCCCAGGTAGGAAGAGCTAAAAAGGGGATTGATCGAGGGCCTGGAATTTTGGTTTAAAGTATTTGTTGCTCACCACAGACCTAGTCTGAATGGAGAGAGGGTTAGAAATGTTCCCTTTCCCTAACATTTAGAGAGGAAGTATACTTACTGTTCCACATACTTCTATTGAGGCGGGATTGCTTTCAATTCTGGGTCCCTCCCTTGGGTTGGCATAGTGATGAAAGAGTGAAAGGCAAGTGACAACAGAAGGAGAAATTCAGTGCCATCCAGAGAGCCAACGCTCCAGGAAGAAGTGACAAGATTCCCTTCTCAACAGAACCAAACTTGCCAGGGCTTCAGTGTCCCATAGTGGTTAGGGTGGGGGTCCTTGGGCTCAAGGATTTATCATCTCAGCAGTGCTGCTGCTATCAGTGTTTTAGAATGAGAGGAGACAAGCCTCTGGTACTGACCATCAAGCCTGCATTCTCTTCTTCCAGGGTCATGTCGAGTGACACTGAGAGCTTTGAGTTATTACCATACTGCTTCCCTTGGTGTCTGCCATCAGGACCCATGCTGATTACACACATCAACACCTCCCAATCTTTGTACTGACTAGAGCCAGAGTTTTCCTTTTGAACCCCTGAGAGTTATGTCCAACATGAGACGAGTGGCTAAATCAAGCTGGCTGTGAGTACAGGACAGCAGCTAATTCCACAGCAGTGCGTGCAGCTTGGCTGGGGAGATAACGTTCATCTCTCCTCAAACCTGTCATCTAACCTTTAACTCTACTCTTGGTGTGTTTTGGATATGTCGCTGTGCTGGTCACCAGTCCTAGCAAAATGCTGTCATTTGTTTTAGGTGAAGAATCATGATTTGATTGTTTACTGGGAATACAATCTTGCCCTCAGTAGAAGTGGGAAACTGGTTGTCAGCCTGCAATGATGTGGCCTTCAAACAGTCACCTGTGTCCCAGGTTACAGGGGCTTTGCATTTAGATAGAGCTCAGGGCCCTTGATGATTTCAAGGGTTGGTGGAAATGGTAGTAGACTCAAAGTCCAGATTCTGGGGTCTAATTTTGACTCCTGCACTGACTTACTGTGCAACCTTGAGGAAGTCACTTCTCCTTTCAATGTCCCTCATTTCCTTATTGAAAAATGGCAATATCTCATTGGGCATATGTAGAGATGCAAATGAGAAAATGGATATGGAACTGCTCTAAAACATAGAAGGAGCTAGCACAGGTGTAAAGCAAGTTTTTTAACATTCACGGTATATTGAAGGGAAATGATGAGCAGTTCAAGACTCTTGATAGTATATACGGAGAAAAACAAGTTTCTCTCCCCAGGTCTTATCCACAAGCCTTAGAAGATTGTGCCTCCCTTGAAGCCAGGCAGCAGGGCTAGGGGCACCAGAGACCTAATAGAGCTAGATAGGAAAATCAAGGGGTATCAAAAGATGTAACCACTAAAATGATAACATGTATCAGAAAAGAATATTATACACACACACATGACATCTATTATGTGCCAAGAACTTTTCTTAGCCCTTTGCATGTTATCTCCTTAAATCTTTAATAACCCTGTGAAATTGATGTTATTTTTAGCATCCCTATTTTATAGATGAAGAAACTGAGGCTTAGAAAATTTAACCAACTTGCCCAGGCCACTTAGCTAACAAGGAGCAGAACCAGTATTTGACCCCAGGCATAGTTTGACTCCAAAGCCTGTCCTCATAACCGCCAGGCACTAAATTGCTGTCCATGGAGTGCTCTGAGTGGATGCCCCTCCTGATTCCAAGGGCTTCTCCTGCCATAGGTCAGTTCAGAGCTCAACCACCAGGGGGCGTCTTGTTGCTAATGGACCCCAGTTCAATTGCTAGGGACATGTGGGAGCTGGTTGTTCCCTCCCAGGGGGAGAAAAATTTACTCTAGAACCTAGAACTGACTCCAGCTCATTCTTGAGCTCTCCCTCAGCCTCTTCTAATCCACACTTAGCCCCAGGCCTCAGGTATCTCCAATGTATTGGGATAGATGTGCTTTTGTGTGCGCTTACATGCTCCCCTTCCCTGTGGGGGGGATGAGTAAGAGACTAGGAAGTCAGGAGTCTGTAGTTACACTGCTGGGGTTCTCCCCCTAGCTTCTCCACGAACTGACTGTGCAAGCTCTAACAGGTCACTGTACCTCTCTGAGCACCAGTTTCCTATCTGTAAACATGAGGGAAGTACCACCCACCCTGCCTGGGTTTGGTGAGGATGAATCGGACTCTAGGTGTGTGGTGCCTAGCACAGTGCCTGGCACACCACTGAGAGCTCAGCAATTTGTAGTTTCTCTCACTGGGCCCAGACTCTTCTGCCAGAACAGGGCCCACTCCCCTCAGAGGCAGCACCTCCTTGAGGGGCAGGAGCAGGAGAAGTCCCTTATTGGCCTTTCGCTTGAGATCCCTGTGCCCACAGCCCAGGTTCTGAGAGAGCCTGCCACTGCCCGACACAAGGCCCCCCACCATCCCTCCCTGGGGGGACACCTTTCAGCAACCCTCAGCTCTTCCTGGCCCGGAATTCTTCCTAATCTCTGACTCATTTCCCTCCACTCAGAAATTAAACCCTTTCTCCCTCACCCTCTCACAGATTCAATCCATTACCAAGCCCTGTCGATTCCAGCTCTAGAAAGCACAGGGCTCTGGAATCAGATGAGCCTGAATTCTGGTTCTGCCACTTACCATTGGTACAACCTTGGGCAAGTGCTGTAATCTCTCAAATCTTGGCTAAGTCATTTATTAATTTTGTGATACTGAGCAGATTCCTTAACATCTCTGAACCTCAGTTTCCTAATCTATACAATCACAATAATAATAGTCCTTATGTCTGAGGGCTGTTGTAAGGATTGAGCCAATAACAAGCTAAAATGCTTGGCACTCAGAAGGTGCCATATATTACCAGCTGTGTGATTTGAGGCAAGTTTTGTAACCACTCTGAGCCTCAGTTTTCCTAACTGTACCAATCCTTCAGGGTTGTTGTATTAAGGATGTTAATCCATGTAAAGTTCCTAGCTGCACACCCAGTCCATAAGAAGAACTCAATAATTATCATCTATCATAATTGTTATCCTCCTAGCCACCCTGTTGCCTATTCTCCTGTGGACAGGGACAGGGAAAGCCCCCCCCCCCCCCACAGTGAGTGTTACTACCCCTCATGCATCACCACCCTCCAAGTGCACCTGTGTGGTTTTCTAGTGGGCAGACTCTTCCGCTCCTTTCCTTCCCAGGCCCCAATAGTAAAGTGATGGCCTATGTTCACTGTTTTGACCTGTCAGGGGACTGCTGTTGGCTACTGTGTTCTTGGCTTAACCGCTGCTGGCAGGGCTTGTAGCAACCACACAATGCAGCACACAAATCCAGGTGCATAAATCTTGCTCTTAGTTTTCTCATCCATAAGTGGGGATAAAAATTGTGTCTATCTCCTAGGATTGTGATTACAGTGCCATATGAGATAATGCATGTAAAATGAGTAGCAAGCACCTGGCAAGAGTGAGTGTCTTAGCTACCACTTACTAAGTGCTTACTCTTTGCAAGGTTTTTGCACCGAGTTTGTGTGCTACGTTGAAATTGCTACCAGCCCTGCCAGCTGGGGGTAAACCAAAAATCCAGTAACCAACACCAGGCTCCTGACAGGTCACCTAACAACCTTCTATGGGGAGGAGGATTGCCATCCATTTTACAACAGAGGACTGGAGAGGAAAGGAGACAAAATGTCTGCTCACTGGATAACAGCACAGGTACAGTTGGGGGTGGGAAGGGGTGGTAACAACCATTGGGGTGGGAGAAGAGGCTTTCTCTGCCCAGAGGCAGAGAATAGGCAACTCCTTTAATGAGCATGCGCATGGAGGTGTGACAGGGGTTGTGTTATAATAAGGAACTATAGAGGTGGTAGTGAGAGAGCTGGGAGCACAAAGCCAGCCTTGGACACAAGAGGGGAGTGGGCCTATGGGTAGAGCAACATGTGGAAAATATGGGACTTGTACCCAAGTACATCTACCTCTGAAGCCCATGCGCTTAGTCATTACAATATTAATGCCAGGCCCAAAGTAGGTGATCAATAAAAATTTGTTTACTGAAGGAATTCCTATTGCTGCCTCTTTCTGGAACAGTGCCCATCCTTTAAGGCCCAGCTCAAATGCAGCCTCACCTTCAATAGATGTGTCCTCTCCCTGTTGCTATGGGGTGGGGGATATGGGCAGCATCAGCACTGGGATGGGGAAGTGTTGGGGAAAAAGTATGGGGCAGCTAGAGGAAAGACTGAATTTTGCAGAGATTTTCTCCTGAGTTTGTGCATTGGAGCTGAAGTTGCTACAAAGGCTGGATAAACCTACAACAAAGTAACTCACACTGGGCTCTGATTAGTCAGAACAGTGAATTTCAATCACTTAGCAACCATGTATGGGGAGGAGGATTGGAAGCTATTTCAGGGCAGGGAATGGAAGGAAAATGAGACAAAATGTCTGTCTACTAAATAACTACCCATGTGCAGTAAGGGGTGGGGAGTGAGAAGAGTTCATTCTGAGTAAGAATTATTGCTCCAAGAGTTTTAGGGTCCTTAAACCTCTGGGGATTTAAGGATTTGTAATTCTATGCCATGTAATCCCCTAAAACCAAGGATATTGGGATTCCAAGGATTTTAAACCCCTATAACCTGTGCTATAAGGATTCAAGAAATTTTTGAGCTATGAAATGTTGGGAGTTTAGGACACCAAATCAAGGATTTTAAATGGAACACTGGACCTGTTAAAATACTAATTCCCCTTTGACTTCAAATCAATCTTATTTTAACTCTTGGGATAGTGGTTTCCAAATTGTCTTCCCCACAACCTAGGGATCCCCAAAATTGCCTCACAGACGGGGATGGAGAGAGTTAGTTTACAAGACAGAGGACACCAGAGTAGGAATTCTGGACACAATTGTGGCTTCCTTTAGGGTAGCTCCATTTTTAACAGAGTTATACAGGGCTTCTATATTCAGTTTAATTCAGAAGAAGGGTATTCCTGCTAAAGTACAAAAAAATAAGTTTTAAAACTTCTGTTCTAGGAAAAAAGGACATGAAACCTGTGGGCCACCATTTGAATGTAAAAAGTAGTCCAGGAAACCACCCTCGGTCTGTGTGTGTGTGTGTGTGTGTGTGTGTGTGTGTGTGTGTGTTTTAAATGGGGACAAACACTGGCAAAATGCTTTGACTGCTAAACCATCAAATGATGCCAGGAAGATCAGGTGGAGACAACTGACCACTGAATCAGTAAATTATTAGTTGACTAGCCTATAAGTTCATTTTTGCCATAAAATACATCATAGCAGCTACTACGATGACGACAACTACAACTACTATGACTATGACTCCCACAACTACCATTCATCGAGTTCTTTATGTGCCAGGGAGTGTGCTAAGTACTTGACATATACAATCTCATTAAATCCTCACAACAACCCTGAAAGGAGGTCATTATTTTCCCCATTTTACAGATGAGGAAACTGGGGCACAGTGAGGATAAGTAACTTGCCCAACTCTATTTGGCTAGCAAAAGATAGATCCCACTTTACATACAAGCAGAAACGCAGAATAGAATAAAGGAATGGAAGTGGTCAAAAGTCAATTGCCTGGCAGCCTTAATTAAGGAACAAGGTTAAATTTTGACCAATAGATGGCACCAGTGTGTGAGTTTGGTGGCCCGCTCAAAGCTATATCCAGTTCAGGAAAGTTCTACCTAGGGCTCAGAACTGAAGAAGCCTGTCTCATGTTGAAGGAGGAGGGAAAGAAAGATGGCCATCATTTTGCTCCTGAATAAGATGTTGCCTTCTCCTGTTTGCAGCTAAGCAAATATACAGGGAAGCCAGCAAGTGCAGGACAGAAGTGGTTCTACTAAGAGCTGCATTAAGAAGATGTGAGAATCATTTTCCTTGAACATTAACAGACCACCAGCTCTGTGCTAGGGAGTGTGCTTTGCAGTGAAGACACATGGATTTCAAGCATGGCCCCCCATCTTATTGCTTAGGAAGGGAGGCAGATGCTATGGGGGGGGACACTGGATGTATGGGGGTACCTAACCTAGACTTAGGGGTCCTTGAGGAAGCTTCCCATAGGGAAGTTGTCTGAATATTGGATGAAGGGGAGTTTACCAGGCATGCAAAAGTGGAAAGGCATTCCAGACAGTGGTGGAAAGACAGCTTAAGTTTCAAGTGTTGAGAGGCAATCTGAAGAGACAGGCAAGAACTAGATGATTGGAAGGCCTAAAATACCAAGTTTGGTACTGGATTTTGTGATTGTCTAGCACTGTGTGTGTGTTGTGTGTGTGTGTGTATTCACATGTATTTTTCTGGGGAGAGAAGCCATAGATTCTCAAGGAAATTTGTGACCAAAATAAAAAAAAAAAAGGTAAGTATCACTGTTGGTGTTGGTAAGGCAATGGCAGGCCATGGTAGGGCTTTAAGCAGGAACAGGACATGGTCAGGATGAACTGCAAAGGGACATGCTAGAGGCAGGAAAATTAGAGAGTAATTGCGACAGGAATAGGCCTGAGGGCCTGAGCTGGTGGGGTGCAATAGGCATTAAGGGGGTGAAATTGATAGGACTTAGTAGTCTCCCAAACCCCTCTCCCCACATGCACACACCCGTCTCTAAGGCTCAACTGAGGATGCACTTCTCGCCTTCACCATAACTCCCCATCCCAACTCCCAGCTTCAAAATACCCTTTGGGGGCCTTTTTGTTCCCTTTCCAAGCTGTCCTTAAAGTTTAATCAAGCCTGATTTCGCAAGGTGACAGAGAGGACCTGACCCTGTGCTGGGCCCCCAAACCTATATCCCCATAGAGAAAACTGTCAACTGACCTCGGGTAGAGCAATATATTGGCTTTGAACTGGTTTCTGACCGTCTACCCATGGCTTCACATCATGGGCAGAGTTCAGTTAAGAAATCAGCACAGTTCCAGGAATAAGGCAAACATCATCCAGTTTATTTTTCTCCTGATTCATTTCATGCCAGCACACAGGCCCCAATGGATATCAGGCAAAGGAGTGGGGGAGAATCTCCAGAGTAGGCTGATTCTCTAGATGTCCCCTTCCCTTCTTACAAGCCTCATCAGAGAGGCACCTCAACTTTGAAAAGATTTGGTGTTGGTGCCCCTGGAGACAAAGCCAGAAGTTAGGCTTTCCAAGGGGAGACAGAACTGTGTGGCTGCCTGGAAGACTGGGGAGTCATAGGGCCCTGAGGAGTGACTGCTCCCCTTTTCATGGGAATGCCCCATCCTGGTCTGCTTCCTGGGGGCTTTGGGAATCAAATCTTCTTTCCCCCAAATCTCCTAGAACCCTCCCACTGTCAACACAACAACAGTAGCCCAGTCAATGAGATGCCAGAGGCCCGGGCTCACGGGACAGTTGGGTATAGCCAGGGTGACCTGGGTGGTTTGAGGTGCCAACTTTCAATCCAGGGAGCTGTGCCTGGAGATTCCTGGCTAATTGATGGCCAGGGAGCCTTGCCAGGGGTGCCGGACCCCAGTCGGACTCTGATCGGTTCAGTTTGGACAGGTCAGGGGTGGAGAATGGGGATGAGCTGTGGCCCTGCATGGTGCTGACCCTGGTACTCTCCCACACCCTTCTGGCCCCTTTTCCTCTGCCTCCTCTTTTTCCTTCTCTACTTTGTCCTCTTCCTCCTCCTCCTCCTCCTCCTCTTCGTTGTCTGAGTCCTCATACAGATTGATGGTTGCCTGGACAGGAAAGTTCTGCAGTAAAATCTCCCCATCACTGTACAGGTAGTCAAAGGAGTGGGATTTAGGCCAGAAGAGCCTGTGAACAGAGAAGAAGAATGGCCCCCAACCTAGATTAGGTTTCATCTGTGCAGAGGGATCCGTAGGGCCAAGAAGAAAGCCAGCCTTTGAACCCATCCTCTTAGCTGCAGTAATGGGGACAGAGGGAAAGGGAGAAAGAGAGCTTTGCAACAGAGACTTAGAAATTGTTGCAAAACGGTCCCAGCAGGAAGGTAACCCCTGTGGGCCTACATCTGTGGGTGCCCCCGGCCCAAATCTCTATTAATTCTGGCACTGACCCCCACTCCAGGAGGCTTCTAGCCAAGAATTCTCTAACGTTGTGCCCTCATCTCCTTTTTCTTCCAAGGCTTCCTTCACTGACCTGTCCATAGGGGCTCATTCTTGGGGGTCACAGATCATACCTCCAAGGAATGCAACCTCAGCCAAGTCTCTTAACCTCTCTGGGCTCCAGCTTCCTCATCTATAAAACAGCAATCATCGCAGTGCCTTCCTCCTCCTGCTTCACAGGACTCTTGTGAGGATTAAAAGCTAATGGATCTATGTCAGTTTCTATACTTGGTGCCAGATGCTTACTTGACAGGGTGATGGAACTTGGAGTCAGCCTTTGTGACGTTGGCAGCTGTTGCTTCACCAGCAGCCTGTCCAAAGCAAAAGATAGCAGGTTGGCTCAAAGTACATGGTCAGATCATGGCCATCGCCTTATCAGAGGGTCAGAAACTAGGAGGTAAGACAATCTAGAAGAGACCTTAGACATCTCTGGGGTCCGGTTCCTCCCTGCCAACAAGGGGGTCTCTTTTGGTTCTGGTTGAAAAACAAGTGGGTTTGTTTGCTTTCCTCTCCCTGTTCTAACACCTGTTTGGAGGCTGTCCAGGGGACAGAGTTCTACAGGAGTAGCAAAAATCTGGCGGAAAGAGCACTTAGGGCTGGATATCAGGTGACCAGGGTTCTAATACCAGTTCCACCACCATCTAGCTGTGGGCTCTGCCTGTACCCCTTCCCCACTCTGAGCCCGACTCATCTTTCAAGTTGCCACAGAAACCTCAGGTCTGCCCTCCTCGCAGAACTGTTGTGGTAATGAAATGTGAGCAAGGCTGTGAAGATGCTTTCCCAGCTCTGCAGCCCTGGACTGAGGTCAGGGGCTCTCTGGGTCAGTGTGAATGCATGCGGCTGCATGTGCATGTGAGCACACGTAACAGTGGCTCAAACTCACCAAATCCACCAGCTTCCTCGCCTGCCTTGAAGGGTCATTTGTGGAGTATAGCCAAGGCCTCCAAAGACAAGCTCCTCTAGGACAAAGAGGAAAGATCAATCAGGAGGGAGAAAAGACTGGAATGTGGGCTCCCTGAGAAAACAAAAGAGGCCTCCAGAAAGCTTGGCTCAGGTGCCATCAATTCCAGGAAGTCTTTCCAAAGTCCCCTGAGCCCGGGCTGGGACAGATGCCCCTCCTCTCTGCTTCCGCAGTCTTACGTTTTTGCTCTTATCACAGTTTTGTATTGTCTGTTTACTTGTCTTTGAGATTAAGGGCAGGGACTTATGTTTGATGATATCTGAATCCCTAACACTCAGCACAATGTCTGGCACACAATAGGTGTTCAGTAAATGTTTGTTGAATGTCAAATGTTTGGAGGAATGAATGGGGGGTGGGTGGATAAATAACTTACCCCCTACCTCCTGCTCCAGGAAGCAGAGCTCAGAGCGCTACCACCTTCCTGGGTTGTGGAAAGGGGCCAGAAATAATTCCTGGGCCCACTGCTTCCCACTCGACTTCCCGAGGTCAAAAAAAAGCAAATGGGAACCTTATGGTGTGATCAGGAAAGAGACAGTGCGCCTGTCAAAGGCCTCCTTGGACTTGGGCCCTCTTTTTTGCCCCTCGTCAGTCTAGGTAGTTTTAAACCCAGGTCTCATGGCAATCTCCCCTGTGCCCCCCAGTGGACTAAGCAAGCTGGCTCAAGAAGAGGCCTGGCTGCTTGGCCTTCAGCTGTAGCAATGCCCACTGATCCAAGTCCCCTCCTGCCACCCAGAGGGATCAGTGAGGTGAAAGCCAGATGATCTATTCCAGCCAGACATGTGGCAGGGGCCCAGGGGATGGGGGGGCACTCTTTCAGGATTGTGAGTCTTTGCCTTTCACCTTCACAGAGAACTGGGGCAATCTGGACACTTCATTCTCCTTCCTCTCCCAGGAACTCCAAAAAGCCTGAGTTCAAGTTGCCAGAGGCCAGGTTCCACTTACCTTTCACTCCCATCTACTTCTTGTCCACAGGAGAGAAGAGGCGATGGGTTTAACAGGCTACGGAATGCCAGGAGGGCCGGGGCAGGGGCAGCAGCAGTAGGAGCAGTTGGATCCATCCTGAGGGTGCCAAGGCTGGGCCGGCTGTGGGGTCTCCTATTTCTCAGAACCACCTGCACTGCCTTTCCTGGGAGACCCTTTTATAAACCCTGCTTGTACTCATAAATTATTCAGGGAAAGGCATGGGTAGGGGGAGTTGGGGAGGGGGACAAGATTTAGGGAAGAGACTCAAGGAGGGGGAGCTGGGTTCCTGCATGTGAAATCTCCCCCAGTTGAATAAACGGTGTCAGTGGGGGGTGAGGGGTTTTCTTAACCTCCAAGTCAGAAAGGAAAACACAGAAGGGGCAAATCGGACACCATTTGTGCTAATTCCCCAGGGAGTAGCAAGGGCCGATTGGGGGGAGAGGAGGGAAGCTCATTAGCACCCCAAACCCCAGAAAATTGTCAGGGACAGAGAACTGGATAGATGGGCCTTTAGCAAGGCTGATCACCAGCAAGAAGGGACAGCTGCCCCCTCTGAGGAGCGTGAGGGTCTGGCATGTTATTTCAGCTCAAAGCCCAACTAGATTTGCCAGGTGGACCTGATACAGGGTGACAGCCGTTAAGCACATCACCTGGACTAGGAACAAAATAGGTTCTGGGGTGGGGCAGGCCCAGTTGCCTATGGAGTAAATCCCAAGTCTTCTTTCCATCACCACCACCCCCTTATTGATTGGTTTATTTGCAAAAGCACCTGAATTCCCTCTCCAGCCTCAGCAGGGTAGTAGTCCAGCAGAGAAGAGTAGGCAGGATTTTGTAGGGCCTCTTGATTAGATTCCAAATCTCAGGGCTCAGCTTCGAGTCCAGTAGCCAGGGTGCTGGGAGGAGGCAGAGTTCCGCCTGGCCGCTAAGCTGCTGACAGACTGTCCCTGACCCCCGGGCCTCAGTTCCCTCACGTGTGAGATAAGGGTGCCAGCCCCGTGGTCTCAAAGGACCCTGCCAGCCTGAACACTCTGTGACTGGCACTTGGCAAATGGGAACTGACTCCAGGGCAAGCCCAGCAGCCTGAGCACAGGCCTTGACCTCAGCCAGTTTACTGGGCCTTTGCCGAAAAAGCTTCTAGTTACAACAACTGGCAGCCTCCTTATGCTTTAGAGGTCTCGAAAATATTCCTCCTGACCTCAGTGTCCGGCACCAGCACAGATTTAGCTTCTTGGATATTCATCCCAGCCTGGTTTGTAATCATCAAAAATTAGAAACGACCTCAATGTCCAATTATATAAAACCAGTTACATTAATTAGGGTATCTCCTTACAAGCGAATACTAAGCAGGCACTCACAATTATTTCTAGGGAGTATTATTATCAACAGGGAAAGTTTTAAAAAATCAGATGATAAAACAGTATGAATAATTTGATTCAAGGCCCAAGGCCGCCTCTTTTCTCTGTTCTCCTCCCTACCCCCACCTCCACTCCACTTCAATATCCAGTCTCACTGTGTTGTTTCTGTAAGTGAAGAAAAATTGGAAACAACCCAAATGTCTCACTTTAAAGAGCTGATTAAATAAATCATTGAAAAGTTATACAATTTCATATTAAAATTGGTGTGGTGGAAGAACAGGGATAAGTTAATATAGTGAAGAGTGAAAAAAATAAGCCTCTAAAATATTATTTGCCAGATGATCCCATTATGACAAAAAAAAGTGTAAAATGTACAGTATGCAGAGAAAAACTGGTATGTTAGTAGTAAGAATGTTACAGTGGTCACTTCTGGGGGTAGGAGTATGGTGGATTTTTCTTTTCTTTTTTTTCCTTTTTTGAATTTTCTAAAAATGTCCACAGTTAACTGATATTATTTGGATAATAAAAAGTAAAAACACATAAAAGTAAAAAGAAAGACTTATCTGTGAAGTGAAGACTCTTGGGGGAAATGACAGCCGTTTTCAAATACCTGAGGATTAGACTACAGTGAGATTATCCTTGTTCTCTGTGACTTCAAAGAGCAAGACCGAGGCCCATGGGTGGAAGCTACAGGGAGACACATTTTGGCTCCATCAAAGGAAAACTTTCTAATAGCCAGCCACCATCTAACCCAAGGGCCTGGCACTGTACCGGCCTTCAATAAACAGAGGTTTATTATATGCAGTGAAATGAGTCGGGTGGAATGTGCCACCTTGGACTGGGGTGAGCTAGCTGCCCCTGAATTATGTAAGTGCAGGCTGGATCCTGGATCCTGGATCCTGAAGAGGGAAACCCTGGGGGTAAATGAGAGAGGCTTGAGAGCCCGAGCTTCCCTTGGTCCCTGGGGGTTCTGGCTAAATTTACCTCCAGAAGATGAGCGTTTGCTTGCACCGCTCATTGCTAAAATGAGGAGTGAGGCTGAGAGAAGGAGCCAGGCTGAAGAAAAAGAGCTAGGAGAAGACTTGATATGAAGGAGAAAGACACTTTAGGGTTGGCAGCCGGAGACTTACTGTCACACCCAAGGATCTTTTTGATCTCCAGGTGGCCATGGCCTGTGAAAATAGGCAGGAAGGAGGAGGGAAAGGGAGAAGAGGGAGAAACTCCTCCTGACCTCAGGGCTTTTGTCCAACCAGACTCAGCCATGCCATCCCTCATTCCACCTCCCACCTTGGACTTGTGTTCATTCATCCACAACCCTTCATGTTTGGGGCTGTCCGGTCTCCTCACTTCCCTGAGCAGCAGGCCTCAGAGTTCGCCTTACACCCAGCTCCCAGCATGCTCTTCTGAAGCCCAGGGAGCCTCCCAGTCCTCTCTCCATAGCTCTTTGTTCTCTCTACACACCTGCTCTGCCATATTCCCTCCCTAAGAATTGCCTCAGCCTCATTCAGCCTGTGGGAGATGAAGCCATTAGCCCCTCATGTGCCCTCCCTTAGCCTGAAGGATTTAAGGCCTGCAAATGTTGCTGGGCAAAAGTGAGAGTCTGGCTCTTCTCTTTGCACTTAGCACAGAATAGGAGTAAGGTGACCTGCTGGTAGGAAAGATCTGGATTAATCAAAATGAAGAATGTTCAGTCAGGGCAATTATGATCTTACTTCTGTTTCCCCTAATAGCCCTATAGTGCTTGAGGGTTTTGACAGTGATTGCCTTGCCAGACCCTTCCAGGAGGAGCAGATACCTACCTCCTCTGGGCCCATCACTTAGCTGGGTCATGTCTAGCAAAGGCTTGGGCTGGAAAGACAAGGGTTCTATGGATACTGTCTCAAGGTGCTTACAGCCTAGAGGGGGAGACGAGACCTGCACAAGGGAAGACAGACTCAACCAACCTCAGTCGGACCCCAGTGCCCCTCAGTCATCCTTGAGCATGTTCCTTTGTCAAGTCCCCAGTTCTAGCCTCCACATTTCCACTGGGCCATATTCCAAACTTCCCTTAGCTACCTACCATGTCTCTGTCCCGCCCCTCTCCTGCAAAGAACAACCTCTCCTACTTCCCTGAGAAAACAGAGGCCTTCAAGCATGAATTACCTCAGTGCCCTGCCCCACCCCCTAAAAACTGGCCTGCATTTCCAACTTCCTTCCCCTCCAGCCCTCCCTTCTCAGGGGACAAGGTGCCCCTTTCGTTAAAGGCTAATCTCTCTGCCTGGGCCTTGGCCTCATCCACCCTCCGTCTCTGGGCCATTCCTCTGGACTCTGGACGTTGTGTCCCTCCTCTTCAGGAAACTTCAGCTTCTCTGTACCAGCTCTTTCCCTTCAGCTTATAAAAAAAAAAAACATCCTCCCTCCCCAGATTGTGTTCTTTTGCTCCCCTAACTTGCATGCATTCTCTCTCTCTCAATCTCCCTCCTTCTCTCTCTTTTCTTTCCTTCACTCTCAAATTTGTTGCAAGTAAAGTCGACACTCTAGATTTCCACTTTTCCCAACTTCCCATTCATACCTCAACCAACTGCAATTTGGCCCTGGCCCATAATTCCAGTGAAAGGGCACTGCCAAAGGTCACCAGTGGCCTTCTAATTGCCAAATTCAATGATCTCTTTGAACTCTGGGTGGCAAAAAATACAGTTGGTAGAGATCTTATATCTGAGACTCTCTCTCAGGTCTCAGCCTTCATGACCACTCTGTCTGGTTTTCCTCCTACCTCTCAGTTTTTTTTGCTGACCTCTTTTCCTCTGTCCATTCTTCAAATCAGTGGTTCTCAAATTACAGTTCACAAATTAGGTTGATCTGTAGTGATGTTTTTGACAGATCAGAAAGTGATTAAAAACACCAATAGTAAGAGTTTTTCAATAATCTAAATTTACTCAATTATAAAGGACTGTCGTTCATTCTGAGATTATTATGCCTTTCCTATAATTTGATGGTAAAAATGTCCTTGCTTTCTTGAAAAGACGGTAATGGTGGGTGTTAGTTTGTTTCTTTAATGTTCTTATTTGGCAAAGTAAAATGTTAGCGTCTTTATGTCAGTCCCATACATGTTTATTGAATGAATGAAAGAATGAGAATTATATTTTCAGACTGAAATTTTCCTAATAAGTATCTCAAACTCATTCCAAAAGCTGAATTGCTTTTATCTCCTCCACACCTGTTCTGTACCTACCTCAGCTGACCAAGTCACTCAAGCTGGAAACTACCTAGGCTACCAAGCCCTATTGATTTTAGTTATCACCATTTCTCACATTTGTCTCCTCTGTCCTTCCCAGTCTCTCAGCTGTTCTTCAGTTGTGGCCTTGTCCAGCACTCTCACCTGGATGAATGCCTGCCACAGCCTCCTGATAGGGTCTCCTGTCCTTGACTTGGCCTTTCCAATCCATCCTGCTTACAGCTGCTCCAGTGATCTTTCTAAAACAGAAACGAGCATAGTCCTCCTCTAATTAAAAACTTTCAGTGATTCCCAATTGCCTGTAGAAAATGTCCAAACTCCTTCATGTGGCAATCAAATCCCTCTGCCACCCGGGCCCAGCCACTTCTCCAGTCTTCTGTCCCCAATGGTCCTCTCCATGCCTTCCACCTCCATTCTGTAAACAGGCCACGGCCTTTCACTGGTAATCTTTTCGGGGGTTAGGGCCTTTGAAGGCCTTAATCCCACCATGTATTGAGTTTACCACAGAGGAGGTAAACTGGATCATTCTTCAAGCAGGTGTCTTTCAAACTGTGGGTCACAACCAATGCCGGATTTGAAATCAAGTTAGTGGGCTGCAACCAGCTTTTAACAAAATGAATAGCAAATATAAGAGCAAATCACATGTGGTAAGCATCTGCATTCTTTTGTGAAACTTTCACTTTAGTTTCTATAGAGATAGATGATAGAGATAGAGAGAGAGAGAGAGAGATGCTAATGCATGTACTAGGTCCTGCTGTAAAATAAATTTCTTACTGTGTGTTGCAGTAAAAAAAAATGTGAAAACCTCTGCTCTAAGGGGGCTAGATGTTATTCTTTGAGTAATTTAGTCAGTGCTGTACATGCCATGGACCTTGCTCTCAGAATGATCTGGTCTCATTGGGGGGTGTAACAGAGGTCAGGAGAAAGGGTGATGCCAGGAAAACTTCATGGAAGAGGAGGAGACTGAGTTGGGCTGGCCTTAAGTAGGCAGAGAGAAGGGAGAACTGTAATCCTGGGAGGGAGAAGTGGCACAAAGGGGGATAATAAGAGTAGGGAACATTTGTTAAACATTTATGTGCCCAGCACCATTCTAAACACTTTGCAAGGATTAGCTGACGTCTCAGAAGCAAACCTATGAAGAAGGTACTATTACAAGCCCCATTTTGTAGATGAGAGCAAAGAATTTGCCCAAGGTCACAGAGCTAAGAGTGACAAGGTTGAGATTTGTACTGAGGTAGTCTCCTTGCTCTTAATCACTGCACTGCACCCCACTGAGGTCAGTGAGGAAAATGGGTTGTCCATGGAACAGTGAGAACCTAGGCCGGTGGGAAACTGGTAAAGGAGGACTTTGAATGCCAGGTCGAAATCCCCTGGAAGGACTTGTGCCACACCTCCAGAAAGGAGATCTCACTCTATTTCTCCAGCCTATGGCTCTTTAAGCAGAGCCCCTGGGGTCGGGGACAGGAAGCCTAGGAGCCCAGTAATGGTACCAGGCAGAGGCAAGAAACAAAGTCGAGTCCGCTCTGAGAGAGGAGGAAAGGGGGAATGTTCTTTCTCCCACCCAAGCCTGTCCCCAAGGCAAAAATAGCAAATGGTGCCTGGGGCCTCTTGTCCTCCAATCCAAATGTCCCAAATGAGCCAGGTCTTGGACCCAGTCCCTCAGGTTCCTGGGATGAGGGGTCCCCTCTGGAGAACAGTTTGTTGCTAGGTCAGCACTCCTCCTGTACCCTCTGCCTCTTGGCCAGCCATTTGAGCCAAGGCTGGGGCCCATGTGGTGCAGGCTTTCTTGGCAGAGCCTCTCGCAGCTCCCCATTTGCTCTTCATTTGGACTGCAGAGGCCTAGAAAAACAAAGTTCTGAGGAAGGAGGAGGGGTGGGAGGGAGAGTGCTTGGGAAGGTCACTCCCAGCCGGGCTCCTTCCCTCCTCCATTAGGTACATCCAGTCCCATCCGGGGCTCCTAGGGCCTCTCCAAACCCACATCTCTGAGATAGCCTCCTTGCCCAGCCTGGCCTGAGGCCTTCAGAAGATGGAGTGATGCTGAATTCTCAGTTGGGCATTCTATTCTTTTCTTTTTAATCCAGATGACCCACTGATCCTACAGTATTAGTAAGCAACAGATACTGGTAACTAGTGGCACATACCTTCCTGGGAGGTGGATCCTGGTAAGCTAACAACAACAGCTAACATTTATTGAGTGCTTACTATGGACCAGGCATTGTGCCAAGCACTTTCTTGCTTTAGTTTTCCATTTACTCCTTATAAAAATATTATGAAGTAGGTACGGTTATTGTTCCTTTTTAAAGATGAGCAGAAAACTGAGGCACAGAGAGACTAACCGACTTATCCAGGATCAAGCAGCTAGTGAGTAGTAGATCTGACATTGGAATTTAGGTCTGCATTGTTCCTAGAATTCCATGAGATTTAAAAATAGAGCTGTGTGGAGGGTGCGGCCCCCTTGGCAATTGCCCCATGTGCCCCACTTAGGGACCTGTGCACTTCTATGGAGCCAGGCGATGGCAAAAGGTACCAATGGAAGTGGATGACTGTTGCCATGACCTGAGCAAAGTCTCCACCATGGCCACCATCATGATTTGGGACTGGGCCCGATCTGTCAACGGCTCCATCTCCAGGACTGCAAAACCAGGGCAGCTGGGAGTCCTGTCAATGCTTCCTTCCTCTAAACATAGCCCTCACTAGCCATTGCCTTAGAACCGATGGCTACCACTCTAGCTCAGGCCCTTGTCAATTCTTGCCTGTATTTCTGCAGTAAGCCTTAAAATGGAAGAGTTTGGGCTCTAGAGTTGACAGAGCTGGGTTTGACTCCCAGATCCAGTACTTAGCTGCCTGGCCTTGGGCAAATGACTAACCTCCCAAGTCTCAGTTTTCCTATCTGTGAAATGGGATACTAAGGATTCCTACCTCACAGGGTTGTAATGAAGATATAATGAAATACAGTATAGATTTTGCTTAGAGGCTGACATGTATTAACCACTTAACATATGTTGGCTGTTATCATCATTATAATTATTCCTTATAATTATTTCCCTCCATCATTTAGTATTTTGTGGTTGTTCAGGGAAGCAGTACTGTGTTGGAATCTCTCCTTGGTAGCTTACCATCCAGGTGAGCCTCAATTCCCTGAGGATGAGAATAACTATGCCCGTCTCACAGGGCTAGAGTGAAGATGAAATGTAGGTGGCACTGTAAGTAAATCAGTGCTAGTTCTTTTTGTCCCACCCACCTTCAAGTGTTTTCCACATACTTGGCCAGATTTGGTTTCCTAAAACACAGTTTCCATCCTGCTCACATGCCTGCATTGGTAAGCCATGACTGACGGGAATATGTTGGGCATTTACCAATTTTCCTTACACCTTTAGCCTCACCTCCCACGCCATCCAGCTCTCCCCCTCACTTCCTGCAAGCTTGTCACTACACTGTCCCTGCACATGATCATCTTCACCACCCACCCAAGTCTAGAATGCCTTCTTTCTCTTTCATGACTTAAATTTTACCTCTCCCTTCCAGACCCTCCTCCAAGCACATTTACTCCAAGCCATGCTAACATCTCCCTCCCTCCACAGACCTCTCATCGGAACCTTCCTCACTTGTAGGGAGTGCTAGTCTTCTTTTCAGTTGCCTTTCAGATGTAAGCCAAGCCTGTCTATCAAAGTGATCAGAGAAGGGACTATGGCTTCATCATCTCTCCTTCTTCCATCAGTCCCTGGCACAGAACTGGGTACACAGCAGGCCCTCATTCCTTGTGTATGGAATGGCATTTAACTCAGGGTAACTGGTCCGAGAAGACTAACTGATTCAGTTTAGCAACGGCTTGGAACTCCAGGGTGGGGTGGCAAACAGCCATGACATGTGCACGGGCCTGGATGGGATTCTCTGTTAGCATTTTGGCCTTATAAGATAGAGCATCCAAGCCCCCAGGAGGAAGTGATAAGGGGAGACTTAGATGATAGCTATTGGCTTGGCAGGGATAGCTGAGGAACAAGGCAAGCCAGGAGCTGAAGGGGGCACAGCAGAGGTCCTTGGAAGAAGGAATCTAGGGCATTTTTAAGCGTGATTAAAGTCTTAAAAAATACCAGAGGAGCCTCTTCCCCCCACCTCAAGCCTTAGCCTAAGCTAGCAGCTTTCAAGATGTGGTCCAAAGACCCCTGGGGTCCTCCTCTAAGACCCTTTCAGGGGGATCCATTGAGAGGTTCCCTGAGAACCTATCGGGGGTCCAGTTAAAAACTATTTCCATGATAATAGTAAGAGATTATTTGCCTTTTTCCCTGTGCTGACATTTGCATTGATGGAGCAAAAGTAATGTGGGTATAAGTGCTGGTACCTTATACAAAGTGTACCCTGTTTTATCATATACTGCATATAATGAGAGGGTATGGTCTTCCAGCACTACATTATGATCTTTGATCAGAGTTTTTTTCCTCATGACACAGTCGCACTTACTCAGTACAATATTATGGTAAATGGATGTTATCTGTGACAATTATACTGTAAAGAAAGGGAATGCTTTTAAAAGACTTTGCAATCTGGGGATGTATAACACAGTGAATCTCGTGGTGAACAATGTCTGTGATTAGCTGTACAAATATTAAAAAATTCTTTCATGAACTAGAGCAAATGTATGACACTATTACAATGAGTTAATAATACAAGGGTATATGGGGGAAAATGTACCGATTGCAAACTATGGACTATAGTTAACAGTAATATTTTAATACTCTTTCATCAACCAATAACTAATGTACCACACCAAAACTATGGGTCAATAATGGGGGTGGGGGGGTGGATAAGGGGTATGGGAGGATTTGCATTTCCTTTTTTATTTTTATTTCTTTTCTGGAGTAATGAAAATGTTCTAAAACTGATCATGGGTTGTATGCACAACTATGTGATGATACTGTGAGCCAGTGACTGTATACTTCAGATGGTTTGTATGATGTGTGAATATATCTCAATAAAATTTCATTTTAAAAAAAGAGGAGGGCAAGGCAGAGCTCAGCAGTCTAACTGAACCAAGGAGCTGGAGCTGGAATACAAGGGAGGCCAAGGTGACTGGAGTCTGCAGGAAAGAGTACCGAAATGACAGATCTTCACAGAGAATGAATACCAGAGACCTGCAGTGTCCCCTCAAGCTGAGGACTGATCAGAAGCACGCATATGAGGAAAAACTACCCAAGGCTGAAGAAAGGAATAAAAAAAAATCTAACACCAATGACATAAAGTGTACAATGTCTGCAATCCAGTAAAAAAAATTGCCACGCATGCTAAGAAGCAGAAAATTACAACCCATAATGAGAAGAAAAATAAATCATTCAAAACTGACCCAGAATGACACAGATGATAGAATTATTAAACAATTATATTAAACAGTTATAATTGTATTTTGTATGTTTAACAAGCTGGAAAAAAAGATTGAACAAGTTAATTACACACATGAAAAAGACAAAATAAAAAGACCCCAAACTAACTTCTAGATATGAAAATTACAATGACTGAGGTGAAAAATACACTGGATGGGAATGGCAGCCACAGAAAAGATTACTGAACTTGAAGATAGAGCAAAAGAGAAAAAAAGACTTTGCAGATTTTCATTTTCAATTTTAAGTGGTAATTTTGGAACTCAGCTGCCAGTGCCAACCTATGACCTTAAATATGTAATTCTTAATGTGGATGTTAAAATTGTTCTTTTAATTTTGATTTGATAAGTGTTCATTGATTTTCCTAAAAAAAAAATTGCTGGCACCTTAGCATGGAGCAAGGCTGTGGTACCAAACTGTATTCATATTTTTCTTCATCACCATGTACTCCTGGTGAAAGAGATGTCAGCTTCACTTAAGAATGCCCTTGATGGAATAGTAAAAATGAATAATTTTTATTAAATGTCAACCTTTGAGGACATGTCTTTTTAGTATTCTGTGTTACAGAATGAGAAGGATGCATAAAATTCACTCATTTTGGTGTACAGTTGTATGAATTTTGACAAATGCATACAGTCATGTAACAACCATCACAGTTCCAACACACCAAAAATTTCCCTGTGCTACCTCTTTGTAGTCAACCCCTTTCCCCAGCCCCAACCCTTGGAACCACTGTTCTCCATCCCTATAGTTTTGTCATTTTAAGAATGTTATATGAAGTAAGTAGCCTTTTGAGTTTGGCTTCTTTCACTCAGCACAATACATTTGACATTTATCCATGTAGTTCCATGTATCAATAGTTCATTTCTTTTTATTTGTGAGTAGCATTTCCTTATATGGATATACCAGAGCTTGTTTATCCATTTACTAGCTGAGGGCATTTAGGCTGTTTCCTAAATAATTTTAAAGAGTATAGAGCGGTCTTGAGATGAAAAAAATTTGAGACCCCTTGATCTAGAATGGTCTTTTCCAAAAACTCTCCCTATCTTGGGATTTCATGAACCAGTGCAATTTCAAAATTTAAAAAAATGGGGGTGGGGAATTGATGTGTGGTTGCCAATGTTAAATTTTATAATTACGGGCATGAAAAATAATACCATTTCTTATTTTATGAAAGAAACTTTTATACCAAATATTGGAAGAATAAACTCAGAATTACAGACAGTCCTTTAAAATTGAATAAGCTGTAAGTCATTTAGAAAATCTCACTATATTGTCCTTAGTTTACTCCTTTTGATATTTCTTCCACCACCCCCTCCTTCCTTCATCAAAGTTTGTGCATTGGTGTTTGGGAGCCACTGTTCCATGCCTTTCCTCCTAGGTCTTCTGATCCATTCATTTCTCTCAAACTTATTCTTTCTTTCCTCCCAGAAACGTCATCGCAGACCCTTCTCTTGCCACCACCAGAGCTCCTCTTCTCCACCTAACTTTTCCTGCCTGACTCATTCTGCATCTCCTTCCTCCCAGAGTCTTCCTCTCCCTGACCAATTTAGTGCTTCCCTTTTCACCTCACTCTCTTCTCAGTCTAATTGTATCAATTCTATGGTGCATCTACCATGTGCTTATCACATAGAAGAGAGTGACGAATAAGACATACGAAAGCCAAGCTCTCCAGGCACTCACAGTCAAGTGGGGAAGAGAGAGAAGAAACAGCAAACATAATCCAGGATGACTGAGGGGGGATAATAAGGTGCTTTGGGGGCACAAAGGGATACCCATCTAAGACTGAGGAGGGGGCTAGGAAGCAGGAAAGACTTCCAATAGGAAGCAATGCCTAAGCTGAGACCTGAAGGATGCGTTTTCCAGACAAAGCCAGCTGAGGGTGGGGATGTAGGAGGTCCAGAAGGGGTACCAGGCAGAAGCAATAGGACTTCTAAAGGCTTAGAGGTAAGGAACAGCAGGGCAGTTTTGAGGAACTGAAAGGAGGCCAGTGGGGAGTGTAATCAGTAAGGGGAGAGTAGCACGAAATCAGTTTAGAGAGAAAGGCGGGGGCCAAATCATGCAGAGCTGCCAAGTGGAGAATGGACTGTAGAAACCAAGCAGAAAAATCAATTAGCAGGCTATTACAGTGTCCAGGCAAGTGAGGATGGTAGAGGTAGAGATGGAAATCAGTGGATGGATGGAAGAACAATATTTTGGAGGCAGAATCGGAAGGGCTTCCAGATCACATGGAATGGGATATGGAGGGTCAGAAAAAGAGTGAAATTAAGGCTAACTCTGAGGTTTCTGGCTTAAACAACTGGTTTTCTCAAATGGAGACGACTGAGGGAGGATTGGTTTTAGTTCAATGGGAAATCAAGAATACAATTCTGGACATGTTGAGTTTGAGATGCCTTTGTGCTATCCAAATGGAGATGTCAGTATATACAGGCTTGAAGCTCCAAGGAGAAGTCTGGGCTGCAGATGACGATTTGGAAGTTATCAGAGTATACATGGTAATTGAAATTACGGGGGATAAATGAGACTTCCAAGAATGAGAATGCAGTGTGAGAAGAGAACAGAAACTATGTCAGGGTCCTGAAGAACACCCATATTTAAGGATCTGGCAGAGGAGGAGGAGCCATTGAAGCGGTAGCCTGAGAGGAGAAAAACCACGGGAGTGTCGTATTAATGAGGTCAAAAGAAGAAAGTGTTTATTTCAAGGAGGGCAAAGTGATCAGGAGCATTGAATGCTGCATAGAGGTAAAGGAAGTTAAGGATTGAAAGGTGGCCATTGGATATGGTGACATGAAGGTCTTTGGTGACCTGAACAAGAACTTCTTGGTTTGGTGGAATGGTGGGGATGGAATTTCTCTGAAACACTATCTGCCCTTGATCTTAACTCATTCGCCCCGAGTCCTCTCCTCCTTACCTTTTTGCTCCTAGAATAACTTATTTCTTTCAGACGTCTCTTTTCATAGCACCACCTTCTCCCTCTCTTTCAAGACCTTGCTATATACAGACTTCTCCAGGATTTTCTTCCTCAAGTATCCCTCTACTACCTCGTCACCTGGTATGTTCCCTGACCCATCTCTTCCCACACCCTTTATTCTCTCTCCACTCACTCCTCTCCTTAACCAGACACTGCTTTTCTCTCCCTTCTTCTTTCAGACCCCTCTCCATTGCTCCACCAAAGGAGGTGTGCTGGCTCTCAGCAAGGGTCTTAGCAGAGTGATTACAAAGCAGCCTTTCAAGCTCAACACTGGGGAGTCATAGTCTTTGGCAAGATTCCACCAGGATCTGACGGCACCGACCTGTAGGGAAACAGTGTTAGAACCTAGTCCTTGAATGATTGCCAGACTGGTAAGTAACCACATCCTGCACACAAAGTGCCCTCATCCGCCCTGGCACCTCCCGCTAAGATTCTGTCTTTTCCTATCCTCAATTGCACAGAGTTACTGGAGACTGATAAGGTGTCCATCTACTTCCAATTCTAACACCTTGCATTTGTCCAGCATTTTCTACCTGTCAACAGACGTTTACATTCATTAGCCCAGCCTTGGGAAGTCGGCTGGGTGAAGACTGGAGAAGGAAGATGGAGAGACTTAACCCAGGTCACAGACCTGAGCAGAGCATCAGCCCAGTATCCCTCCCACCCCTTCAGCCTTGCTTGCCTTCAAGCCCAAAGACGTCCCCAGGCCTGATCTCAGGCACGTCTGCCATTTTAGCCTGCCCAGCTGGCCAAGTGGGAGCACCCTGAAGTTGTTCCCAGGCCTGGTTCTGCTTTGACCTAGCTCAGTGAGACAATGTATATGAAAACCCTCAGCATAGTGCCTGGCACCTAGAAAGTGTTCAGTCAACAGTGGCTATGAAGATCCTTGTCATTTTCACATGGGAATCCCTGGGAAGGAGTTGGTGTGGGGTACACTGGAAAGTTTTCTGAACTAGACATCTGGAGACCTGGATTCGAAGTCTATCACTGCTCAACTTGCAATGTAGGTTGATTAGTTCCTTTCATCTCGCTGGACCTAGGTTTCCTTATCTGGTAATAATAGCTGCCTTACTTTTGTAATACATTGTATTAGCCTTTAAAACACACATACCATTTACTTAGAAATCCCATTCCTAGGAATTTGTCAGTATTGTATGCAAAGATGCTAGGTTATAATAGTGAAAAATTGGAAATAACAAAAATGTCTAAGATTTGTTTTTTTTTTTTTTTTTTTTTTTGGTATAGAAACAGGTCCATGATACATTATAAAGAAATAATAGGGCGGGGCAAGATGGCAGACTGGTGAGCTGTATGTTTTAGTTACTCCTCCAGGAAAGTAGGTAGAAAGCCAGGAACTGCGTGGACTGGACACCACAGAACAATCTGTCTTTGGGCATGCTTCATACAACACTCATGAAAATGTCGAACTGCTGAGATCAGCGAAATCTGTAAGTTTTTGCGGCCAGGGGACCCGCGCCCCTCCCTGCCAGGCTCAGTCCCGTGGGAGGAGGGGCTGTCAGCTCTGGGAAGGAGAAGGGAGAACTGCAGTGGCAGCCCTTATCGGAAACTCATTCTACTGATCCAAACTCCAACCATAGATAGACTGAGACCAGACACCAGAGAATCTGAGAGCAGCCAGCCCAGCAGAGAGGAGACAGGCATAGTAAAAAAAAAACAACACGAAAAACTCCAAAATAAAAGCAGAGGATTTTTGGAGTTCTGGTGAACACAGAAAGGGGAAGGGCGGAGCTCAGGCCTTGAGGCGCATATGCAAATCCCGAAGAAAAGCTGATCTCTCTGCCCTGTGGACCTTTCCTTAATGGCCCTGGTTGCTTTGTCTCTTAGCATTTCAATAACCCATTAGATCTCTGAGGAGGGCCCTTTATTATTATTTTTTTTTAATCCTTTTTTCTTTTTCTAAAACAATTACTCTAAGAAGCCCAATACAGAAAGCTTCAAAGACTTTCAATTTGGGCACGTCAAGTCAAGAGCAGAACTAAGAGAGCTCTGAGACAAAACGCAATAATCCAGTGGCTGAGAAAATTCACTAAACACCACAACATCCCAAGAAAAGGGGGGTGTCCGCTCACAGCCACCATCCTGGTGGACAGGAAACACTCCTGGCCATCTCCAGCTCCATAGCCCAGAGCTGCCCCAGACAACCCAGTGTGACGGAAGTGCTTCAAATAACAGGCACACACCACAAAACTGGGCGTGGACATTAGCCTTCCCTGCAACCTCAGCTGATTGTCCCAGAGGTGGGAAGGTGGAGCAGTGTGAATTAACAAAGCCCCACTCAGCCATCATTTGAGCAGACTGGGAGCCTCCCTACACAGCCCAGCAGCACAGAACTGCCCTGGGGGGACGGCACTCACCTGTGACATAGCACAGTCATCCCTCAACAGAGGACCCGGGGTGCACGGCCTGGAAGAGGGGCCCACTTGCAAGTCTCAGGAGCCATACGCCAATACCAAGGACTTGTGGGTCAGTGGCAGAGACAAACTGTGGCAGGACTGAACTGAAGGATTAGACTATTGCAGCAGCTTTAAAACTCTAGGATCACCAGGGAGATTTGATTGTTAGGGCCACCCCCCCTCCCCGACTGCCCAGAAACACGCCCCACACACAGGGCAGGCAACACCAACTACACACGCAAGCTTGGTACACCAATTGGGCCCCACAAGACTCACTCCCCCACTCACCAAAAAGGCGAAGAAGGGGAGAACTGGCTTGTGGAGAACAGGTGGCTCGTGGACGCCACCTGCTGGTTAGTTAGAGAAAGTGTACTCCACGAAGCTGTAGATCTGATAAATTAGAGATAAGGAATTCAATAGGTCTACAAACCCTAAAAGAACCCTATCAAGTTCAGCAAATGTCACGAGGCTAAAAACAACAGAAAATTATAAAGCATATGAAAAAACCAGACGATATGGATAACCCAAGCCCAAGCACCCAAATCAAAAGACCAGAAGAGACACAGCACCTAGAGCAGCTACTCAAAGAACTAAAGATGAACAATGAGACCATAGTACGGGATATAAAGGAAATCAAGAAGACTCTAGAAGAGCATAAAGAAGACATTGCAAGACTAAATAAAAAAATGGATGATCTTATGGAAATTAAAGAAACTGTTGACCAAATTAAAAAGACTCTGGACACTCATAGTACAAGACTAGAGGAAGTTGAACAACGAATCAGTGACCTGGAAGATGACAGAATGGAAAATGAAAGCATAAAAGAAAGAATGGGGAAAAAAATTGAAAAAATCAAAATGGACCTCAGGGATATGATAGATAATATGAAACGTCCGAATATAAGACTCATTGGTGTCCCAGAAGGGGAAGAAAAGGGTAAAGGTCTAGGAAGAGTATTCAAAGAAATTGTTGGGGAAAACTTCCCAAATCTTCTAAACAACATAAATACACAAATCATAAACGCTCAGCGAACTCCAAATAGAATAAATCCAAATAAACCCATTCCGAGACATATACTGATCACACTGTCAAACACAGAAGAGAAGGAGCAAGTTCTGAAAGCAGCAAGAGAAAAGCAATTCACCACATACAAAGGAAATAGCATAAGACTAAGTAGTGACTACTCAGCAGCCACCATGGAGGCAAGAAAGCAGTGGCACGATATATTTAAAATTCTGAGTGAGAAAAATTTCCAGCCAAGAATACTTTATCCAGCAAAGCTCTCCTTCAAATTTGAAGGAGAGCTTAAATTTTTCACAGACAAACAAATGCTGAGAGAATTTGCTAACAAGAGACCTGCCCTACTGGAGATACTAAAGGGAGCCCTACAGACAGAGAAACAAAGACAGGACAGAGAGACTTGGAGAAAGGTTCAGTACTAAAGAGATTCGGTATGGGTACAATAAAGGACATTAATAGAGAGAGGGGAAAAATATGGCAAACATAAACCAAAGGATAAGATGGCCGATTCAAGAAATGCCTTCACGGTTATAACATTGAATGTAAATGGATTAAACTCCCAAATTAAAAGATATAGATTCGCAGAATGGATCAAAAAAAATGAACCATCAATATGTTGCATACAAGAGACTCATCTTAGACACAGGGACACAAAGAAACTGAAAGTGAAAGGATGGAAAAAAATATTTCATGCAAGCTACAGCCAAAAGAAAGCAGGTGTAGCAATATTAATCTCAGATAAAATAGACTTCAAATGCAGGGATGTTTTGAGAGACAAAGAAGGCCACTACATACTAATAAAAGGGGCAATTCAGCAAGAAGAAATAACAATCGTAAACGTTTATGCACCCAATCAAGGTGCCACAAAATACATGAGAGAAACACTGGCAAAACTAAAGGAAGCAATTGATGTTTCCACAATAATTGTGGGAGACTTCAGCACATCACTCTCTCCTATAGATAGATCAACCAGACAGAAGACCAATAAGGAAATTGAAAACCTAAACAATCTGATAAATGAATTAGATTTAACAGACATATACAGGACATTACATCCCAAATCACCAGGATACACATACTTTTCTAGTGCTCACGAAACTTTCTCCAGAATAGATCATATGCTGGGACATAAAACAAGCCTCAATAAATTTAAAAAGATTGAAATTATTCAAAGCACATTCTCTGACCACAATGGAATACAATTAGAAGTCAATAACCATCAGATACTTAGAAAATTCACAAATACCTGGAGGTTAAACAACACACTCCTAAACAATCAGTGGGTTAAAGAAGAAATAGCAAGAGAAATTGCTAAATATATAGAGACGAATGAAAATGAGAACACAACATACCAAAACCTATGGGATGCAGCAAAAGCAGTGCTAAGGGGGAAATTTATAGCACTAAACGCATATATTAAAAAGGAAGAAAGAGCCAAAATCAAAGAACTAATGGATCAACTGAAGAAGCTAGAAAATGAACAGCAAACCAATCCTAAACCAAGTAGAAGAAAAGAAATAACAAGGATTAAAGCAGAAATAAATGACATAGAGAACAAAAAAACAATAGAGAGGATAAATATCACCAAAAGTTGGTTCTTTGAGAAGATCAACAAGATTGACAAGCCCCTAGCTAGACTGACAAAATCAAAAAGAGAGAAGACCCATATAAACAAAATAATGAATGAAAAAGGTGACATAACTGCAGATCCTGAAGAAATTAAAAAAATTATAAGAGGATATTATGAACAACTGTATGGCAACAAACTGGACAATGTAGAAGAAATGGACAATTTCCTGGAAACATATGAACAACCTAGACTGACCAGAGAAGAAATAGAAGACCTCAACCAATCCATCACAAGCAAAGAGATCCAATCAGTCATCAAAAATCTTCCCACAAATAAATGCCCAGGGCCAGATGGCTTCACAGGGGAATTCTACCAAACTTTCCAGAAAGAACTGACACCAATCTTACTCAAACTCTTTCAAAACATTGAAGAAAAGGGAACACTACCTAACTCATTTTATGAAGCTAACATCAATCTAATACCAAAACCAGGCAAAGATGCTACAAAAAAGGAAAACTACCGGCCAATCTCCCTAATGAATATAGATGCAAAAATCCTCAACAAAATACTTGCAAATCGAATCCAAAGACACATTAAAAAAATCATACACCATGACCAAGTGGGGTTCATTCCAGGCATGCAAGGATGGTTCAACATCAGAAAAACAATCAATGTATTACAACACATTAAAAACTCGAAAGGGAAAAATCAATTGATCATCTCAATAGATGCTGAAAAAGCATTTGACAAAATCCAACATCCCTTTTTGATAAAAACACTTCAAAAGGTAGGAATTGAAGGAAACTTCCTCAACATGATAAAGAGCATATATGAAAAACCCACAGCCAGCATAGTACTCAATGGTGAGAGACTGAAAGCCTTCCCTCTAAGATCAGGAACAAGACAAGGATGCCTGCTGTCACCACTGTTATTCAACATTGTGCTGGAAGTGCTAGCCAGGGCAATCCGGCAAGACAAAGAAATAAAAGGCATCCAAATTGGAAAAGAAGAAGTAAAACTGTCATTGTTTGCAGATGATATGATCTTATATCTAGAAAACCCTGAGAAATCGACGATACAGCTACTAGAGCTAATAAACAAATTTAGCAAAGTAGCGGGATACAAGATTAATGCACATAAGTCAGTAATGTTTCTATATGCTAGAAATGAACAAACTGAAGAGACACTCAAGAAAAAGATACCATTTTCAATAGCAACTAAAAAAATCAAGTACCTAGGAATAAACTTAACCAAAGATGTAGAAGACCTATACAAAGAAAACTACATAACTCTACTAAAAGAAATAGAAGGGGACCTTAAAAGATGGAAAAATATTCCATGTTCATGGATAGGAAGGCTAAATGTCATTAAGATGTCAATTCTACCCAAACTCATCTACAGATTCAATGCAATCCCGATCAAAATTCCAACAACCTACTTTGCAGACTTGGAAAAGCTAGTTATCAAATTTATTTGGAAAGGGAAGATGCCTCGAATTACTAAAGACACTCTAAAAAAGAAAAACGAAGTGGGAGGACTTACACTCCCTGACTTTGAAGCCTATTATAAAGCCACAGTTGCCAAAACAGCATGGTACTGGCACAAAGATAGACATATAGATCAATGGAATCGAATTGAGAATTCAGAGATAGACCCTCAGATCTATGGCCGACTGATCTTTGATAAGGCCCCCAAAGTCACTGAACTGAGCCATAATGGTCTTTTCAACAAATGGGGCTGGGAGAGTTGGATATCCATATCCAAAAGAATGAAAGAGGACCCCTACCTCACCCCCTACACAAAAATTAACTCAAAATGGACCAAAGATCTCAATATAAAAGAAAGTACCATAAAACTCCTAGAAGATAATGTAGGAAAACATCTTCAAGACCTTGTATTAGGCGGCCACTTCCTAGCCTTTACACCCAAAGCACAAGCAACAAAAGAGAAAATAGAAAAATGGGAACTCCTCAAGCTTAGAAGTTTCTGCACCTCAAAGGAATTTCTCAAAAAGGTAAAGAGGCAGCCAACTCAATGGGAAAAAAATTTTGGAAACCATGTATCTGACAAAAGACTGATATCTTGCATATACAAAGAAATCCTACAACTCAATGACAATAGTACAGACAGCCCAATTATAAAATGGGCAAAAGATATGAAAAGACAGTTCTCTGAAGAGGAAATACAAATGGCCAAGAAACACATGAAAAAATGTTCAGCTTCACTAGCTATTAGAGAGATGCAAATTAAGACCACAATGAGATACCATCTAACACCGGTTAGAATGGCTGCCACTAAACAAACAGGAAACTACAAATGCTGGAGGGGATGTGGAGAAATTGGAACTCTTATTCATTGTTGGTGGGACTGTATAATGGTTCAGCCACTCTGGAAGTCAGTCTGGCAGTTCCTTAGAAAACTAGATATAGAGCTACCATTCGATCCAGCGATTGCACTTCTCGGTATATACCCGGAAGATCGGAAAGCAGTGACACGAACAGATATCTGCACGCCAATGTTCATAGCAGCATTATTCACAATTGCCAAGAGATGGAAACAACCCAAATGTCCTTCAACAGATGAGTGGATAAATAAAATGTGGTATATACACACGATGGAATACTACGCGGAAGTAAGAAGGAACGATCTCTTGAAACATATGACAACATGGATGAACCTTGAAGACATAATGCTGAGTGAAATAAGCCAGGCACAAAAAGAGAAATATTATATGCTACCACTAATGTGAACTTTGAAAAATGTAAAACAAATGGTTTATAATGTAGAATGTAGGGGAACTAGCAGTAGAGAGCAATTAAGGAAGGGGGAACAATAATCCAAGAAGAACAGATAAGCTATTTAACGTTCTGGGGATGCCCAGAAATGACTATGGTCTGTTAAATTCTGATGGATATAGTAGGAACAAGTTCACAGAAATGTTGCTATATTATGTAACTTTCTTGAGGTAAAGTAGGAACATGTTGGAAGTTAAGCAGTTATCTTAGGTTAGTTGTCTTTTTCTTACTCCCTTGTTATGGTCTCTTTGAAATGTTCTTTTATTGTATGTTTGTTTTCTTTTTAACTTTTTTTTTCATACAGTTGATTTAAAAAAGAAGGGAAAGTTAAAAAAAAAAAAAAAAGAAAGAAAAACAAGGAAAAAAAAGATGTAGTGCCCCCTTGAGGATCCTGTGGAGAGTGCAGGGGTATTCGCCTAACCCACCTCCATGGTTGCTAACATGACCACAGACATAGGGGACTGGTGGTTTGATGGGTTGAGCCCTCTACCATAAGTTTTACCCTTGGGAAGACGGTTGCTGCAAAGGAGAGGCTAGGCCTCCCTATATTTGTGCCTAAGAGTCTCCTCCTGAATGCCTCTTTGTTGCTCAGATGTGGCCCTCTCTCTCTGGCTAAGCCAACTTGAAAGGTGAAATCACTGCCCTCCCCCCTACGTGGGATCAGATACCCAGGGGAGTGAATCTCCCTGGCAACGTAGAATATGACTCCCGGGGAGGAATGTAGACCCGGCATCGTGGGACGGAGAACATCTTCTTGAACAAAAGGGGGATGTGAAAGGAAATGAAAGAAGCTTCAGTGGCAGAGAGATTCCAAAAGGAGCCGAGAGGTCACTCTGGAGGGCACTCTTACGCACACTTTAGACAACCCTTTTTAGGTTCTAAAGAATTGGGGTAGCTGGTGGTGGATACCTGAAACTATCAAACTACAACCCAGAACCCATGAATCTTGAAGACAGTTGTATAAAAATGTAGCTTATGAGGGGTGACAATGGGATTGGGAAAGCCATAAGGACCACACTCCACTTTGTCTAGTTTATGGATGGATGAGTAGAAAAATAGGGGAAGGAAACAAACAGACAAAGGTACCCAGTGTTCTTTTTTACTTCAATTGCTCTTTTTCACTCTAATTATTATTCTTGTTATTTTTGTGTGTGTGCTAATGAAGGTGTCAGGGATTGATTTAGGTGATGAATGTCCAACTATGTAATGGTACTGTAAACAATCGAAAGTACGATTTGTTTTGTATGACTGCGTGGTATGTGAACATATCTCAATAAAATGATGATTAAAAAAAAAAAAAAACTATTCCCCCCAAAAAAAAAAAAAAAAAAAAATTGTAATAGAAAAATATTGATTTACTTTATAAGGTTCCAAACCTAAAGCTCTCAAATTATTAGCGCTAAAATTATTACATTTTAAACAGCTGTTTGCATGCATTAAAAATACTATCTATATAACTGAATCATAATCTTAACTGCATACATTAATGTTTTAAAGTCAAGCACACGTTTAACTAGTTTGTATTTGTGCTAAATGAAATCCAACAAAAGAAAATTAGGTTAAAAAAAAAAAAGAAAAGGAAATTAGGTTTCAATATATTTTTTACTGCCATTGATGTACTTGTTTTAGAGAATGTACCAAAATCTTGATACCTCTACTTTTTTATTGAGGTAGTGAAGCATATTTTCAGTTTACCCTCTTTAACTGCTCCCAATTGAAACAAAACAAATGAAGTAGTCTGACTTTTGTCTATATGCACATAGTTCCAGTTGGTTCTGGAATAATTTTTAGGGTACCTTGGTAGCAAATTGAACTGAAGGAATTTGCATAAAAATGTTGCTAGGTGGTAACGATTATTTTATGAGGCGTCCTAGTTTCAGTTACAATGGATTGGCAGATTTTGTTTGCTATATGGTGGTATTTATCCATTTAATTATTCTTGCAGTTTTGGCAAATCATTTAGAAATGCTTTTAAATTTTTATTTCTTGAAAACTCACCTTACAGAGACCATAGAAGCTCTTTGTAGGTAATTAGATGACTAATTTTTCTCTCAAATGTAGTTCACAGATGGTTTGTTATAGTGTTCATTGCTTTATGTGGTTTATTGTTACAAATAAAATTCAGAATTATGTCTAAAAAAAAAAAAAGAAATAATAGAAGGTTACAGAATTGTAGGTATAGCATGATTTAATTTTGTAAAGCATTTCTATTGGTCTACAGTATACCAAAATGTTAGGAATGGTTATCTCTTGCTAGTGGTATTATGAAGACCTCTATTTTCTTCTTTATACATTATTTTCTGAATTCTTTGCAATAGAATCTTGTCTTTTTCTAATCAGGAAAAAAACAAGAAAGGATTTTTCCATTTGGGGGGAAACTCATTTGCTGCACTGTACCCCACAGAACTTTTGGGAAACCCAAATGAGATAGAGTAATACTGCTATTACAAATGAGAGGCCAGCCACTTCATGGCTACCTCAGCCCCACCTTGCAGGGACATGCTCTTTGAAGTCACCAGAGTCTGATCCTACTGCACACATGTTTGTCCTTGAGTCTTGGGGTCAACCCTAGGGGTGGCATAGGGCTGGGGCTTGCTGGAGAGCAAGGTTGTATGCGAAAGGCCCAGGGAGCTGTAGGCAGTGCAGGGCTGCCCTGCAGTGCAGGCTGCTGGGGCACTAGTTAACAAGACTGTGTTTATGAGGCTTATTTCCTGCTGGGCCTCGGGGCTGCAAGCCAGGGACACCTAATGGGCAAAATAGAGCCCCCTCCTCTCACCACCCCCAAAGTTGGAATGTTCCGAATTGCTCC
This sequence comes from Choloepus didactylus, assembly GCF_015220235.1. Taxonomy (NCBI): domain Eukaryota; kingdom Metazoa; phylum Chordata; class Mammalia; order Pilosa; family Megalonychidae; genus Choloepus; species Choloepus didactylus. The sequence goes on from NC_051334.1 coordinate 125,135,330, forward strand.
TTGGGCCAAAACCCCTCCCGAAGGCCTCTCCTGGGCTCACAAAGGTCACGACACAAAAGCCCAGCTGGAGTTTTTGACAGAAAAAAAAGCACAAAACCCACCAAACCTTTTTGTTTTTTTTAAGCACCTCAAGCTTCCACAGCCTCCAGGGTTTTAATTCTGATCTGTATAAATCTCTGACCCAAGGCTCAGATTTGCAGATGGATTTTGCAAAGCTGTGGTTAACAATTAGAAATCCTTTATCACTTCAGCCTGGGGCCCCTCGCACCTGCTCCCTCCCCTCAGCATCCGTTCCTCCAACTCTGAGGGGCATCTCCTCATCCAAGGCTCTGAGCAAAGAACTGCTCCGTAAGTATCTCAATCCTAATTTATTTGCCGCCTTTTAAATTAATCTAGGTGGGTCCTTCGTGGTGGTTGCTATCATTTTGCTCCATGGGTCACCTTGGGTTTCCAAGTGAAGGGCACAGAAGGGGGAATTCAGGTAGCACTTAGATTGTGGTATTTGTTTCCTCAAAGCTATCGTAGTTTCCAGTCTTTGAAACTAGAGGGCCAGAGGAAACACTCTTCAAATTAGATGATAATTTCTGGCTGGATCTTTTGAGGGCAAAGGCTGGGATAAAAGGATGGGAGGAAAGAAACTACAGTTTACCTCTGCCTAACTAGGGGGAGCTGAAGCAGACTTGAAGGTGTGCTCCATCACAGCCCAATCTGGTGCTTTCTTTGGCGTGAAGGCTCTGGGAGTAGGCAGAAGGTGTATTTTTGAGTGAAGCCATAAAAATTTCCCCTTCAAACCCTCAATTAACTCTTTCCCACCAGTCTGCAAGTCTATTAGAAATTCCTTCTTTGGATTGAGGCATTAATCTCTTCTAGTGACCTCTTTGAAAATGGAGTTTTAACAAAAACATTAACAGCATTTCTAGCTGCAGAGATTGTAGGTGATGTTTCTTTTCTAAATTCTGCCTTTGCATGTTTTCCAGTATTCTAAAGTGAGTTTGCTTTGCTTTGACAATCAGGACAAAAATAATCTTCTTTTTAAAGCAATTAGAAAATCTCTCAATCTGGTTGCAGTTCCCTGAGCTGTTATCAATCAATAGAAAGGTGAACTGTTCCAAGGACAACCTTTCCAGAAAGTAGGGCTTCAAGGGAATGGCTTTGCCAGTTACTAGAGCCATCTATATCTGGGGGTAAGAGGTGCAGGGAGGGAAGCAAAGTTTCTCAGATTCCTCTGAGGAGCTTGTGAGATCAAGAGATGAAGAAATAAAGCTGATTGACAGAAGATGGTTGTGGTGGCCTCCTTCACTGCCAGGAGGCCTCAGAACTCCATATGTTCTGCCCAACTCATTCTTACGAAGGTGCCCCCAAAGAAGAGGTGCCATGAACAAGACTCTTGGAGCAAGCTATGGGGAGAATAGCAGGGCAAGTGTACAGACAAGAAGGGGTTAATTCAAGGGCCCGCTGTCAGTCTTTGACCCTCCTAATCCTCTCCTGCATTTCCAATCCCTCCCCTAAGGAAGATTAGGTAAGGATCCTAAGTGGAGCCTTCTTGCCCAGCCTTTGGCCCATGGAGAGTGTTGGCCCCGTGCCCAGAAGACAAATTCAGCTGGCATGGACTAGAGTTCTCTGTTCCTTCAACGCAGCCAGAGCTTGGCTTCTAGGAGGATCCTTCAAAGAGAAGAGTTTCTTTTAAAGTTGCCTGCTTCTAATAACAACTGTTCAGTCTTCTATATTTGTCAGAGTGGCTTCCTATTCCCATTACTACCTTATTTGAGAGTTAAAACCTAGGAGATGAGCAAACTAGGGCTTGGAGAAGTTAGGGGACTTCCTCAACAGGTTAGAAGCTTCACTTACAATCTTTCCAGCTAGAAGTGCTGTTAATGTTTTTGTTAAAACTCCATTTTCAAAGAGGTCACTAAAAGAGATTAATGCCTCAATCCAAAGAAGGAATTTCTAATGACAGACTTGCAGATCGGGACAAGTTAGGTCTTTTGATTCTTGGGCCAGGGCCCTTATTCGAAACCCTGTCTGTCCTCACCTCTGCTGCTTCTCAGATGAAAAAAATCATACTCTAGCCTGGTCCATCATCCAATCACTTGCTGTTTTGCCTACCCCTGCCTTCTGGATCCTAGCTGAATGCTTACCCACCTTGGGCCATTTCTCCCAATTGAATAAACTGCAACATCTTATTGTTTCTCGTGACTAGCTCTTCCAAGTCAGACTCTTTAGAGATTCCAGGCTACAGTGATGGCATTTTCTTGACTCTGCCCTCTCACTGTCCCTAATTACTTTTTTACTTAGAAGGAGCACATGAGTCAGAACTGGCTGTGGAGAGAGGTTCTTCTCTTGGGGATACTGTTGATTCTCTCAGGAAACTCAGGTTGGGCCCTTCTGCTGTCACCCCAGGAAGGCTAAAGCAGGAGCTGCTTCTCGTGGTGGTGGTGGTGGTGGGGCGGGGGAAGGAGGTCCTCTGGGCAGGAGGTCCTCTCCCTGAAAACCCCTGGGTAGCTCACCAACTCTCACAGAAAGTACAGATATAGATAGGAAATACATAGGAAAAGTATTTAACCCAACCTTGATGAGAAGGGGTGGGAGTGGGGGGTGCAAGGAAGACTTAAAAGGAGAGGGTGAGTCCTGAAGGATGACAAGCAATTAGCCAAGCAAACGGCGGATGGTAGAATAGCATGCTTAAGGCTTGGAGACAGAGAGAAAGGCAAATTCAGAGAAGTATTGTGCTTAGGTATAGCTGGAGCATGTGTGTATATAGAATCAGGGCCTGGGGGTGGAAGTTAATGGTGAGAGATGAGGATGGGAAGAAAAGCAGGGGTCAGACAATGGAGCACTTTCCTGGTTGCCTGTGCTAGGGAATGTGAACTTCATCCTGAAAGCAATAAAGAGCCCCTGAAGTCTTTTAAGCATGGCAAAGGAGTGGGGTGGCAGTCTTGATTTGATTTCCATTTTAGAAAGATCCTTGACTATAAGGTGGATAATTGATTGCAAGGGCAGGGCAGGAGTGGAATTAGAGAGACCAATTTGAGGTGTTTGTGATATTTTCAAGTGGACAAAAGACTAACGTTTGGGCAGTGGAGGTGGGGAGAAGTGGATGGGTTCAGGATATATTTTGAAGGTAGAACTGTTAGGAATTCACAACTGATAATATGTCAGGAAGTCAAGAAGAAAGAAGAGGTGAGGAATCAAGGATGACTAGCTTGGGTTATTGGATGGTTGGTGGTTCCATTAAGATAGGGAACAATTTTAGGAGGAGTAGTTTGGGTGTGGGTAGAGAAGGAAGCAGATGATTTCAGCTTTGCAAATGTTGGGTTTGAGGTACTGTTCCGGTTTGCTAATGCTGCCATTATGCAAAATACCAGAAATGGATTGGCTTTTATAAAGGGAATTTATTTGGTTACAAATTTACAGTCCCAAGGCCATAAAAGTGTCCAAACTAAGGCATCAACAAGAGGATACCCTCACTGAAGGAAGGCCGATTGTATCCAGAACACGTGTCAGCTGGGAAGGCATGTGGCTGTTGCCTGTTGTTCCTTCGCTCCTGGGTTGTGTTTCAAAATGGTGTTCCTCAAAATGTCTCTGGGTCTCTCTTGGCTCCTCTCTCTCAGCTCCTGTGCATTCTTGCTTCTTTCTCCCAGGGCATTTCTCTCTAAGCTTCTGGGGGGGTTCTCTCTTAGTTTCTCCAAGGCAAACTCTGGGCTTCATTAATTAGTTTAGCATCTCCAAACATCCTTTTGTCTGCATCTCCAAGTGTCTCCAAGCATCAGCTTTTAACGGCCATCTCTAAAAGTCTCTCTCAGCTGCTCTGAGCTCCTTCTGTCTGTGTGCTCTGATAGGACTCCAGTGATTTAAGTAAGACCCATGCTGAATGGGTGGGGTCCACACCTCCATGGAAATAATTCAATCAGAGGTTCCACCCTAATCAACAGACTAATCAGTCTGCCCCCACAAGATTGCATTAAAGAATATGGCTTTTCTGGGGGAAATAATATATCCAAACTGGCACAGGTACCATTAAAACATTCAGGTGGAGCCATTTCAAATGCAGTTGAACATACAAATCTTGAGTTCAGGAGTGAGATCCATGCTGGAGATATGGATTCAGGAATCATTGACATAGTGACAGAGTAGATGAGATCATCACTGGAGAATGTCAAGAATAAGAAGAGAAGTCTAGATGAAACCTGAGGGGAATAGTCAGATTAAAGAGTGGGCAGAAGAAGAACTTATAAAGGAGACCTAGAAGAATCATTTTAGGGAAAGGGAAAACTGGGTGTGTCGTTACTGAAAACAAAGGAGAAGACACAAGGGGAGGTACAAGGTGAGATGAAAGAAATATGACCATTGGATTTTGGGACAAGGGAATTGTTGATGACGTTGGTAAGAACATTTTCAATGGAGAGCTGAGCTGATGGCAGAAACCAGACTGCGGAGGGCTGAGCAGTGAGTGGGGGGGGGGGGGGAGAAGTAGAGATATTTGTATATTTTTGTTTGTTTTTGTTTCTGTTTTTTGTTATTTAAGACTCTTGGCTGCAAGGAGAATGACCAAGATAGAGTAATAGCTGGATAGGGAGAAAGTAGGGTTGGGAGCTCAGAAAGAGTGGTAAATATTTGAAGTATTCACCAGGGGGATGCTTACCAGGGAGAAGTAAAGGATATTCAAGCAGCACTGAATGCCCCACAGAGATGCACAGTCATGAGGTATTCAGGATAGGTACAGTTGTGCCCACTTTAGTGATAAGAAAACCAGTGCCCAGAAGGGACTTTCTCAGTGTCATAGCAGGTAAGTGACAGAGTTGAGATTCAAATTAGGTCTCCCTCCTCACCCCCCATCAAATGTTTATTGGCTTCTGATCCACACTGCTTTGCATCAACATTGGCATTGTCATATCCATCACTGGTGAAAAGTATTGATCATCAGCCATGTACCCAATGCCGCAAAGTTACAACAGAAATTTAATATATGGTTTCCACCATCAAGTTGCTTAGAATTCGGGTTGAGAGACAAAATATTCAACAAGTACATATACATATGGTGTGATAAATATTATCTATACCTCAGTTTCCTCATCTATACAATAGGGGCTATTAGTATCTACCACAAAGTGTTGTTGTGATCATTAAATGAGTTAACACTTGTAAAATGCTTACAATGGTCACATACAAAACACTATATAAGTAGTTACTATTGTTATTGTTATTATTATTACTATGATGGAGGTAAGTAAACACAAGATACTATGGGAACATGAAGGAAGGGAGGGGCACCTGACCCTGGCTAGAATAAGAGACATCTGAGCTGAGTCCTAAATGATGAAAAGGCATTAAACAGAGGAAGAAATGGAAGCAGGGCATTCAGCATAGAAGGAACAGCCTGTGCTCAGGTTTGGAAGCAAAAGATAACATGATATGATTGAGGAACTGAAAGTAATTTAGTTCCGCGAGAGTATAGAGTATGAGAAAGGCAATGTCAAGAGATGAAGCTTAAGAGGTCATGGAGTATCTTTAAAGCCTACTACAAATCTACAGTGGTCAAAACAGCATGGTACTGGCATAAGGGTAGAGCTATTGACCAATGGAATTGAATTGAGAGTTTAGAAATAGACCCTCACATCTACAGACAATTGATTTTTGACAAGGTGGTCAAGTCCACTCAACTGGGACAGAGCAGCCTCTTCAACAAATGTTGCTTGGAGAACTGGATCTCCATATCCAAAAGACTGAAAGAGGATCTCTATCTCATGTCTTATACAAAAATTAACTCAAAATGGATCAAAGACATAAACATTAGAGCTAAGACCATAAGACTTTTAGAAGAAAATGTAGGGAAATATCTTAAAGATCTTGTGGTAGGAAGTGGTTTCCTAGACCTTACACCCAAAGCTCAAGATGAAAGAAGAAATAGATAAAGGGGATCTCCTCAAAACTGAATACTTTTGTGCATCAAAGTACTTTGTCAGGAAAGTAAAAAGGCAGCCTACACAATGGGAAACAATATTTGGAAACCATGTATCGGATAAGGGTTTAACATCTGGAATATAGAAAGAGATCCTACAACTCAACAACAGAAAGAGAAACAACCAAATTAAAAAATGGTCAAAAGACATGGATAGATACTTTTCTGAAGAGGAAATACAAATGGCTCAAAAACATATGAACAGATGCTCAACTTCACTGGCTATTAGGAAATGCAAATCAAAACCATAATGAGATACCATCTCACACCTACCAGAATGGTCATTATCCAAAAAAAAAAAACCAGAAAATTACAAGTGCTAGAGAGGATATGGAGAAACAGGCACACTTATTCATTGCTGGTGGGAATGTAGAATGCTGCAGCCATTGTGGAAGGCAGTCTGGTGGTTCCTCAGGAAGTATAGAATTGCCATATGATCCAGCAATCCCATTACTAAGTATATACTTGGAAGAACTGAAAACAGGGACTCAAACAGACATATGCAAACCAATGTTTATAGTGCATTATTCACGATTGCCAATAGACAGAAACAGCCCAAATGTCCATCAACCGATGAGTGGATAAACAAGTTGTGGTATATACATACGATGGAATGTTATGCATCTGTAAGATGGCATAAAGTCATGATGCATGCAACAATGTGGATGAACCTTGAGGACATTATGTTGAGCAAAAACAAGCCAGAAACGAAAGGACAAATACTGTATGGTCTCACTAATATGAACTAACTATAGTGAGCAAACTCTGTGAGTTAAATTTGAGAACACTGGTTATCAGGAGATAGAAAGAGGGTAGCAATTAGGCATTTGATGCTTAAGGAGTACAGAATGTTTAACAAGATTGATTGTAAAGGTTCAGAAATGAATAGCACAATAATGTGTGATGGTAGCACAATATTGTAAGTATAATGAACAAAGCTGAGTGTGAATATGGTTGAAGGAGGAAGGCTAGGGGTATGGATGGCACCAGAAGGAAAGATAGAGGATAAAAACTTGAACTGTATAACTTAGTGAAACCTAGAGTAGACAATGGTGGTGGTTAATTGTACATGAATTTTTTACATGAATGAGAACAAATGTATGTCACTATCACAAGGTGTTAAAAATGGGATAGTGTATGGTAAACTAGGGTCTGTAGTTATCAGTAACACTGTAATATTCTTTAATTAATTGTAACAAAGGCAATATACCAAAGCTAAATGTCAATAAGAGGGGGATATAAGAGAGAGGTATGGGATTTTTGTTTTCTTTCTTTTCAGAAGAAATGGAAATATTCTCATATAGATTGTGGTGGTGAATGCATAACTATGTGATTATACCAGGAGCTGTTGATTGTATACTTAGGATGGATTGTATGGTATGTGAATAAAACTGTTTAAAAAGTAAACAGAAAACTACAGAAAAAGAAGAAAACTACAAACAAGTTTGAACTTTATCTTTTAGGCAATGGGAGCCACTGAAGTGTTTTATGTAGAGTAGCAACTTGATCAGATTAATGTGTTGGAATATCACCTTGGCAAAAGTGTAGAAAATGAATTGGAGGAGCCAAAATTGGAAGCAGGATCAGTTAGGAAGTGGTTGCAATAGTCTAGGTGAGAGAGGATGATGAAGCCCCGAACTACGGAAGTAGCAGTGGTGATAGAGAGAAGGGAGCAACAGATTTAAGATATATTCAAGAGGTAGAATGGTGGGACATAGTGACTGCAGGATGTAGAGGAAAAAGGAGAGAGAAGTGTCAAAGATCACTTCCAGGATTTTGTTCTAGCACGAAAGGATGGCTAAAGGTTCATTCAGTGACACAGGTAAGAACTGTTTGGGGAAGGGTGCAATGGGGTAGGTGATGAGTTCTTTTTTGATCATGTCAAATTTGAGATGCCTTTGAGATTTCCAAGTAGATATTCTAAATAGAAGACTGATCTGACAGTCTTGAAGCTCAGGAGGAAAGTATATGCTAGAAATACAGATTTGGGAGTGCCAGGGGATGGGTGGTAGATTAAGTCATGGGAGTGGATGAGATTGCTCAGGGACACAGTGTTGATTGAGAAAAGGATAAACTTCTGAGGAACACACACATTTAAATGATGAGTAGGGAAAGAGAAATCTTGAAGAAGGCTAAAATGGAATAGCCAGATTGTGGTGGGTTGAAGAATTAGTGGGCTGGGGGGTCTTGTAAAAGATGGGGAGAAATATGAGCCCTTGACCCCTAGTAGCCTGAAGCTTGGTGAGAGTGGGGGCTCCCTGACCACTGTAAAATCCTGGGCAGCTCTCAGATTCCAGAGGATTGGCTCTAAAGTATGCCTCTTACAAAGCTCTCCATTCTAGGGCAGCTTCCCTTTCCTCTGCCTGCCCTAGTGACCTGAACAGATAGCCGAAGGAATTTCAGGGCCTCCTCCAGGCCCTGGAACAAACTTTGCTCCAGAGTCCTCCCACATCATCTGAGAGGCAAAGGGCTTGTTGGGGCCTCTATTAGGAGACCATACAGGAAATGTCTGGATGTACTTACATGCAGAAGTCCTTAGTCTAGCCTGGAGAGGGGGATTTGGGTAGAGTTAGGAGTACCTGATCTCTCAGAATTGTGTACAGAAGGCTTTGCTGCCTGCCCCAACCTGCCCTGTCGCAGATTTTCATCAGGGGCAGGCTGACCTGGGGCCAGCCCAGTGATCCTGGAGATTCAAGAGGCCACCAACAAGCTGGTGTCCAAGGCTGAATCCTAGGACCTGGGCACTGTTCCTGGGCAATGTGTTCAACAGCAGGCCTTGCAGCCAGAGCAGTGGAAGCCCAACAGCGTGACCCGGAGTTAACACAGCCACCACAATTGCCACTGCTATCACTACCTTCTCGAAAAGCAGCCACCAGTCTGGCTTCTTGCTTTGTCTGGCTGCCAACCTAAGGCATGTGCCTATGCAGGAGGCGATGACATTTTGGCTCCACTTTCAAAGTTTTTTTTTTTTTTCTTTCTCATGTGTTATTTCTAAAGATAACAAAGGTCAAAAGGCATCCAGCATTTTCTGGTTTCTCATAAGCTTCTGGTCAATATTTAATCTGGTTTATGGATTTTTTTTAGGTCTTCTAGATGCCTTCTTGAGCCTGCTTGTGGCCACCCACAGATACTTGTAAGGAGGAGAGAAGTCAACCTGGCAGAGACACTCTGAAATGAGGGATTAGAGGCCAAGATCCAAGGAGCAAGAGCTGCAGCCAGAAGACAAAGGAGCACGCCCTGAAGACACTTCTACTGAGAGGTCTGCCATGGCCTCGCTTGGCCTCCAACTTGTGGGCTATATCCTGGGTGTTCTGGGACTGTTGGGCACCGTGATTGCCATGCTGCTCCCCAGCTGGCGAACGAGTTCTTATGTGGGGGCCAGCATTGTGACGGCAGTTGGCTTCTCCAAGGGTCTTTGGATGGAGTGTGCCACGCACAGCACAGGCGTCACCCAGTGTGACATCTACAGCACCCTTCTAGGCCTGCCCGCCGACATCCAGGCTGCCCAGGCCATGATGGTGACCTCCAGTGCAATCTCCTCACTGGCCTGCATTATCACTGTGGTGGGCATGAGATGCACAGTCTTCTGCCAGGAGTCCCGAGCCAAAGACAGAGTGGCGGTAGTGGGTGGAGTATTCTTCATTCTTGGTGGCCTCCTTGGCTTCATCCCTGTCACCTGGAATCTTCATGGGATCCTGCGGGACTTCTACTCCCCATTGGTGCCTGACAGCATGAAATTCGAGATCGGAGAGGCTCTCTACTTGGGCATTACTTCCTCCCTATTCTCCCTGGTAGCTGGAATCATCCTCTGCTTTTCCTGTCCATCCCAGGGAAACCGCTCCAACTACTACGATGCCTACCAGGCCCAGCCCCTCGCCACCAGGAGCTCTCCAAGGCCTGGTCAACAACCCAAAATCAAGAGTGGGTTCAACTCCTACAGTCTGACAGGGTATGTGTGAAGAGCCAGGGGCCAGAGCTGGGGGGTGGTTGGGTCTGTAAAAATCAGTGGACTGCCCCCCCACCCCAGGACTAAAGGTGAGGGACATTGCCACTGGATCTTGTCAGAAGGTGTTGCTGAGGATAGACTGACTTTGGCCATTGGATCAAATGAAGGCAGAGCTGGTGTAACAGCGTGCAGGTTGAATTGTCAAGGATCATTGCCAAGCCAGCCTTTCTGTTTCCCTCACCTTGCCCCCCACCTGCTGAGTCCCCAACCCTCAATTCCAAATCCAACCCCCTTCCCTTGGCCATGCCTCAGAGGCTCCTCTCTGCCCTTTTTGTTTACCTGGGAATCCATCCCAAAACCCATGAATCACATCCCACTGACTGACAGTCTCTGTGATCAGGGACCCTCCCTCTGGCTAAGGTTGGCTCTTAAGCTCATTGCTAGGGATTAGGGGGAAGAAAGAGTGATGGCTTTAAGGGTATGGCTCTAACCACCTTCTTAAGCCTCCTTCCAAAGAAACTGATTGGCCAGTAATGGGCTCTGGAGCCTCCTTCCCCCTCCTGTTATGACTCCCCAGTGTCCAAGACTGGTTTGTGCATGAATTGAAATAAAGCCGTCCCATGGTATCCAGGGAAAGGAGAGCAAATAAGCACAGGATGAGAGCTAGAGAAGGCAGCCTGGGACCAAAAAAAGACCAGCACAACTGTCCGAGGCATTTTCCAGAACTCCCTCACACTTCTAGGTCAGAGATCAGACCTAGGCTGATGGCTAGAGGAAAGCCCAAGGGAAGAAGATATGGTGGAAAGCAACAGGCAGCAGCAGACTCTGACTCCACTGAGGAACTGCCTCAGAAGCCACAGCCTCAACTTTGACTGAAGGTCCTGCCTTCCTCGGTGGCACCTGAACTGATCTCCTGCCTAAATGACAAGGCTAAGGAAGGGCCCTAGACATTGGTTTCCTTAGGAACAGGAAGCCAGTTTTTGCTAGAGATGCCCCTTGACTGGGGGTTGACCATGTGGGAGCTATGAGGGGCTGAGGAAGATACTACTCCTTCTCAACACTGACTGAGAAAGAATAAGAACTTTGGTATCTAAGAAGCTGAATGGACATGTGTGGTGGCTCCAGTGGGTATTTGTGCTGGGCCAGAGAGAGGCAGCTTCCCAGAGAGTCTCTAGGCCTCATGGAAAATCAGCTCAAAGGCTGAGGTCAGGCCCCTTGGAGTCTACCCACAGAGCACTACAGAGCCTCTGAGAAACTATAGTAGCATCAGGCCCCCTGTCACCCTTCACATTCCCCCACCCCTTCACCAGACCTTCCAGTGTTGCTAGAGGACATCTGAGGGCTCTGACATGGAATATCCATGCCCAAGGTGCTGGGCTCGTGATCTGACTGACAAATGATCTGTTGCCTGGGACTACAGTTGAGGTGGGAGAGTAGAAAATGGTTCCCAGGCACAGTTCCAGCTCCAAGGTCTGAAAATGCTCCGTTTCTCCTGGGGTAGGAGTTGAGGTAATAAACAAACCAAAGGCATTTTTTCCTCACTAGCCTAAGCATGACCAGCTTTTGAAAAACTCCAGTACCCCGCCTCAAACTTCAGTGCCAACAGAAGGGGTCCATTCATTATGACTAACATTTCTTTCACCTTTCTACCTTCTTGCTTGTGTTCAAGCTGTTCTCCCAACCTGGAAGGCCCTCTCTCCTTAGCCAAGTCCTCACATGCTTGGAGAACTTGCTCAGCACCACCTCCTTCATTGAGCCTTCTCTGACCACTCCAACCCTCCTCCAGCCCTCAATGTATGAATTGCTTATTTAATGCTTATCATTCACAATTTTTGATTGATAGTTTTCTTTTCATGTGTGTCTGTCTGATCTCACAAGTACACTGTAAACTCTGGGAGGGTGGGGGGCCATGTGTTAGACCTCCCTGCACCCTCTCCCCAGACTATCTGTAGTTGGGTATACAGTAAGTGATCAATAAACACTTGTTGATTGAGTAATTGTTTTGTTGTTTAAAAGGGCAAGTGTGACTGGAGGGAATTGGGCTAAGGGGAGGGGTGGAAGCTGGGCTTTCTCTCCACTGGCTGGACAGAAAATTCTAGACTTTACTGGAAACATTAAGAAAGTAAGACACATCTCCACCTCCACCCCCCAAAAATTCTAGCCTCTTTATCTTGCCCAGGACCCCTCCCATTGTGCAACAATTGTTTCATTTATTTACTAAATGGTATTTATTTCTTTCATTCTCTGAACCACCATTTTGAGGAACTAGATCTGATTATATTTCCATTTGGGAGATGGGAAAACTAAGGCCCATACAAGTAAAGAGATTTTCCTGGTGTTGGTGTCCACTCTCCTGACTTTCAAAATAGGTCCCTGATGCCCCAATTACATTCAAAACCGATAGAAAAAGCCTGCCAGGGTGTCCCAAGCTGTCTAATGAAAACAATACTTTATGGCCAACAAGATAACAACAGGAGCACATACTGGAAAAGCAGGACCAATTCACCAAGTGTACCACCTGGAACTGTCCCTCCTGCCATGCTGGCCAGCTATCTCACCAGGAGGGCTGCCAGGCTTACATTCTAATAAGACACACCACCTCAGTTCCAATTTGGAGGTGTGTAAGTTTGGGATGCCAATGATTTGGCTCTGGTCTAACCTCATTAGGAATTAACAAAGCCTATTTCATAAAGGTATTAACTGTGGCAACACTGACAATGATGGTGTACTATAAGATTTAGCCTCACCAGGTCCTGGACCTACTCGCTAAGGCTTACTCTACTGAGGATGCTCAGGCACATAGGAAATGGTTATCAGACACCTCTGTTACACCAGATACTACCCTTGAACTCCTGAAGGGTAGTTGGTGCAGAGGCTACGATGCCAGCATCCAAGCCCATTTAGAGGAAGTGGTAGTAGGCAGGAAGAAGGATGGAGGGAGAGGGATCTCTATATAGAAGCTTAACAAGAGGTCATGCCTCTCTGGTCTGGCACCAGGAACCCCAGAGCCCTTGCTGGGGGACCACTGGGGGATGGGAAAGGGGGTTGCCTTGCTGACTCTGCCGCGCCGAGTGGGCAACAGTCTGGTATAGGCTCTGATGACCCACCATCTGACAGCCGAAACACTTACTTTCTGAGCCACTGATTTCACTGCATCCCGGACTGCATCCACCCCATTGAAGCAGGCCTTTTACAGGAGAACCAAAAAAATGGAGGCTCAATGACCTGAGTAAATTCCCTAAGGTCACAGAATGCCAGAGCCTCCAGTTGTGGAGATTCTTCCCACAGCAATGTGGGTCCAGGATTTCTGTCTCAGGAGAGGTATTGAGAGGCTGTTGCTCTCCAAACTCCTGCAGTCCTCCTGTCCCTCTGTCTGTCTTTGAGAGAACTAGAGCATAGTGCTTCTCTTCATTTTAAGATGACACTGGCCTGAAGGCTCTCCCTCCCTTTGTAATTCTGGGAAGATTCTATGGAAAGAGTTAGAAGTTTGTCCTTGACTAGAAAAACCAGGGCAGAGCTGACAAAAAGCAATCTTTTCCTTTTGACTACGTGAGCAAGAACAGCTTTGCTCTAAGTAGTTTCCTAGAAACCCCTGCATCTGGGTCCAAGTTGCACAGCTTGCAGCTCACCCCTTTGCCTTCCGTCATAAAGTAATTTAGATTAGCCGTAGGCCCAGAGGATAGTGAGGCCATTGTGTTCTTGCCCCAGCCTCTTAGCTCTGACCCTTGCTCAAGGAGAGATGTTTCTGCCCTCCCTCATTCCTCTAATGATAAATGTGACTCATATTTTCTTCCCCTGGAGGCCACAGTGACTACTAATATGTGATCATCAATGGAGGAAAAGACTGAAACCCGCTTCCTAGTGGAAAAGCAGGCTTCAACTTTCAAAAAGACCTTCATCCAGCCATTCAACCAGCCATCCAGCCAGCGATCCAATTAGCCTGCCCACACTGAGTTCTTACTGTGTGTCAGGTTTTGAGTATGACAGTGTTGATCAAGGTAAAATCTGTGCCTTGTAGGAGCTGACAGTTGATCTAAGGAATTTAAAAAATGGACACCTAACTGCAGTGCAGGGCAGAATATTATCTGTGCTGTGAGGGATCAGAACAAAGTGACATAGGGGTGCTGGGGGCTGATTAAAAAGTTATGTTAAGTCCCCTCAATCCTCAATCCATATGAAATGAGGTCTGACACTACTTGAGCTGCTGGGGGAAAGATGATCATAAGAAACTGCTTCCTTCAGCCAGGGGAATATGGGAACTAGAGAAACAGAGTGGAGAAAAATCCTAAGGAGGCAACAGGGATAACCAGGCTAAGCCCAGCACTGCACAGGTAAGTCAGAATCCTTTGCGTTTGCTTCACAGAATCCCTAAGTAGCTCTAAGGGAAGAAGTGACCCTGGGGCTCAGCCTCTCTTCCCTCATCTCCTTCCTTTGGGTAAGTTTCCGGAAATTGCTGGTGGCAGCAGAGGCAGTGCCCATTCAGGTAACCTGGGGCCATTTGGCTCTGGACCAGAGGAGAAAAACAGGTATGGGAGAAGAGAAAGAGGAGACAATAGGCGCCCGGTGCTAAAGGAAGGCAAATGAGGCTTTGCAGGGTCAACTCTTCCCCTCCCACTCGGCCCTTGGCCCTTGAACGGGGGATTCTTTTGTGCTTGTTCCTGCCCACTCTGGGACATAGAGGCCCCACGCTGGGAAGTCCATGTGCTCCTCCTCAGCGGGCTGATGCCTGGCCTTCACCCAGGCTGGTCTCCCTGCCCAAGCGGCTCCTGGCTTTGATGAGAAAATGTTATCTCTGGGTGGGGAGGGGGGAACCGCAAACAGGAAGTTCAACAGGTTATCTCCCTCTTTTGCCCTAAATGGTGGCTCACTAAATGCTGTGATGTGATCACTGATGATAAAATATTAACAGGCTTTAATAGGCACAGTGATACTAGAGGCTGTATTCTGACCATCCCCTCCACTCCACACAACCCACCATTTCCCTAGGAATTGTAGCTCAGGAATTCCTAATTAACCATTGCCTACCAAGTGATCTGCCCACCCCTTCCAGGCAAAGGCTATATGTTGCCGTGGAAAGAACCCTTTCTCATCAGGATGGCAGAGATTTGGTGTTTCCTAGTTCTAGCTCAGTTCCACATGAGCTGTGTACCCTAGAGCAAGTCAATTCCCTTCTCTAGGCCTCATTTCTTTGTATGACAAGCAGGAGCGTATTAGGGCTTAACAAAGCAGGAAGCCACCTTAAGAGGCAAATCCACTTCACAAGTCACCTCTGAGGAGAACTTCAAAGAACTGTTTGCAAACATTTATGGCCTTAAGGAGATAATATTCAGAAGACTCACTTACTTTTGAAAAGGTATTAGTGAGTGTGAAGGGATGTGAAATTAGATGCCAAAGGAGTCGTGGGCAGTTTGGCAGGCAACCTAGCATTTGAGTCGTAGCTCCTGTTCTCCAATAGCCCTTTCAGATTGTGTGATATTTGACAGGAAGTTCTGTGTGGATTGCTTAGGAGAAAGACCAGTCTCACCCCAAGTACAAAGAGGAGAATTTGTAGCCTCTTCACCTAAATTTGTTTCTGAAATTACTCAATGGGAGGCATTTGATGATATTATGAAGGGATATTTGATGATATTGTGAAGACTACCCTCTTGCGTTAAAGGTACCAAATACTTTGATTAAAAAGCAAGTATATTTCTGGAAAGAGCAATACTTTCAGCCATTAACACCAAAATTTGTACTAGTTTCTCAGTTTAGCACTAAAAGGAGCCAGAATGAGATGATGAATACAATGGGTTTAAAAATTACAACAGCAATTCAGAGCCAATAGACACTGGAATTTGGGGTAGCCGGGGACTTCTCTGAGTACCACACACATCCTTCAACTAAATGACACTTGGACAGCTTCAAAAAATGGAGATGAGGGAGAAATCAAGAAAAAGACGAGATGGGAAAGGTGGTGTTATCCTCCCCTTGGGAATTCCAGAGGCACCTCATATGGTTAATTTTACTCCTCCGTGTGTAATAATAAACCAGTATGTTCTCAAGTGTCACTTTCTCACTCCCCAAGAGACTTGCCCAACTCAGCGCTGTCTGGGTCAGGGGTGGAGTGGGGGTAATGCAAAGGAGCCAGTGAGAACACCCATGGGCAGAGACCAACAAGTCCGAGACCTCCTGGAGTGTAAGAATAGAATCTTGATGCTTGTTTTGATATCAGGAAGGCTGCCAAGTAACAGCCGTAAGTGAAAAACCCAGTCAAGAGGAAATGAATGTCCATGTTGGTTGGAAGGATATGTGTTACATAAGTGAAGAATTTCCTGATCATGAGGGCAGTTAAACATTGTGTGGGATTGTGGACCTTTCTTCCTTGGAAATTCTCATTAATGTGGGCTGGCTTTAGCATTATCCTGTCAAAAGGAAGAAGAGTAGACTAATGGTTTTCAAGAAGGGGAGTATGGTGTAGTGGAAAAACTGGCTGAACTCTGGAGTCAGACAAACCTGGGTTTGAATTTTAATTCTGAACTTTGTAGCTGTGTGACCTTAGGAAAGTCACCTGAATTCTCTACACTTCAGTTTCCTCATCTGTAGATTATGGATGATATCTGCCTCCCAGGGAGGTTATGGCATATAGTAAGTCCTCAAAAAATCATAATTTTTATTATCTAAGCATATTGGGGACCTAAAGAGCAGTGTCAAAGGCACAACAAAATGTGTGTGCCTTTGGAGGTAGATGAGAAAGTATATTTTCTATCACAGATTTAAATCTTTATTAGCGAGGAAATATTCTTAGGTCAAAACTTCTCAAGATTCTTTCTAAAGATCTGAACACCTTGAAGACTTGGGTAGGCTGCTATTGACACAGCTAGGAAAAAGCAGATCTACAAAGTTGGAAAGGAAAGGGAGGGTAATGGCCCTTATACTTTCATCCAGATCTGTGAAAATCTGGGGTGGAACAGAACCATGATCGACCATGTCACATTGCTAGAGAAAAGTTCAGTCTAAGGGGACTTCCAGCCTGGGGATAACTCCCCAATCTTAGAGGAAATTTGGGGACTTTGCCACTTTCCTGCTTCATAGTCTCTGAAGACTGTTTTAGCAGATTTAACGTACCCCGCCCCCCCACAATGATTCAGAAGCCCTTGGTCCATTCTGTTCTTTATGCTCCAGTCAAATTGGATAATTCACTCTTCTCAAATTCTCTTGGGTATTCCTGTATTTGTTCCCCACCCAGTCCTGGGACTTTGCTCATTCTATTACCTATTTCTGGAAAACCCTCTCCACATACCTCCCCTTCTCCAATCCCTCCAGGTCTCCAGGCCCATCTGAACTACCCGATTTTTTGGGAACTTTCCTGGGCCCCTGCCTAGAGTCATTTTGCCCGCCCATAAAAACTCAATGGGTGTATGTATGGAATGTGTTTGGCACAAAGAAAGCATCCCAAAACATTTTATTCTTATTTAAAAGTGGGTTGGGGATTCCTGATGATTCCCATAAAAACTTTGGGTTTGGGGATGGAAACAAGTAACAAATTTCTTCTTGCAGATTTTATTTTCCATTAGAAAATGAATGTTATTTATGTGTCACTTAATGGCTAAAGTTTTCATATGCCCTAGATTACCCAAGTCAGTTCTCATTTCAAATTGCCTAGTTTATCTAACCATGTACCCTGACTTTTGATTAAGAAAGTATAGTTCCTGTATTTCCTCTCTACTTAATCTAAGTCATGATTTAAGGGCGTTCTTGGCACCATGCACAAGCTATTCTTTTGGGGAAATTACACTTGACTTGGCCTGACTTCACACCCAGCATTCTTGAACAGACCCCCATGCTTCACTACTAATACAGCACTACAGAAAGAGGTTTTTAATTCGTAGTACAGAATGTCAAAACATGTTCTATCTGGATATTGCCTTTAGGAATTGAGGGCCTACTAATTAAGCCCATCTCTAAATTTTTACCCCAGATTATTTGCAATCACTTCCTGTCCCCAAAGATTTCTGACCTAGTCCCCTGCCAGGTACCCATATGTTCATCCAACAAGGATGTGACAGGGACTTGCTTCCTTGGGACAGGTTCTCTCTGCTCTTTGCTTATGGATAGCTCCTTTTTCTTCTCTTGAATAAATAAACCATCACCGTTCTTGGAAAAAGTAAACAGAAGCCTCCTCTGGATTTTTTTTTCCCTCCATTTATTTCTCATTCTCAAGATCTGGTCTCTACAGCCTTCTCCTGGTCATGGTCTGTAATCCTCAATATTTTATATTGTGTATTTTGTATTGTGCTCACCACTGTATATCACACAGCACATAGTAGGTGCCCAATAAAATACTGTTGACTGAGTTTAAGTGAAGAACCAAATATATAATTACAAATTATGAGAAGCACTATGAATTAAACAAAACAGGAAGCAGTGATAGAGAATAGGGAAGATGGAGAAAATGGGCTGTCAAGGAAGGCATGGCTGAGGAAGTGACACACTAGGATTTGATGGATGAGGAATAGCCAACCATGCCGGGACTGCAGATAAGAGCACTGCAGGAGAGGGAACAGCATGAGTAAAGGTAAGCACTTGATATGTTTCAGGAATAAAAAGGCCAGCATGGGTAGACCATCATGAGCCAGGGGAAGAGGAATATATGATGAAGAGTTGCATGAGACAACTTAGAAGAAGGTAGGGGGGGTCTCTGCAATCACTAGCAAATCTTCCTGTCCCTGGGGACCAAGGATTTCTGGCCTAGTCCCCTGCCAGGTGCCCATGTGTTCATCCAACAAGTATGTACTGAACCAGAGCTTTACGACAAATACCATACAATGAGTTGGCTTAAACAAGAATTCATTGGCTCATGATTTTAGAGGTCAGACGTCCCAAATCAAGGCATCAGCAAGGCCATGGTTTCTCTTGGGGTCTATAGCATTCTGGTGACTAGCTGCAACCCTTAGGGTTCCTGGATGTGCATCTCTGCCTCAGTCACATGGTAAAGTCCCTGATTTCTCCTATGACTTTCTCAAACTTCTGGCTTCTCTTTTTAATAAGGTCTCCAACAACATCGATTAAGACCCACCCTATTCAATTTGACTACACCTTAACTAAAAGTAAGATCTTCAAAAGGTCCTATTTATGAACGGATTCATACCCACAGGAATACAGCTTAAAAACAGATGTCTTTTGTGGAGGACATGACTGAATCCCCAACAGGCATCTTAAGGAATTTGGATTTTATTCTAAGTACAGTGAGAAATCATTGAAGAGTTTTAAGCAGGAGAGTCACATGATCACATTTGTATTTTTTAAAAAAATCACTCTGGCTGTAGTGCTAAGACAAGACAATTGTGGGAATAAGAGTGGAAGCAGGTACACCAGTTTGGAGTTGCAATAGTCCACAGAAGATGACAGTAGTTTGGATTATGGTAGCTGTGGTAAGAGTAGATTCAGGATATAGTTTGGAGGTGGAATTGACAGACTTGATAATTGATTAGATGTGAGACAAAAAGAAGAGGAAAATTAAGGATGATGTGCCAGTTTGGATATATTATGTCCCCCAGAAAAAGCCATGATCTTTTAATCCAATCTCGTGGGACACTGGGATTAGGCTGTTTCCATGGAGATGTGGCTCACCCAACTGTGACACCTTTGGTTAGGGTATGACCTCTGATTGTTTCCATGGAGATGTGGCCCTGCTCATTCAGCATGGGCCTTGATTAGTTCACTGTCTTATAAAAGCTCACAAATAGGACCTCAGAGCTGCAACTGAGACATTTTGGAAGATGGCCATTGAAAGCTGACATTTTGGAGAACGCCATTTTGAAACACAACCCAGGAGCAAGCAGACACCAGCCACGTGCCTTCCCAGCTAACAGAGGTTTTCCGGACACCATTGCCCATCCTCCAGTTAAAGTACCTGATTGTTGATGTGTTACCCTGGACACTTCATGGCCTTAAGACTGTAACTTGTAACCAAATAAACCCACTTTTCTGGTGTTTTGCAAAGTCAGCATTAGCAAACTGGAACAGATGACTTCCAGGTTTCTGGCTTTAAGAACTGGGTGGGTGGAGTTGCCATTTTCTAAGATGAGGAATAGTGAGGGGAGGAACAATCCTGGGGGTGGGAGGATGGCATACTGTTTATTTTTAACGTTTGTTTTTTTTGAAATGTCTGTGAAACATGTAAGTGTAAATGTTAAGTAAGCAGCTGAATATTTGAATCTGGAGCTTTCTGATAAGGGAGACAGGACAAGGCAATTTGATTAAGAACCTTATAGCTAGCACAACAAGACTTCAGTGTTCAAAGGGAATCGTCATGTTTGCCCGGGTTAATCAGAAAATTTCAGAAAAAAAGTTGACATTTGAGCCAAAGATGACAAGGAAGAATATTCCAGGCAAAGGGAATACTTGAAAAAGTTAAAATGAGAGATTTCAAGTTGTGTTTATTACTACAATAAAAAGTTTTTTAAAAACTGGAGGAGAAAATCTCAATGCATGTTCAGAAACTGAAAAATAGTTGCTTGGATGGAAAGTAGTTTGTATTCAGAATATTGGAAGATAAGTCTAGAGAGGATGGTTGAAGCCAGATCACAAAGGGCTTTGAGCACCATGCTAAGGGATTTGTATTTTATTTGGTGGGCAACTCTTAGCACTAGCAAGGTCTTTTGAGCAGAGGTGTGACCCGATAAGTTCATTAAGAGCACCTTAGTAACAGTGAGCAAGGTGGACTGATGGAGTGAGAATAAGAGGCAAGGGAGACCATCTAGGAATCTATTTCAATTATCAAGGAATGAGGTAATAAGGCCTTAAATGTTGACAGCAGAAATGGAAAGAAAAGGGCCAATGTGAAAGACATCTGAAAGGAGAATTATGATTATGTTAACCTAACAAGAAAGCCAGGAGGAAGCAGCCACTTTTTTCTTCTGAATGCCTTTTGTCTTCACACTAGATCACATAAGCTCTGTAAGGTAGGGAGACACTTTTCAATCATCCCATAGTGGCAGTCAGCACTGGATAAAGGGACTTCATGGAGGTATGGTTTCACAGCAGATAGGTAACAAATAGGTAGCTCTGGTATTGTAGTGAATGGACTCACACAAGTAACTTGCTGGACGAAGCAGTATGGGACAAGGTAATGGGCTGAGAGCATGAGTAAAGATGAGTTAAATTTCCCCACCTTTTTCCTTTTAAAAGTTCAATTGCCTGCCCTTCTTTTTACTCTACCCCCTCACCCACCCAATACACACACACGCTGAACCATCACTGCTCTGAACTTTTCTTCTCCACCAGACTCCTATCCATATTGTTCATATCTGTACAAGGTCTCACCCCTTCAGAGCCCCCATTTGAACAAGCATCACTGAGAGAAAAGCTGAATGTGCTCCTCCTCCTTCAGTAACATTTATATTTAGACAACTGTAGTTTTCAGTATCATAATCCAAATGTCTAAAATAAAAATCAGTCATGTGGGAAGCTATAGCTGTGGTAAGGTGGAGGGTAAGGGGGCAGGGGATATCTTTAACTACTCATTGTAATGATGAAGCCTGGCTTTGGCCTCCCTCCATTCCTGGCATTCTTACTGGAGTATTTATGACTGGCTGCCTTTCAAAGGAGGTAAAATAAGCTGGGAAATGTTTTCTGAAGTAACTGCAGAGGAGAAACAGAATGAATGTCCAAAAACTTCCTCTGGATTAGCTAATCCTTTTTTGCCATTGCTTGATTCTACCAACTTTTTATTGTTTCTCCTCTACTTATTTTTCACTGTTGGTATATTTTTATGTGTTAATTGTTCACTGAACTCTTTGGAGAGTATGTGCTATATAAATACAATAAAGCAATGAATAAATAAAATTCTACTTTTACAAGAGTCTAAGTTTTATTATTTCTGATACTATGAGATCTACCCCTCAACTCAGCAATAGCCTGAAGCTTATGTAGATGTATTCTGAGGGCCATCAGATAGATCTCCCTGCTCTAAAATACCTCCCCCACTACCTAAATTTCCACAATTTAGAAATACATATTTGTTTGATTGTGGATGGTTTGTTTTTCAAGACTTTCTTATTAAAATGCAAATACCACAGAGGTGGGGTGGGATGGTGGGCCATGATTTAACCTTGGTTCCCGTTACATGAACCCACCACTCCTACCAACCACGTTTTTCACATTCCAGTTTTTTCTGTGCCCTTGTTCATGCTGTTCTTCCCAAGGTAATGTTAAATATAACATAAATGATAAATAAAACATTACCTTCTATTTTCATGGTTTCTAATTTGAATATCTAAATCCAAGCCTACTCATTCTTTTTTAAACAATTTATTTTTCCAACATAAGGAGAATAACAGGTTTATTATAGAAAATTTGAAAAAGGCAGGAAGATAGGAATAAGAAAAAGCATCAATCATAGTCTTACCATCTAAAGAACAGCCATCATTAACAGTGTGGTCGTGCTCATTCTTTAAACCTTACTTTAGGTCTCATTTCTGATGTGATGCCTTCCTTGAACTTCCTCCCCAGATCTTCTATAACATGTTTGTACCACTCATGTGTATGTGTCACACACTTCTCTGTATAGTTAACTTGGTATGTGTCCTGTGTTTCCAACTAGATCGTTAGATGCTTGAAGGCCGAAACCATGAGTTATACTCCTTAGTTTACCAGAAAACACCTGGTACGTTGGCCCCATATTTGCTGATTAACTCTAAATGAATACCAACCATTTAAGAAAGGATATGAAATAAGCCGAGTATCTAGGTCAAGAAATTTAAAGCTTTCAGGTCACCCAGCTTGGTGACTATTGCTTTTCTGTTGCTGGACTCTTAAAAGCCTATTTAACTGGCCTCTTTCCCCAAACCAAAATTGAGTAAGAAGCAGACTGATTAAGAGCCAGGATTTACTCAGATTCTCTATATAAGGCATAATGGTGAGAGAGAAAAAGAGGCGGGAGGGGAGACAGGGAAGGAAAAAAATGGGAATAGAAGTTGTGGGGAGGGGAGGGGAGGAGAAAGAAGAGAGGACAAGAGAGGAGAGCAGAGAAGATAGTCTGGTGCTCAATCCAGTATGTGATTTGCCTCCAGCACCGTGTACAGGATCCCATCCACTTGTTCTGAGTCATACCCGATCTCACGAAGCTCCAAGTGAGGGAGGACAGAAGTAAGGAGATAGCTGACGTGGATACGCAGCCGCGTAAGCTTTGCCAAAGCCCTGTATGATGGAGTGAGGGGGCAGGAGAAGAGATGACATGAAGTCATTAGCCAACAAAAAAAAAAAAATGAAGCTCCTTAAAAATGGGCCTACGTTTCTCAACAATTACGTTTCCATTAGCTAGAAAGAAGAAAGCCACCAAGCACAGAGAAACTGGCTGCCAGCTTTCTAAGAAGGAATAACTCAATCCTTGGTGGCCTACAAATTAAGGCTTCCTCCCTTATCTATGACCATTAACTGGGGATCTGAAGGGATGCTTCCCATTACCACTCACAAGCTGGTAACTAAACCTTAGTAATTAACCTTTCTAGGTCATCTCCCTCTGGGGTCCGGTAGGAGACCTGAGCCTTCTGCAGCACCTCCAGGTGTGTCTCTGTCTCCTTCAGTTTGTCTTTTAGTTCTTGCTTTTCCTCTTTGGTTCTTTCCAGTTCAGCTTTCAGAATCTGGAATTCAGCTTGGCGATAACCCATGTGTTTCTTGCTCCAATACAAGCCTTCTGTCTCCTGGGTACTGTAGGTCACTAATTCATGTTGGACTTTCTTGAATTCAGAATGCCAGTGATTCCTTTCCTGTTCCAGCTCCTCCACCTGTAGTCCAGGAAACAGAAATTCAGTGACCCCACATACGACTGAAAACTAAAGAGAGTGCCAAAAAATGTCCCTAATATAGTCACCCTGCAATTCCACATACATATTGCTCTACTTATGGACCATTTCAATCCCCAAAGACGGGAGGGAAGCCGTTAGGGTTCACTCAATCTAAGACACAACACAGAAACACTCAATGACATGTTTTCTGATATAATAAAGGCCAGAGAACACGAAATCATCACAGCATGAACTCCCTGGTAACTTGGTTATAATGGTCTCTCATTACCAGTGGTAAGGTGTTGCCCTAACCTTTTGCTGGAACAAATTCCTTTCAGCCAAAACACGTTCCAGTTTTTCGTTGGTTCTCTTCAATTCTTCCAGCTCTCTCTGGTTCTTAATCTTGGGTGTATTCTGACCTCCACTCTCCTCACAGCCTCTTCCTTTCTCCCCAGTGGCTGCAGCAGGGATTGTGGCAGAGGTCACAGAAGAATAAGGCACCAGGTTCCAGGATTCAGCTGCTTTCCTTCTCTCAGCAAGCTCCTCTCTGTTAAAAGGAATCAGCTGAATGGGAGCTCCTGAATCTCTAACACCTTTTGCAACACCAACAACAGCTACAAAAGGTCCCTTGTTCCCTTCCTCCTTGTTTATGTTCGTGCTACCTCTGTTGGATTCTTCTGCTACCAATCTTGGCATCTGATCTTCTAATTCTTCAGGGAGCAGGGACCCCTGGAGTTGGTCTTTGGCTCCTGAATACAGACCTGAGACCTCCCTACTTGGGCTAGTATTCTTGCTTGCTTCTGGGTATTCTGGGAAAAGATAGGGTGGTGTGCTTCTCTCAAAACTGGATTTATCATGGTTGTTCTCCCCTTCTGGGTAGGCAATAGCTGCCTCTACCCTCCCATAAGGGCCAGGCATGGAATAATCTAGAGGAGGTGTTGTTATCTCATTCTGGAGCCTTCTTCGTTTCTCTACAGGTTCTTCACCTAGGATCCATTTGTACTTACTGCAAAAAGAAGAGGAAATTACATTTTAAGCTTTCACAATACAGGCTAAGTATATTCTTATCCTATGGAGCCTCTCCTCAAATTTCCCACATTACAACAATCTCTAGCTGTTATCTACAGAACATTCCAGGTTAGGAATCAAACCATATCCCCCAAACCCCAATCCCCTTCATTATGTAGCTGGCTGAGACAGTAATTGGAGTTAATGGGGAGAAGCTGAAAGGCATGAAGGGTCAGCATCTGGATATAACAGAACCAGGTTGACCTTGGAAAGAATTCTGAAAATAGCATTGAAACTAGCCTGACTCAGAAGTTTCCTAAATGCAAGTAAAGGAAGCAAATTAACACACACACACACACACACACACACACACACAAAATCCCCTAAAACAAGAATGGAAAAAAAGGGTCATAAAAGGGCTAGTGGAGTATGTAGAGGAGAATAGAGCCAGCTCATTAGTTTTAAAGTGCCACAAAAACCTTCCAACATCAAAGACTTATAAACATCTTTATATTGCAACAGAACACCATACAATTCCTTTGCCAGCCAACTGGACTGTGGCTACTGCCCATTATTCGCTTGTAAAAGTTAATTAAAACACAGGGCCCTTGTTAGAAACAAAGAAACTGAATCGCCCAATTCAAGTAATTTCTCTTTTACGGCAAAGAACTCCCATCTGTCTGGTGCAAGCAGGCACTTCCTCAGTTCTTCAGAAAAGCCCGGCATGATGGCCTCAAATCACCTTACATTTTTCGCTGCTATATGCACTAATGATTGAAGGAATAACAAAACAACTTGTGCTGGAGATATCCACAGGCAATTTTATATCATGCAGCAGGACTGGAACCCAGTTTCTACCCTTGTAACTACTCTGCCCTCTCTCCAGATAACCAAGGAACTTCAAGGTAAAAATCAACTTTCAAATTTTCAATGAAAAAGAGTCAGGCATGTTATTGGCCACCATGTAGTACCTCAAGGCTGTCCATATCTCTCTGCAATTTCTGGGAACATCTGTAAGACATCTCAAACCTTAGCTTCCTATAAAGCCTCATATATTCTTCAAAACTCGTGTTCACCCAGAAATATAACTGGTCTGCCATCTTAATAGATCTTGTGCCAGTCTTAGTTCGGAAAAGCAAAAGGATTTAGAAGAAATATCATATCCATCTTTAAATGTGTATAAGAGGCATTACAGATCAGTCCATTTATCTGTGGTACTTACGAAGATAGTAAAACAATAAGTTTTTAGGTTTGAAGAAAGGGTTTATGATCACGGTAGCAACAACAAAATTTTATGAAAGGCAACTAAAATCACATTATCTACTTTCTCTTTATTTTCCCACCTCTAAGGGCTCTGTCCTTAGCTGTCTTCTCTTCTCTCCTATATATTTTTTTCCTTTGGCAATCTCAATCTCTTGGCTACAAATTCTGAGCAATAACTCCCAAGTCATTCTCCCAAGCCATGATGGTCATACAATTTTGGGGGGAGGTCCTACTGGTATCTCAAACTCACTATGTACAAAACTGACCTTTCATTTTCTCCCTCAAACCTCCTCCCTCTCCCATGTTTCCTAAATGTGTTACACCACCACCTAACTCTCAGTGATTTTATACTGTTCTACCACTGTCAACACCCAAGTTCAAGCTTTTTTTACATCTCCTGGACTCCCCTTCTCTCACCTTCAGCCCAATGCCAAGTTAATTTTCCTAAGGTATTGCTCTGATTATGTTACTCCCCTATCTTAAATCTTTATGGCTTCCCACAACATAAAAGCCCAAATGTAATAGCTTGGCATTCAAGATTTTCCATGTGCAAACAGGAAACACTTATTGAGCACTTACTCTGTGCCAAACAGGGTATAAGTACTTAATGTGTATTATCTCACTTAATTCTCCCAGTAACCCCGAGGGCAGTGGTATTATCATCTCCATTTTTAAAAAGAGGATGCTGAGGCCTAGAGAAGTTAAGTAACTTTCCAAGCTCATACAGCTAGTAAGAGGCAGAGCTGGGATATACTTGGCCCCAGCTTTACCTCCCATTACTCTCCTTCACAAGCACAGCCAAACTGAATGCCCTGGATTTTTCTTGTTGCTCCTTCTGATTAGAATGCCCTTCTCCCCGATGCTACATGCTTAAATCCAGCTCAAATGTTACTTCTGAATCCCTACAGCACTTCAGCACTCTTATAACATCTGTCACTTTTTACCGTGTGTGTGTGTGTGTGTGTGTGTGAGAGAGAGAGAGAGAGAGAGAGAGAGAGAGAGAGAGAGAGAGAGAGACTCCTAGATTTCCTACTAAAGTATAAGCTTCTTGATAGAAAGGCCCATGTTAGATTGGGAGTGAAGAAATAAAACCTTGCACATAAGAGGCACTCAAAACAAAAAAGAAACAATTAAGTGAATGAGAGAAAAATAAGTGGATTCTATTTATTGGTTCTATGTTTCCCCTCCAGAGAGTCTGGCTCTTTCCTCTAGGAATCAATTCTCATACCAGACCTGTAATTCACAGGTCTAGATTAATAGATTAATTAATCTAATCTATTAATTAATTTAGCATAGATTAATTAATGGTTTACATATCAGGAATTCTTTTCCAACTATATAGTTTCTTATTTTCTTACTTATTTTTGTCATATTCCTTGAATGTCACTTTACAGGTGTGTTTTCTCTTTGAAATAGAGCATTTTACATTTTCTCAGAAAGATACCTATATACCATGCTGCTGTTCCTTCACAATGCTTTCTAAGAGGCTTGTGTATTTTATCGCTACTAGTTAAGTATTTCTCTAACCAAGACAGAAAATCCCATTTTCAAATTAGGACATTTTATTTTTTTCACTCACTATTCCACAGATATTTCCTACTATGTTTAAGGCACTATTATCAACAAAGATAAGGACCAAAAGCACAGCCCCTTTAGAGTGCATATGTACTCCTTTTAAATCATATATATTCTGAACATCTTTGAGATATAATTGACATAAATTCACCCATTTAAAAAGTGTAAAATTCAATGGTTTTAGTATATTCACAGAGTTGTGTTACCATCACCACAATTTAGGTTTAGAAAATTTTCATCACCCCAAAAAGAAACCCCATACCTATTGGTGGTTACTCCCCATTCCCTCAACTAGCCCTAGGCAACCACTAATCTATGTCTCTACTGATTTGCCTATTCTGGATATTTCATATAAATGTAATCATAAAATATATGGTCTTCTCTAGCATAGCATAATTTTTAAGGTTCATCCATGTTGTAGCATGTATCAGTACTTCTTTCCTTTCGCTTTCCAAATAATATGTCACATTTTACTTATCTATTTGTCAGTTGATGGACATTTGTTTCCACTTTTTGGATATTATGAATAATGCTCTCTGAACATTTGCATATAGGTTTTTGTGTGAACGTGTTTTCAATTTTCTTGGGTATATACCTAGGAGTAGAATTGCTGGGTCATACTCTGGGTTTAACATTTTGAGGAACTGCCAGACTGCCTTCCAAAGCAAATGCAACATTTTACATTTATACCAACAATGCATGAGGATGTTTGCCACATTCTCCCCAACACGGATGGATTAAACAATCTGATCAAAAGACAGAGATCATAAGATTGAACTTTTTAAAAACATCCAAATATACTGCTTACAGGAGGCACATTTCAGATTCAAAGATACAAATAGATTCAAAGTAAAACAAAATGGGTTTTTATTATTTGAAAATAATAAAATGGTCAGTTCATCAGGAAAATATAGTAATTATACCCATATATGCACCTCACAACTAGGCTTAGTTGTTCTATCCGTTATTGAAAATGTCATACTTAAGTCTTCAACCATTATTGTTGAATTGTCTGTTTTCTCCCTTTGATTTTGTTTTCGCTTCATGTATTCTGGGGCTCTGTTGTGAGGGCGCATAACCACTCCAAATCTCTTATGGTTGCTGTTTGCATGGTCTTTTTCTATCCTTTTACTTTGAATCTATTTGTATCTTTGATCTAAAGTGTGTGTCCTGCTAGGTAGTATATTTGGATGTTTTTAAAAAGTTCAATCCTATAATTTCTGTCTTTTGATCAGATTGTTCAATCCATTCATGTTTAATATTATTATTGATATGCTAGAATTTGCATCTGCTATTTTACTTTTTTTTGTTTTCTATGTCATGCCTTTTTTGTTCCTTTGTTCCTTTTTACTGTTTCTCCTTTTGTTTTAAATGGATGTGTTTTAGAGTGACATTTACAAACCTAATAATACATTGTTTAAATTATTTATATAATCTTGTGTCTTTTAAAGAAACTGAGAGAAGAAAGCAGAGTAAGTACATATTTATAGTTTGTTTATCAAATTTCTAATTTACCATTTCTAATTTTCTTCATTTCTTATTGTGAAATTCAAGTTACTATCTGGTGCCATTTCCTTACTTCAATAAAACTTTGCTCCCATCTACCTCCTTTGTGCTGTTATTGTCAAATATTTAAATTTCTATATGTTATAAGCCAAAGATACAGCTATATACACATATACAATTATATATACACACACACATATATTGTTTTATGCAATGTCTTTAAATCAGTTAAGAAAAGAAAGGAAAAGCAGTATGTCATTATACTGTCTTTTATAATTACCTACATAATTACTTTGACCAGTGCTCTTTGTTTTTTCATGTGGATTTGAATTAGTCTGGTATCACTTGTTCTCAGCCTGAAGAATTAACCCCTTTTAGTATTTCTTGTAAGGCAAGTATGCTAGCAATGAATTCTATCAGCTATTTTTTATTTAGGAATGTATTTATTTCACTTTTATTTCTAAAAGTTTTACTAGATATTAAAATTCTTGATTGAAAGTATTTTTCTTTCAGTTCTTTGAATATATCATCCCACTACCTTCTGGCCATTATGGTTTCAGATGTTGAATCTTAGTAAGGTTCCCTAGTATATGATGAATTGTTTCTCTTTCTGTGTTCAAGATGTTCTCTTTGTCTTTGGCTTTCAATGGTTTCACTGTGAAGTGTCTGGGTGTGAATCTTTTAGTATTTCCCCTATTTTGAATTTGTTGAGCTACTTGGATGTATAAATTAAGCATAAAATTTGGGAAATTTTCAGTCTTTATTTCTCTGAATATTTTTTCTGCCCGTTATATCTCTCTCTCCTCTCTGGTACTCCTATTATGCCTATGTGGGTGTGATTAATATGCCCCACATTTCTCTGAGGTTCTGATCATTCTTTAAAAAAAAATTTATTAGAAAAGTTGTGGGTTTACAGAACAAACATGCGTAAAATATAGGATTCCCATACACCACCCCAGCCCCAACACCTTTCTTTTTTTTTTTTTTTTTTTTTGCAAGTATTATTTCACAGCCTGAAATATTTTCTCCCATGCCTTCAGTTGCCTAACTTCAATTCATTTTTTTTTAATCATCATTTTATTGAGATATATTCACATACCACGCAGTCATACAAAACAAATTGTACTTTCGATTGTTTACAGTACCATTACATAGTTGTACATTCATCACCTAAATCAATCCCTGACACCTTCATTAGCACACACACAAAAATAACAAGAATAATAATTAGAGTGAAAAAGAGCAATTGAAGTAAAAAGAACACTGGGTACCTTGTCTGTTTGTTTCCTTCCCCTACTTTTCTACACATCCATCCATAAACTAGACAAAGTGGAGTTTGGTCCTTATGGCATTCCCAATCCCATTGTCACCCCTCATAAGCTACATTTTTATACAACTGTCTTCGAGATTCATGGGTTCTGGGTTGTAGTTTAATAGTTTCAGGTATCCACCACCAGCTACCCCAATTCTTTAGAACCTAAAAAGGTTGTCTAAAGTGTGCGTAAGAGTGCCCACCCAGAGTGATCTCTCGGCTCGTTTTGGAATCTCTCTGCCACTGAAGCTTATTTCATTTCCTTTCACATCCCCCCTTTTGGTCAAGAAGATGTTCTCCATCCCACGATGCCGGGTCTACATTCCTCCCCGGGAGTCATATTCCACGTTGCCAGGGAGATTCACTTCCCTGGGTGTCTGATCCCACGTAGGGGGGAGGGCAGTGATTTCACCTTTCAAGTTGGCTTAGCCAGAGAGACAGGGCCACATCTGAGCAACAAAGAGGCATTCAGGAGGAGACTCTTAGGCACAGATACAGGGAGGCCTAGCCTCTCCTTTGCAGCAACCGTTCTTCCCAAGGGTTAAAACTTATGGTAGAGGGCTCAACCCATCAAACCCACCAGTCCCCTATGTCTGTGGTCATGTTAGCAACCATGGAGGTGGGGTAGGCGAATACCCCTGCATTCTCCACAGGCTCCTCACGGGGGCACTACATCTTTTTTTTTTTTTTCCTTGTTGGTCTTTTTTCTTTCTTTTTTTTTTTAACTTTCCCTTCTTTTTTAAATCAACTGTATGAAAAAAAAGTTAAAAAGAAAACAAACATACAATAAAAGAACATTTCAAAGAGACCATAACAAGGGGGTAAGAAAAAGACAACTAACCTAAGATAACTGCTTAACTTCCAACATGTTCCTACTTTACCCCAAGAAAGTTACGTAATATAGCAACATTTCAGTGAACTTGTTCCTACTACATCCATCAGAAATTAACAGACCATAGTCATTTCTGGGCATCCCCAGAACGTTAAATAGCTTATCTGTTCTTGGATTATTGTTCCCCCTTCCTTAATTGCTCTCTACTGCTAGTTCCCCTACATTCTACATTATAAACCATTTGTTTTACATTTTTCAAAGTTCACATTAGTGGTAGCATATAATATTTCTCTTTTTGTGCCTGGCTTATTTCGCTCAGCATTATGTCTTCAAGGTTCATCCATGTTGTCATATGTTTCACCAGATCGTTCCTTCTTACTGCCGCGTAGTATTCCATCGTGTGTATATACCACATTTTATTTATCCACTCATCTGTTGAAGGACATTTGGGTTGTTTCCATCTCTTGGCAATTGTGAATAATGCTGCTATGAACATTGGCGTGCAGATATCTGTTCGTGTCACTGCTTTCCGATCTTCCGGGTATATACCGAGAAGTGCAATCGCTGGATCGAATGGTAGCTCTATATCTAGTTTTCTAAGGAACCGCCAGACTGATTTCCAGAATGGCTGAACCATTATACAGTCCCACCAACAATGAATAAGAGTTCCAATTTCTCCACAACCTCTCCAGCATTTGTAGTTTCCTGTTTGTTTAATGGCAGCCATTCTAACCGGTGTTAGATGGTATCCCATTGTGGTCTTAATTTGCATCTCTCTAATAGCTAGTGAAGCTGAACATTTTTTCATGTGTTTCTTGGCCATTTGTATTTCCTCTTCAGAGAACTGTCTTTTCATATCTTTTGCCCATTTTATAATTGGGCTGTCTGTACTATTGTCATTGAGTTGTAGGATTTCTTTGTATATGCAAGATATCAGTCTTTTGTCAGATACATGGTTTCCAAAAATTTTTTCCCATTGAGTTGGCTGCCTCTTTACCTTTTTGAGAAATTCCTTTGAGGTGCAGAAACTTCTAAGCTTGAGGAGTTCCCAATTATCTATTTTCTCTTTTGTTGCTTGTGCTTTGGGTGTAAAGTCTAGGAAGTGGCCTCCTAATACAAGGTCTTGAAGATGTTTTCCTACATTATCTTCTAGGAGTTTTATGGTACTTTCTTTTATATTGAGATCTTTGGTCCATTTTGAGTTAATTTTTGTGTAGGGGGTGAGGTAGGGTCCTCTTTCATTCTTTTGGATATGGATATCCAACTCTCCCAGCCCCATTTGTTGAAAAGACCATTATGGCTCAGTTCGGTGACTTTGGGGGCCTTATCAAAGATCAGTCGGCCATAGATCTGAGGGTCTATCTCTGAATTCTCAATTCGATTTCCATTGATCTATATGTCTATCTTTGTGCCAGTACCATGCTGTTTTGGCAACTGTGGCTTTATAATAAGCTTCAAAGTCAGGGAGTGTAAGTCCTCCCACTTCGTTTTTCTTTTTTTAGAGTGTCTTTAGCAATTCGAGGCATCTTCCCTTTCCAAATAAATTTGATAACTAGCTTTTCCAAGTCTGCAAAGTAGGTTGTTGGAATTTTGATTGGGATTGCATTGAATCTGTAGATGAGTTTGGGTAGAATTGACATCTTAATGACATTTAGCCTTCCTATCCATGAACATGGAATATTTTTCCATCTTTTAAGGTCCCCTTCTATTTCTTTTAGTAGAGTTATGTAGTTTTCTTTGTATAGGTCTTTTACATCTTTGGTTAAGTTTATTCCATAGGTACTTGATTTTTTTAGTTGCTATTGAAAATGGTATCTTTTCTTGAGTGTCTCTTCAGTTTGTTCATTTCTAGCATATAGAAACATTACTGACTTATGTGCATTAATCTTGTATCCCGCTACTTTGCTAAATTTGTTTATTAGCTCTAGTAGGTGTATCGTTGATTTTCTCAGGGTTTTCTAGATATAAGATCATATCATCTGCAAACAATGACAGTTTTACTTCTTCTTTCCAATTTGGATGCCTTTTATTTCTTGTCTTGCCGGATTGCCCTGGCTAGCCACTTCCAGCACAATGTTGAATAACCAGTGGTGACAACGGGATCCTTGTCTTGTTCCTGATCTTAGAGGGAAGGCTTTCAGTCTTCTCACCATTGAGTACTATGCTGGCTGTGGTTTTTCATATATGCTCTTTATCATGTTGAGGAAGTTTCCTTCAATTCCTACCTTTTGAAGTGTTTTTATCAAAAAGGGATGTTGGATTTTGTCAAATGCTTTTTCAGCATCTATTGAGATGATCAATTGATTTTTCCCTTTCGAGTTTTTAATGTGTTGTAATACATTGATTGTTTTTTCTTATGTTGAACCATCCTGCATGCCTGGAATGAATCCCACTTGGTCATGGTGTATGATTTTTTTAATGTGTCTTTGGATTTCGATTTGCAAGTATTTTGTTGAGGATTTTGCATCTATATTCATTAGGGGAGATTGGCCGGTAGTTTTCCTTTTTTGTAGCATCCTTGCCTGGTTTTGGTATTAGATTGATGTTAGCTTCATAAAATGAGTTAGGTAGTGTTCCATTTTTTTCAATGTTTTGAAAGAGTTTGAGTAAGATTGGTGTCAGTTCTTTCTGGAAAGTTTGGTAGAATTCCCCTGTGAAGCCATCTGGCCCTGGGCATTTATTTGTGGGAAGATTTTTGATGACTGATTGGATCTCTTTGCTTGTGATGGGTTGGTTGAGGTCTTCTATTTCTTCTCTGGTCAGTCTAGGTTGTTCATATGTTTCCAGGAAATTGTCCATTTCTTCTACATTATCCAGTTTGTTGCCATACAGTTGTTTCATAATATCCTCTTATAATTTTTTTAATTTCTTCAGGATCTGCAGTTATGTCACCTTTTTTCATTCATTATTTTGTTTATATGGGTCTTCTCTCTTTTTGATTTTGTCAGTCTAGCTAGTGGCTTGTCAATCTTGTTGATCTTCTCAAAGAACCAACTTTTGGTGATGTTTATCCTCTCTATTGTTTTTTTGTTCTCTATGTCATTTATTTCTGCTTTAATCCTTGTTATTTCTTTTTCTTGTACTTGGTTAGGATGGTTTGCTGTTCATTTTCTAGCTTCTTCAGTTGATCCATTAGTTCTTTGATTTTGGCTCTTTCTTCCTTTTTAATATATGCATTTAGTGCTATAAATTTCCCCCTTAGCACTGCTTTTGCTGCATCCCATAGGTTTTGGTATGTTGTGTTCTCATTTTCATTCGTCTCTATATATTTAGCAATTTCTCTTGCTATTTTCTTCTTTAACCCACTGATTGTTTAGGAGTGTGTTGTTTAACCTCCAGGTATTTGTGAATTTTCTAAGTCTCTGATGGTTATTGACTTCTAATTGTATTCCATTGTGGTCAGAGAATGTGCTTTGAATAATTTCAATCTTTTTTAAATTTATTGAGGCTTGTTTTATGTCCCAGCATATGATCTATTCTGGAGAAAGTTCCGTGAGCACTAGAAAAGTATGTGTATCCTGGTGATTTGGGATGTAATGTCCTGTATATGTCTGTTAAATCTAATTCATTTATCAGATTGTTTAGGTTTTCAATTTCCTTATTGGTCTTCTGTCTGGTTGATCTATCTATAGGAGAGAGTGATGTTTCCACAATAATTGTGGAAACATCAATTGCTTCCTTTAGTTTTGCCAGGTTTCTCTCATGTATTTGTGGCACCTTGATTGGGTGCATAGACATTTACGATTGTTATTTCTTCTTGCTGAATTGCCCCTTTTATTAGTATGTAGTGGCCTTCTTGTCTCTCAAAACATCTCCTGCATTTGAAGTCTATTTTATCTGAGATTAATATTGCTACACCTGCTTTCTTTTGGCTGTAGCTTGCATGAAATATTTTTTTCCATCCTTTCACTTTCAGTTTCTTGTGTCCCTGTGTCTAAGATGAGTCTCTTGTATGCAACATATTGATGGTTCATTTTTTTGATCCATTCTGCGAATCTATATCTTGTAATTGGGGAGTAGTTTAATCCATTTACATTCAACGTTAAAACCGTGAAGGCATTTCTTGAATCGGCCATGTTATCTTTGGATTATGTTTGCCATATTTTTCCCTCTCTCTATTAATATCCTTTATTGTACCCATACCGAATCTCTTTAGTACTGAACCTTTCTCCAAGTCTCTCTGTCCTGTCTTTGTTTCTCTGTCTGTAGGGCTCCCTTTAGTATCTCCAGTAGGGCAGGTGTCTTGTTAGCAAATTCTCTCAGCATTTCTTTGTCTGTGAAAAATTTAAGCTCTCCCTCAAATTTGAAGGAGAGCTTTGCTGGATAAAGTATTCTTGGCTGGAAATTCCTCTCACTCAGAATTTTAAATATATCATGCCACTTGCCTCCATGGTGGCTGCTGAGTAGTCACTACTTAGTCTTATGCTGTTTCCTTTGTATGTGGTGAATTGCTTTTCTCTTGCTGCTTTCAGAACTTGCTCCTTCTCTTCTATGTTTGACAGTGTGATCAGTATATGTTCGGAGTGGGTTTTTTGGATTTATTCTATTTGGAGTTCGCTGAGCATTTATGATTTGTGTATTTATGTTGTTTAGAAGATTTGGGAAGTTTTCCCCAACAATTTCTTTGAATACTCTTCCTAGACCTTTACCCTTCCTAGACCTTTCTCCAAGTCTCTCTGTCCTGTCTTTGTTTCTCTGCCTGTAGGGCTCCCTTTAGTATCTCCAGTAGGGCAGGTCTCTTGTTAGCAAATTCTCTCAGCATTTCTTTGTCTGTGAAAAATTTAAGCTCTCCCTCAAATTTGAAGGAGAGCTTTGCTGGATAAACTATTCTTGGCTGGAAATTCCTCTCACTCAGAATTTTAAATATATCGTGCCACTGCCTTCTTGCCTCCATGGTGGCTGCTGAGTAGTCACTACTTAGTCTTATGCTGTTTCCTTTGTATGTGGTGAATGCTTTTCTCTTGCTGCTTTCAGAACTTGCTCCTCTTCTTCTATGTTTGACAGTGTGATCAGTATATGTCTCGGAGTGGGTTTTTTTGGATTTATTCTATTTGGAGTTCGCCTGAGCATTTATGATTTGTGTATTTATGTTGTTTAGAAGATTTGGGAAGTTTTCCCCAACAATTTCTTTGAATACTCTTCCTAGACCTTTACCCTTTTCTTCCCCTTCTGGGACACCAATGAGTCTTATATTCGGACGTTTCATATTATCTATCATATCCTGAGGTCCATTTCGAGTTTTTCAATTTTTTTTCCCCATTCTTTCTTTTATGCTTTCATTTTCCATTCTGTCATCTTCCAGGTCACTGATTCGTTGTTCAACTTCCTCTAGTCTTGTACTATGAGTGTCCAGAATCTTTTAATTTGGTCAACAGTTCTTTAATTTCCATAAGATCATCCATTTTTTTATTTAGTCTTGCAATGTCTTCTTTATGCTCTTCTAGGGTCTTCTTGATTTCCTTCATATCCCGTACTATGGTCTCATTGTTCATCTTTAGTTCTTTGAGTAGCTGCTCTAGGTGCTGTGTCTCTTCTGGTCTTTTGATTTGGGTGCTTGGGCTTGGGTTGTCCATAATCGTCTGGTTTTTTCATATGCTTTATAATTTTCTGTTGTTTTTGGCCTCGTGGCATTTGCTTGAACTTGATAGGGTCTTTTAGGGTTTGTAGACCAGTTGAAGTCCTATCTCTAATTTATCAGATCTACAGCTTTGTGGAGTACACTTTCTCTAACTAACCAGCAGGTGGCGTCCACGAGCCACCTGTTCTCCACAAGCCAGATCTCCCCTGCTTAGCCTTTTTGGTGAGTGGGGGAGTGAGTCTTGTGGGGCCCCTATTGGTTGTCACCAAGCTTGCGTGTGTAGTTGGTGTTGCCTGCCTTGTATGTGGGGCGTGTTTCTGGGCAGTCGGGGAGGGGGGGTGGCCCTAACAATCAAATCTCCCTGATGATCCTAGAGTTTTAAAGCTGCTGCAATAGTCTAATCCTTCAGTTCAGTCCTGCCACAGTTTTGTTCTCTGCCACTGACCCACAAGTCTTTGGTATTGGCGTATGGCTCCTGAGACTTGCAAGTGGGCCCCTCTTCCAGGCTGTGCACCCCGGGTCCTCTGTTGAGGGATGACTGTGCTATGTCACAGGTGAGTGCCGTCCCCCCAGGGCAGTTCTGGGCTGCTTGGGCTGTGTAGGGAGGCTCCCAGTCTGCTCAAATGATGGCTGAATGGGGCTTTGTTATTCACACGGCTCCACCTTCCCAGCTCTGGGACATTCAGCTGAGGTTGCAGGAAGGCTAATGTCACGCCCAGTTTTGTGGTGTGTGCCTGTTATTTGAAGCACTTCCGTCACACTGGGTTGTCTGGGGCAGCTCTGGGCTATGGGGCTGGCGATGGGCAGGGTGTTTCCTGTCCACCAGGATGGTGGCTGTGAGCGGACACCCCCCCTTTTCTTGGGAAGTTGTGTTGTTTAGTGAATTTTCTCAGCCACTGGATTATTGCCTTTTTGTCTCAGAGCTCTCTTAGTTTGCTCTTGACTTGACGTGCCCAAATTGCAATTCTTTGAAGCTTTCTGTATTGAGCTTCTTAGAGTAATTGTTTAGAAAAAGCAAAAAGGATTTAAAAAAAAAAAAAAAAAAACGGCCCTCCTCAGAGATCTAATGGGTTATTGAAATGCTGATAGACAAAGCAACCAGGGCCCTTAAGGAAAGGTGCACAGGGCAGAGAGATCAGCCTTTGCTTCGGGATTTGCATATGCGCCTCAAGGCCTGAGCTCCGCCCCTTCCCCTTTCTGTGTTCACCAGAACTCCAAAAATCCTCTGCTTTTATTTTGGAGTTTTTCGTGTTGTTTTTTTTTCTATGCCTGTCTCCTCTCTGCTGGGCTGGCTGCTCTCAGAGTCTCTGGTGTCTGGTCTCAGTCTATCTATGGTTGGAGTTTGAATCAGTAGAATGAGTTTCCGATAAGAGCAGCCACTGCAATTCTCCCTTCTCCTTCCCGGAGCTGACAGCCCCTCCTCCCCCGGGACTGAGCCTGGCAGGGAGGGGCGCGGGTCCCCTGGCCGCAAAAACTTACAGATTTCGCTGATCTCAGCAGTTCCACGTTTTCATGAGTGTTGTATGAAGTATGCCCAAAGACAGATTGCTCTGTGGTGTCCAGTCCACGTAGTTCCTGGCTTTTTACCTACTTTCCTGGAGGAGTAACTAAAACTTACAGCTCACCAGTCTGCCATCTTGCCCCACCCCAACACCTTTCATTGCTGTGGAACATTTGTTACAATTGATGATAGCATTTTTTATAATTGTACTTTCCTTTTGTCAGTAGTAGCCAGCATTTATTGAGACATTCCATGTTCTAAGGACTGTGTGAAGCAATTTACACAGATTACCTCATTTAAAACACCCAACAGAGGCCTATGAAATATGTCCTATTGTTATTGTTATTATTATTTTAGAGAAGTTGTAGGCGTACATAAAAATCATACTAAAAATACAGCATTCCCATATACCATCCTATTATTGACACTGTGCATTAGTTTGGTACTGTGCCAGTTTGGATGTATTATGTCCCCCAAAATGCCATGTTCTTTGATGCAATCTTGTGGGGGCAGATGTATTGGTGTTGATTAGGTTGTAATCCTTTGATTGAGGGTTTCCATGGAGATGTGACTCAATCAACTGTGGGCGATACTTTCGATTGAATAATTTCCATGGAGGTGTTACCCCACCCATTCAGGGTAGGTCTTAATTGAATCACTGGAGTCCTACAAAAGTGTTCACAGACAGAAGGAGGTGCTACAGCTAAGAGAGACACTTTGAAGAACTCACAGGAGCTGAGAGAGGAGCTGGAACACAACCTGGGATCAGCAGATGCCAGCCACATGCCTTAACAGCTAACAGAGGTTTTCCGGATGCCATTGGCCTTCCTTCGGTGAAGGTATAGTTGTGTTGATGCCTTCATTTGGACATTTTCATGCCTTCAGACTGTCACTTTGTAACCAAATAAACCCCCTTTATAAAAGCCAATCCATTTCTGGTATTTTGCATAATGGCAGCATTAGCAAACCGGAACAGGTACCTTTGTTACAACTGATGAAAGAATATTAAAATAGCACTATTAAACGATAGGCCATAGTTTACATTAGGTATATTTTTCCTGTATACCACCCTATTATTAACACATTGTATTAGTGTCATACATTTGTTATAATTCACGAAACATTCTTACACTTGTACTATTAACCCTAGTCCATTGTTCAAAACAAGTACACTGTGTTATACAGTCCCATGTTTTATCTTCTAACTTTCATTCTAGTAACATACACAACCCAAAACTTCCCCCTTCAACTACTTTCAATACAAAATTCAGCACTGTTAATTACAGTCACAATAATGTGCTACCATCACCACCATCAATTTCCACATGTTTACAATCAACCTAATCACAAATTCTGTACAATTTAAGCATCAACTGCTCATTCTCTACTCCCATTCTATCCCCTGGTAACCAATATTCTAGATTCTAAGTCTATGAGTTTGTTTATTATAATTAGTTCATATCAGTGAGATAATGCAATATTTGTCCTTGGCTTTACTCAGCATAATGTCCACAAGGTTCATCCATGTTGTCACATGAATCAGGACTTCATTCCTTTTTATAGCTGAATAGTATTCCATTATATGTTGTGCTGGTTTGAATCTGTTATGTACCCCATAAAAGACTATGTTCTTTTAATCCACTCTTGTGGGGGCAAACCTATTGTGGGTGGAATCTTTTGATTAGGTTGTTTCCATGGAGATGTGACCACCCAACTGTGGGTGGGAACTTTTGATTAGATTATTTCCATGGAGATGTGACCTTGCCTATTCAAGGTGGATCTTACCTAGTTTACTAGAGTCCTTAAGAGAGCTCAGAAGCTTGAGAGAGAGCTCAGAGTCGACACAGACACAGACACTTAAAGAGAGAAGCTAATATATGTAATACAGAGTTTGCCCCCAGGAGCAGCTAAGAGAAAAGTTCAGAGAGAATTTTGGAGAGAGCCATTTTGAAACCAGAAGCCAGGAGAGAAGGGCCAGCAGACGTCTCCATGTGCCTTCCCATGTGATAGAGGAACCCTGGATGCCATCGGTCTTGCTTAGAGAAGGTATCTACCTCTTTGATGCCTTAATTTGGACATTTCCATGACCTTAGAATTGTAAATTTGTGAACTAATAAACCCCATTGTAAAAGCCAATTCCATTTCTGGTATTTTGCATTCCAGTAGCCTTAGCAAACTGGAACAGATGTATATACACATTTTGTTTATCCAGTCATCGGTTTGATGGACACTTGGGGTTGCTTCCATCTTTTGGCAATTGTGAACAATGCTGCTAGGAACATTGTTGTGCAAATATCTGTTCGAATCCCTACTTTCAATACTTCTGGGTATATACCTAGTATTGGGATTGCCAGGTCATATGGTACTTTTATGCTTAGCTTCTTGAGTAGCCAACCTTAGCCAAACCATCCATAGCGGCTGCACCATTGTACATTCCCACCAGCAGTGAATGAGTGTTCCTATTTCTCCATATCCTTTCCAATACCTACAGTTTTCTGTTTCTTTAATAGTAGCCATTCTAATGGGTGTGAAATGATATCTCATTATGGTTTTGATATGCATTTCCCTAATAGCTAGAGATATTGAGCATCTTTTCATGGGCTTTCTAGCCATTCAGATATCCTCTTTGGAGAAATGTCTATTCAAGGCTTTTGCCCATTTTTAAATTGGGTTATTTGTCTTTTTATTGTTAAGGTGTAAGAGTTCCTTACATATTCTGAATATTAAATATTTATCAGATATGTGGTTTCCAAATATTTTTTACCATTGAGTAGATTCTCTTTTCATTTTCATGACAAAGTCCTCTGATGGACAAAATTTCTTTCATTGCTTGTGCTCCAGGTGTAAAGTCTAAGAAACCGCTGTCTAATACAAGATCCTGAAGATGCTTCCCTAAGTTTTCTTCCAGGACTTTGATAGTCTGGGCTCTTAACATTTAGGACTTTGAGCCATCTTGAGTGAATTTTTGTATATGGTGTTAGAAAACGTTTCTCTTTCATTCTTTTGCATATGGATAACCAGTTCTCCCAGTACCATTTGTTGAAGAGTATTCTTTCCCAGTTGAGTGGACTTGGTAACCTTGTTGAAAATCAATTGTCCACTGGTGGTTTGGTGGGCTGAGCCCTCTACCACAGGACTTGCCCATGGCAAGACTGTGGCTGCAAAGGAGAGGCTAGGCCTGCCTATAATTGTGCCTAAGAACCTCCTCCCAAATGCCTCTTTGTTGCTCAGATGTGGCCCTCTGTCTCTAGCTAAGCCAACTTGGCAGGTGAAATCACTGCCCTCCCCGCTACGTGGGATCTGACACCCAGGGGAGTGAATCTCCCTGGCAACGTGGAATATGACTCCTGGGGAGGAATGTAGACCCGGCAATGTGGGACGGAGAACATCTTCTTGACCAAAAGGGGGATGTGAAAGGAAATGAAATAAGCTGCAGGGGCAGAGAGATTCCAAAAGGAGCCAAGAGGTCACCCTGGTGGGCACTCTTACGCACCACAGACAACCCTTTTTAGGTTCTAATGAATTGGAATAGCTAGCAGTAAATACCTGAAACTATCAAACTACAACCCAGAACCCTTGAATCTTGAAGGCGATTGTATAAAAATGTAGCTTATGAGGGGTGACAATGTGATTGGGAAAGCCATATGGACCACACTCCCCTTTGTCCAGTGTATGGATGGATGAGTAGAAAAATGGGGGCAAAAAAAAAAAAAAAAAAAAGGCACCCAGTGTTCTCTTTTACTTTAATTGTTCTTTTACACTTCAATTTTTATTCTTATTATTTTTGTGTGTGTGGTAATGAAAATGTTCAAAAATTAATTTTGGTGATGAACGCACAACTATATAATGGTACTGTGAACAACTGAATGTATGCTTTGTATGCCTGCATGGTAGGTGAATATATCTCAATAAAAATGAATTTAAAAAAATCAGTTGTCCATACATGGGAACGTCTATTTCTGAGCACTCAATTTGATTCCATTGTTGATATGTGTATCCTTGTGCCAGTGCCATGCTGTTTTGACCACTGTAGCTTTGTAATATGCTTTGAAGTAAAAAAGTGTCTTTTTTTCAAGATGTTTTTGGCTA
This sequence comes from Choloepus didactylus, assembly GCF_015220235.1. NCBI lineage: Eukaryota > Metazoa > Chordata > Mammalia > Pilosa > Megalonychidae > Choloepus > Choloepus didactylus. The sequence goes on from NC_051334.1 coordinate 125,177,665, forward strand.
TTCAGAACACCTTACCATTCCAAATAAATTTGATAATTGGCTTTTCCATTGCAAAGTGGGCTGTTGGAATTTTAATTGGGATTGCAGTGATTCTGTAAATCATTTTGTGTAGAATTGATATCTTCAAGATATTTAGTCTTCTAATCCATCAACACGGAATGTCCTTCCATTTACTTAGGTCTTCTTTCAGCAATGTTTTGTAGTTTTCTGTGTACAAGTCCCTTACATCCTTGGTTAAATTTATTGCTAGATATTTGATTCTTTCAGTTGCTATTGTAAGTGGAATTTTTTCCTTGATTTCCTCCTCAGATTGTTAATTACTAGTGAATAGAAACACTACTGATTTTTGGATGCTGACCTTGTACCCCGCCACTTTGCAGAATCTGTTTACTAGCTCTAGTTGCTTCCTTGTAGGTCTTCTAGGACTTTCTATATATAGGAGCAGGTCATTTGCAAATTGTCAAAGTTTTACTTTTCTTTCCCAATATGGATGCCTTTTATTTCTCTTTCCTGCCTAACTTCTCTGGCCAGAACTTCCAGTAAAATGTTAGTGGGGACAGATGGCATCCTTGTCTTGTTCCAGATCTTAGACGGAAAGCTTTCAGCCTTTCACCACTGAGTATGATGTTAGCTGTGTGTTTTTAATATATACCCTTTATAATGCCAAGGAAGTTTCCTTCTATTCTTATTTTTCTACATGTTTTGATCTAGAAAGGATGTTGAATTTTGTCAAATAGCTTTTGTAGTCAATTGAGATGATCACGTGGTTTCTTCCCCCTTCATTTTGTTAATGCAATATATTACATTAATTGATTTTCTTGTGTTGAACCACCCTTGCATATGTGGGATAAAATCCACTTGCTTATTGTGCATAATTCTTTTAATATGCTTGTTGGATTTGACCTGTATTTTGTTGAGAATTTTTGCATCTATGTTCATAAAAGAAATTGGTCTGTAATTTTCTTTTCTTGTAGTATCTTTATCTGGCTTCGGTATTAGGGTGATGTTGGCCTCATAGAATGAGTTGGGAAGTGTTCTCTACTCTTCAGTTTTTTTTTGAAGAGTTTGAGCAGGATTGGTATTAATTCTTCCTGAAACGAATGATAGAATTCACCTGTGAAGCCATCTGTTCTTGGACTTTTCTTTGTTGGAAGGTTTCTGATGACTGATTCAATCTCTTTACTTGTAATAGGTCTGTTGAGGTCTTTTATTTCTTCCAGAGTCAGTGTAGGTTTTTTATGTGTTCCTAGGAATTTGTCCATTTCATCTAGGTGGTCTAGTTTATTGGCATACAGTTGTTCATAGGATCTTCCTATGTCCTTCCTATTTCTATTTGGTCAGTATTAATGTCCTCCCTCCCATTTCTGATTTTTTTATTTGCATCTTCTCTTTTTTCTTTGTCAGTGTAGGCAAGGATTTGTCAATTTTATTGATTTTTATCAAAGAACCAACTTATGGTTTTGTTAATTCTATTGTTTTTTATTCTCCATATCTTTTATTTCTGCTCTAATCTTTATTGTTTCATTGCTTCTGCTTGTTTTGGGGTTAGTTTGCTGTTTTGTTTCGGTTTGGTTTGGTTTTAGTTCCTCCAGGTGTGCAGTTATGTCTTTGATTTTTGCTTTCTTCTTTTTTTTAAAATTCATTTTATTGAGATATATTCACATACCATGCAGTCATACAAAACAAAGCGTACATTCAATTGTTCACAGTACCATTACATAGTTGTGCCTTCATCACCAAAATCAATCCCTGACACCTTCATCACCATACACAGAAAAATAACAATAATAATAAAGTGAAAAAGAGCAATTAAAGTAAAAAAGAACACTGGGTGCCTTTGCTTGTTTGTTTGTTTGTTTCCTTCCCCCATTTTTCTACTCATCCATCCATAAACTAGACAAAGGGGAGTGTGGTCCATATGCCTTTCCCAATCACATTTTCACCCCTCATGAGCTACATCTTTATAGAATTGTTTCAAGATTCATGGGTTCTGGGTTGTAGTTCAGGTATCTACTGCAAGCTATTCCAATTCACTAGAACCTAAAAAGGGTTGTCTATATTGTGCGTAAGAGTGCCCACCAGAGTGACCTCTCGGCTCCTTTTGGAATCTCTCTGCCACTGAAGCTTATTTCATTTCCTTTTACATCCCCCTTTTGGTCAAGAAGATGTTCTCCATCCCACATTGCCGGGTCTACATTCCTCTCTGGGAGTCACATTCCATGTTGCCAGGGAGATTTACTCCCCTGGGTGTCAGATCCCATGTAGGGGGGAGGGCAGTGATTTCACCTGCCAAGTTGGCTTAGCTAGAGACAGAGGGCCACATCTGAGCAACAAAGAGGTATTTGGGAGGAGGCTCTTAGGCACAATTATAGGGAGGCCTAGCCTCTTCTTTACAGCAACAGTCTTGCCATGGGCAAGTCCTGTGGTAGAGGGCTCAACCCATCAAACCACCAGTGAACAATCGATTTTTTTTTACACAAGATTTTCTTTTTCTTTTTTTTTTTTTAGCGATAATAAAAAAGATGATAAAAAGAAAAATAACATGTCATACAATACAATATAATAGGAAGGACAGAAAATAACACCACTACCAAGAATCCCATATTCCTCCCCTATATCCCCCTCTCATATACACTTAGCATTGGCATATTGCCTTTGTTACATTTAATGGAGGTATATTACAATGTTACTGTTGACCATAGACTCCAGTTTGCTTTATGTTTTTTCCCAAATACCATCCCTTTTTCAACACTCTACATGGTTGACATTCACTTGCTCTCCCACATGCAAAAACATTTTTTATTTGGTATATTGAGTAACAGTCATTGGCCACTCCAGTTTTTGCCAAGTTATACAGTCCCAGTCTTTATCATCTATCTTTACCTCTGGTGTCATACATTCTCCTATCCCACCTCTTTCAGCTTTACTCACAGACATCTTTATTTGGTGTATTTACAATACTGTGCTACCATCACACAATATTATGCTATCTATTTCTGGATCTATACAATCAATCCTGCTAAACATTCTGTAGTCCTTCAGCATCAAATGCCTGATCTCTACCCTCTTTCTATCTCCTGGTCCCCTGTGTTGTCAGCTTCTAACTCCCAAAGTTTGTTCATTAATGTCTGTTCATATTAGTGAGACCATACAGAATCTGTCCTTCTGTTTCTGGCTAACTTCACTCAACATGATGTCCTCAAGGTTCATCCACGTTATTATATGATCCATGTCTTTGTTCTGTCTTACAGTTGCATAATATTCCATCATGTATACGTATATACCACAGTTTGTTTATCCACTCGTCCATTGATGGACATTTGGGCTGTTTCCATCTCTTGGCAATCATGAATAATGCTGCAATAAACATCAGTTTACAAATGTCTGTTTGTGTCTTAAGTTTCAGTTCCTCTGAGTATATACCTAGCAATGGAATAGCTGAGTCATACGGCAAATCTGTATTTCGCTTCCTGAGGAACCTCCACACTGTCTTCCAGAGTGGTTGCACCATTCTACATTCCTACCAACAATGAATAAGTGTGCCTCTTTCTCCATATCCTCTCCAGCACTTGTCATTTTCTGTTTTTTGGATAATGGCCATTCTGGTAGGTGTGAGATGGTATCTCATTGTGGTTTTGATTTGCATTTCCTTAATAGCCAGTGAAGTTGAGCATTTTTTTCATGTTTTTGAGCCATTTGTATTTCCTCTTCAGAAAAATGTCTGTCCATGTCTTTTGCCCATTTTTTAATTGGATTGTTTGTCTTTCTGTTATTGAGTTGTAGGATTCCTTTATATATTCGGGATATTAAACCCTTATCTGATATGTGGTTTCCAAATATCATCTCCCATTGTGTAGGTTGCCTTTTTACTTTTCTGACAAAGTGCTTTGATGTAGAAAAGTATTTGATTTTGAGGAGATCCCATTTGTCTATTTGTTCTTTGGTTGCTCACACGTTGGGTGTGAGGTCTAAGAAACCACCTCCTATCACAAGGTCTTTAAGATATTGCCCTACATTTTCTTCTAAGAGTTTTATGGTCCTGGTGCTAACGTTTAGGTCTTTGGTCCATTTTGAGTTAACTTTTGTATAAGATGTGAGATAGGCATCCTCTTTCATTCTTTTGGAAATGGATATCCGTTCTCCAAACACCATTTATTGAAGAGGCTGCTCTTTCCCAGTTGCTTTGGCTTGACTGCCTTATCAAAGATCAGTTGTCCGTAGATGTGAGGGTCTACTTCTGAACACTCAATTTGATTCCATTGGTTGGTATATCTGTCCTTATGGCAGTACCATGCTGTTTTGAGCACTGTAGCTTTGTAATATGCTTCAAAGTCGGGTAGTGTGAGACCTCCCGCTTCGTTCCTCTTTCTCAAGATATTTTTGGCTATTCGGGGCACTTTGCCCTTCCAAATAAATTTGGTTATTGGTTTTTCTATTTCTGTAAAGTAAGTTGTTGGGATTTGAATTGGTATTGCATTGAATGTATAAATCAGTTTAGGTAAAATTGCCATCTTAACTATATTTAGTCTTCCAATCCATGAACATGGTATGCTCTTCCACTTTTTTTTAGGTCTTGTTCAATTTCTTTTAGCAGTTTCTTATAGTTTTCTGTGTAAAGGTCTTTTGTATCCTTGGTTAAGTTTATTCCTAAATACTTGATTCTTTTGGTTGCTGTTGTAAATGGGATTTTTTTCTTGATTTCCTCCTCTTTTTGCACATTACTTGTGTATAGAACACTACAGACTTTTGTGTGTTGATCTTGTAGCCTGCGACTTTGCTGTATTCATTGACTAGTTCTAGTAGCTTTGCTGTTGATTTTTTCTGGATTTCCTACATATAGAATCATGTCATGTGCAAACAGTGAAAGTTTTACTTCTTCCTCTCCAATTTGGATGCCTTTTATTTTTTCTTCTTACCTAACTGCTCTAGCTAGAACTTCCAGCACAATGTTGAATAACAATGGTGATAGTGGGCATCCCTGCCTTGTTCCTGATCTTAGAGGAAAAGCTTTCAGTCTGTCCCCATTGAGTATGATGTTAGCTGTGGGTTTTTCATATATTGCCTTTATCATATTGAAAAAGTTCCCTTCTATTCCTATCCTTTGAAGTGTTTTCATCAAGAAAGTATGTTGAATTTTGTCAAATGCCTTTTCTGCATTGATCAAGGTGATCATGTGGTTCTTCTGCTTTGATTTATTGATGTGGTGTATTACATTAATTGATTTTCTTGTGTTGAACCAGCCTTGCATACCTGGAATAAATCCCACCTGGTCGTGGTGTATAATTCTTCTAATGTGCTGCTGGATTCAATTTGTGAGTATTTTGTTGAGGATTTTTGCGTCTATATTCATTAAAGAAATTGGTCTATAATTTCTTTTTTTGTAGTATCTTTGTCTGATTTTGGTATTAGGCTGATGTTGGCTTCATAGAATGAGTTAGGTAACTTTCCCTCTTCAATTTTTTTGAACAAAGAGTTTGAGCAGGATTGGTACTAATTCTTTCTTGAATGCTTGGTAGAATTCACATGTGAAAACATCTGGTCCTGGGCTTTTCCTTTTTGGGAGCTTTTTGATGACTGACTCAATCTCTTTACTTGTGATTGGTTTGTTGAGGTCATCTATTTCTTCTTGAGTCAATGTTGGTTGTTTATGCTTTTCTAGGAAGTTGTCCATTTCATCTAAGTTGTCTAGTTTATTAGCATATAGTTGCTCATAGTATCTTCTCATTATCTCCTTAATTTCTGCAGGGTCAGTAGTTATATTTCCTTTCCTTATTTCTGATTGCATTTATTTGCATCCGCTCTCTCTTTTTTTTTTTTTTGTTACCCTAGCCAGCGGTCCATCGATTTTATTGATTTTCTCAAAGAACCAACTTCTGGTTTTGTTGATTCTCTCTATTATTTTCCTGTTCTCAATTGCATTTATTTCTGTTCTAATCTTTGTTATTTCTTCCCTTCTGTTTGCTTTGGGGTTAGTTTGCTGTTCTTTATCTAATTCCTCTAGGTGAACAGTTAACTCTTCAATTTTTGCTCTCTCTTCTCTTTTAATATAGGCATTTAGGGCAATAAATTTCCCTCTCAGCACCACCTTTGCTGCATCCCATAAGTTTTGATAAGTCGTGTTTTCATTGTCATTTGCCTCGAGGTATTTACTAATTTCTCTTGTAATTTCTTCCTTTACCCACTGGTTTTCTAAGATGGTGTTGTTTAGCCTCCATATGTTTGTGAATTTTATGACCTTCTGCCTTTTATTTATTTCCAACTCCGTTCCATTATGGTCTGAGAAAGTGCTTTTTATAATATCAATATTTTTAAATTTGTTGAGACTTGCCTTGTGACCCAACATGTGTCTATCCTAGAGAATGTTCCATAAGCACTTGAGAAAAAAGTATATCCTGCTGTTGTTGGATGTAGTGTTCTATAAATGTTTGTCAAGTCTAGTTCATTTATCATACAATTCAACATCTGTTTCTTTAGTGATCCTCTGTCTAGATGATCTATCCATTGATGAGAGCAGTGTATTGAAGTCTCCAACTATTATTGTAGAGGTGTCTACTTCTCCTTTCAGTGATCTCAGTGTTTGCCTCATGAATTTTGGGGCATTCTGGCTTGGTGCATAAATATTTATCATTGTTATGTTTTCTTGATGAATTGACCCTTTTATTAATATATAGTGTTCTTCTTTGTCTCTTTTAATTGTTTTACTTTTGAAGTCTAATTTGTCTAATACTAGTATAGCTACTCCCGCTTTTTTCCGGTTGTTGTTTGCATGAAATATCTTTTTCCAACCTTTCACTTTCTGTCTATTTTTGTCCTTGTGTCTAAAATGAGTTTTGTAGATAGCATATAGATGCGTCCTGTTTTTTAATCCATTCTGCCAGTCTGTGTCTTTTTATTGGGGAGTTTAATCCATTTACATTTAGTGTTATTACTGTAAGTGCAGTACTTTCTACTACCATTTTGTCTTTTGGAACTTATATGTCATATCTTATTTTTTCCTCTCTCTCTTTTTACCTTTCCTAATAATTTTTATTTCTGCACTCTTCTCCAACTCTCTCTCTCCTGTCTTTTCCTGTCAGCCTATAGCACTCCCTTTAGTATTTCTTGTAGTGCTGGTCTCTTATTCACAAACTCTCTCAGTGTCTGTTTGTCTGAAAATGTTTTAATCTCTCCCTCATTTTTGAAGGAAAGTTTTGCCAGATGTAGAATTCTTGGTTGGCACTTTTTCAGTGCCACTGTCTTCTTTCCTCCATGGTTTCTGCGGAGAAACCTGTACATAGTCTTATTGACCTTCCCTTGTATGTGATGGATTGCTTTTCCCTTGCTGCTTTCAGAATCCTCTCTTTGTCTTTGACATTGGAAAATCTAATCAGTAAGTGTCTTGGTGTAGGTCTATTGGGATCTACTCTATTTGGGGTACACTGTACTTCTTGAATCTCTAATTTTCTGTCTTTTATAAGAGTTGGGAAATTTTCAGTGAATATTTCTTCTATTACTCTTTCTGCCCCCTTTCCCCTCCTCCTTCTGGGATACCCATAACACGTATATTTCTGCATTTCATGTTGTCACTCAGCTCCCTAAGACCCTGCTCATATTTTTCCATTTTTTTCACCATCTGTTCTTTTGTGTGTATGAATTCAAATGTCTTGTCTTCCAGTTCACTGATCCTTTCTTCTGCCTGTTCAAATCTACTGTTGTGTAGTGGACAATTGATTTTCGACAAGGTTACCAAGTCCACTCAACTGGGAAAGAATACTCTTCAACAAATGGTACTGGGAGAACTGGTTATCCATATGCAAAAGAATGAAAGAGAAACCTTTTCTAACACCATATACAAAAATTCACTCAAGATGGTTCAAAGTCCTAAATGTAAGAGCCCAGACTATCAAAGTCCTGGAAGAAAACTTAGGGAAGCATCTTCAGGATCTTGTATTAGACAGCGGTTTCTTAGACTTTACACCTGGAGCACAAGCAATGAAAGAAATTTTGTCCATCAGAGGACTTTGTCATGAAAATGTAAGCTGTTAGGGTTATAAATTAACTTCTCAGCACTGCCTTTGCTGCATTTCATAAGTTTTGATCAGTTGTACTCTCATTTTCATTCATCTCAAGATATTTACTGACTTCTCTTGCAATTTCTTCTTGACCTACTGGCTGTTTAAGAGAGTGTTATTTAACTTCCATATATTTGTGGATTTTCCAGTTATCCACCAGTTAGTTATTTCCAGCTTCATTCCATTATAGTCAGAGAAGATGCTTTGTGTAATTTCAATCTTTTTAAATTTATTGAGACTTCTTTTGTTCCCAACATAGGGTCTATCCTAGAGAATGATTCATGTGCACTTGAGAAGATATGTATATCCTGCTGTTTTGGGGTATGATGTTCTGCATATGTCTATTAGGTTTAGCTCATTTATCATATTTTTCAAGTTCTCTGTTTCCTTATTGATCTTCTGTCTAGATGTTCTATCTATTGATAAGAGTGGTGTATTAAAGTCTCCAACTATTATTGTAGAGTTGTCTATTTCTTCCTTCAGTTTTGCCAGTGTTTGCCTCATGTATTTTTGGGCAACATAGTTAGGTGCATAACAATGATTGTTATTTCTTCTTGGTGGATTGCCCTTTTATTAATACAGTGTCCTTCTTTGTCTTTTTTTAAAATTTTCTCCCTATCAAGTTTTTTTTTTTATTTTGAAATAAATTCAGTTACATGAATAGTTGCAAAAACAATACTAACCCCATACACAGAATTCCATCATACTCTGACCCCCTCCCCTGATACCTCAATCCACCAACTTTAACATGCTGTCACATCGCTATTTCTTTCCCTCCCTCCCTCCCTATCTATCATCCATCATCTATTGCTCTGTCTTCTGAACGTATGACAGTTAACTGCACACATCCTTGAACATACACTATAATTCATGTATGTACTTCCCATGAACAAGAACATTCTTTTATGTAATTCCATTAAGCGCAGCTAAGAAGTATAAGAGATTCAACAATGATACAATGCTTACATTCTATATTTCCTTTTCCTTATGTCTCAACTGTATCCCTTCGAGCCACCTGTCCTCTACCCTCCAATCCCATCCAAGTTCATCCTTAGCATTCAGTTGTCATCTAGTTAGACTGTCTTTTTTTTTTTTTTTTTCTTTTTTCAGTTGTGGAAACATATATACAGCCTAAATCTTCCCATTCCACCCCCTCCCTAGCCTTCCATTAGTGGGATTAATCACATTTAGAATGATGTTATGCTCTTTCCCACCATCCATTACTAGAAATTTCCCTTCACCTCAAACAGCAATCCTACACTCCTTTCTTAACTCCCCATTGCCCCTTCCCCCATTTCTCTTAACCCAAACTCTACTTTTCATCTCTATGGTTATATTCTCTGATAATTTCTTTGTGTTTACTGTGGGGCTTAAAATTAACCTCTTAAATCCCTATCAATCTTGTTTTTCTTTGATACCACCTTCACTTCAATAGGGCACATAAACTATGTTCTTATACTCCTTCATTCCCCCACCTTTATATCGTTGTCTAAAGTTACATATTTTACATTGAGTTCAAAACCACTGATTTGTCCTTAGAGTTTGTGTATTTTTTATCATGTAGGAAGTAAATAGTGGAGTTATAGTTCAAAAATTATTGACTTCTATTTGTATTCCATTGTGTTTGGAGAATGTTCTTTGAGTATATTCAATTTTTTTTTTTTTTAATTTCTTGAAGCTTGTTTTATGTCCCAGCTTATGGTCCCTTCTGGAGAAAGATCTGTGATCACTAGAGAAAAATGAGTGTCCTGGTGATTTGGGATGTAAGGTACTATATAAGTCTGTTAAAATTCTCTATATCTCTTTCTCCTTTCTTTATCTCTCTGTTGGTAGGGTTTCCTTTAGAATCTGAAGTAGGGCAGGTCTTTTATTGGCAAAGTCTCTCAGCATTTGTTTGTCTGTGAAAAATTTAAGCTCTCCCTCAAATTTGAAGGAGAGTTTTGCTGGATAAAGTATTATTGGCTGGAAATTTTTCTCTCTCAGAATTTTAAATATGTCATGCCACTGCCTTCTCGCCTCCATGGTGGCCGCTGTGTAGTCACTACTTAGTCTTATGTTGTTTCCTTTGTATGTGGTGAATTGCTTTTCTCTTGCTGCTTTCAGAACTTGCTCCTTCTCTTCAGTATTTGACAGTCTGATCAGAATATATCTTGGAGTGGGTTTATTTGGATTTATTGTATTTGGAGTTCGCTGGGCATTTATGCTTTGTGTGTTTATATTGTGTAGAAGGTTGAGGAAGTTTTCCCCCACAATTTCTTTGAATACTCTTTCTATACCTTTACCCTTCTCTTCCCCTTCTGGGACACCAATGAGTCTTAAGTTTGGACATTTTATTTTATCTATCATATCCCTGAGATCCATTTCGATTTTTTTGATTTTTTTCTCCATTCTTTCTTTTGTTCTTTCATTTTCTGTTCTGTGGACTTCTAGGACACTGAGATGTTGTTCAGCTTCCTCTAGTCTTGTATTGTGAATATCCAGAGTCTTTTTAATTTGGCCAACAGTTGCTTTTATTTCCATAAGATCTTCTATTTTTTTATTTACTCTTGCAATGTCTTCTTTATGCTCTTCTAGGGTCTTCTTCATGGCACTTATATCCTGGGCCATGGTCCTCTTGATGTCCTTTAAATCCTTTGCCATGTTTTTGTTCTTCGATTGTAGTTCTTTGATTAATTGTGCGAGGTACAGTGTTTCTTCCGAAATCTTCATTTGTGTGTTTGGAGCTGGATTCTCCATATCTTCTGGTTTTATCATATGCATTAAGATTTTCTGTTGTTTTTGGCCTCTTGGCATTTGTTTTGCTTGATATGGTTCTTTCAAGGTGTAACAAAAAAAAAGGATATCGATCTAATTTTTCAGAGACACAGTTTGGTGACGTACACTTTCTCTAACTAACCAGCAGATGGCGTCTGTGAGTCACCTATATCCCTCAAGTCAGTTCTCAACCTTTTTCCCGCGGTGTGTGGGGAAATGATTCTTGTGGGTTCAGTTGGAGAACTCAGTTTGGGTGTGTTGCTGGAGCCGTCTGACCTGAATGTGGGACATGTGTACGGGTGGCCAGGGAGGAAGGGCAGTTCTACTGTTCAAATCTCCCAGGTTCCAGGAGATTCAAGGCCGCCGCAAGAGTCTAAGCCTTCATTTCAGTTCAGCCCCAGACCCTCTCTCTCGCTGTCCCACAAACCACCGGACTTGGCGTAGCCTCCCTGGGTTCTCCGAGCAGGTCCCCTCTCCCAGCCGGAATCCTCCAGGAGCTCAGCCGAGGGAATGCCGTGCTACATCACCAGTGTGCGCCGTCCCTGAAGGGAAGCCCTGGGCCACCGGGCTGTGACGCGGGGCTCTCAGCTCGTTTCAGAATGCAGAATGTCTGAGGCTGTCTTTACTGCAATGTCTTGCAGGCTGAGAACAGCTGAGGTTTTCTCCACAGAGAGAAAGCAAGGGACAGAAAAACTCCCAGGTTCACCCGTCAGCCAGAAATAGCACCCGATTCTCTGGGCTCCCTATCCTGAGACAGATATGTCCCCCGATTCTCCCAAGGTCAGTTGTCACCAAAAGCCTCTGTCTGCTTGTTGAGGATTCGCTGTCTGTATTGAGCAGTTAATATTAAAATCTCACTTGGAGCTGGGCTGAGAGAGTGCACGGCGCGACTTCCGTGAGGGAGGGGCTCTCGGCTCTAGGTTCTCGGCTCTCAGCGCGGGTCTGCAGTTTCACTTACAGATTTTATGCTGTGATCTCGGGCATTCCTCCCAATTCAGGTTGGTGGATGTTGAGTGTACAGTCACGTTTGTCTCCCCGCTGTTATTCCAGGTTATTTACTGGTTTTTTGTTCATTTATGAATTGTTCTGGGGGAGATTAAGTCTTCTACTTCTTTCTATGCCGCCATCTTCCCAGAATCCCCTTCTTTGTCTTTTATAACAGCTTTTGACTTGAAGTCTATTTTGTCCGATATTAGTTTAGCTACCCCAGCTCTTTTTTTTTGTTCATGCATTTCTTTATTTTATTACTCATCAACCCATACACTGGATAAAAGGGATGACAGTCGCAAGAATTTTACAATCACATGATCACAAGATAAAAGCTATATAGTTATACAATCATACAATCATTATCAAAGTTCAAGGCTAATAGATTACAGTTCAACATTTTCAGGTATTTCCTTCTGGCTACTCTAATACATGAGAAACTAAAAAGAAATATCATAATAATTTGTTAAATCCTAACATCTCCATTACAACTCGTTCCTCTCATTTGATCATTCTCTCAATCTTCAGGGATATCTGGGCAATGACCATTCTAAGTTTTTCGTGCTGAAAAGGGGTGTCGACATTATGGGGTAGAGGAATGAAACAGGTTGATGTTCTTGGAGAGACTGGTATTTCTGGGCTTCAGGGCTTATCTGGCATAGGAAAAATCTGGAGGGTTTAAGTTTCTGAAAAAATAATAAGTGAAACTTTTATAGAGTCTTAGATAGAGCCAAGGATATTCTTTAGGATTTTCAGGAATACTGTTGGTTTACCCCAGCTCTTTCTGTTACTATTTGCATGGAATATCTTTTTCATACCTTCCACTTTCAAACTATTTGTGTCTTTTGGCCTAAAGTGAGTCTCTTTAAACAATATGTAGTTGGATTATACTTTTTTATCCATTCTGCCAATCTGTGTCTTTTGATTGGGGAGTTTAATCCATTAATATTCACTATTATTACTGAAAAGGCATTACTTAAGCCATTGTCTTCCTACTAATTTGAAAAGATACCAACTGAGCTTATACAGCATACACGTTCTCTGCTTCCATATCCCTTGTTTCCTCTTTATGTTGTTTGTGTCCCACTTCATGGCTTTCTATTTTGCATGTCCATTATCAGGAAATATGTGTTTTTCTTGTTCAATTGTACTCCGATTCTTATAGGAATTAGAGAGTAGAGTTGTATTTTGAGGATACAGTACTATTTGGCTTTGCATTTACCCTTTTAGTTACTTTTACTGAAGATCTTCATTTATCACACTATTCCAAGCCAACTCTCCTGTCTTTTCCTTACAACTGGCAGAACTCTCTTAGTAATTCCTATAAGGCAGTTCTGATGATAAACCCTTTCAGTTTCTGTTTATCTGTGAATATTTTAAACTCACCCTCATTTTGAAGGACAATTTTGCTGGATATAGAATTTTTGACTGGAAGTTTTTCTCTTTCAGTACCTTAAATATATATACCACGGCCTTCTAGCCTCCATGGATTCTGATGAGAAATCAGCACTTAGTTTAATGAGATCCTGTATGTGATTAATCACTTTTTCTTGCTGCTTTAGAATTCTGACTTTATCTTTGGCATTGACATTCTGATTAGTATGTGTCTTGGAGAAAGTCTTTAGGATTATTCTGGTTTGGAGTACATTGTGCTTCTTTGACATGTATATTTACGTCTTTCATAAGAGTTGGGAAATTTTCAGAATCATTCCTCAAATATTCTTTGCTCCTTACCCTTCTTTACTCCTTCTGGGACAGCCATGAAGTGTATGTTTTTGTACTTCAGCCTGCGCTGTTGTCCGCCAATCCCGAGGACACTGCGTCGCCGTGCCTAAATCTCATATTAGGAGATTTGTGTTGGCCATCTGATTAGTATTCCAACTTTGAGTCTCCTCTGAAGTTCTGATTTGTTCCCAATTGAGCCAAACTTCCTGTTTCTTCGTAGGCTTGTAATTTTTTGTGCTATCTGGGCAGACGATTATTTTGATGTATAAAGCCCATTTTGTCCTTTGGTTTTTATATGTCATATCTTTTTTCTCTCTCTCTTTTCCTTTATTGCAACCTCCTTTTCTGTATAGTTGACTTTTTATGATGTATCTGACTGATCTCTTTCTCATTTCTGTTTCTGTATATTTTTAAGCATTTTCTTTATGGTTACCCTGTGGTTTATATTACACAGTCTACATCTATAACCTACTAATTTGAAAAGATACCAACTGAGCTTATACAGCATACACGTTCTCTGCTTCCATATCCCTTGTTTCCTCTTTATGTTGTTTGTGTCCCACTTCATGGCTTTCTATTTTGCATGTCCATTATCAGGAAATATGTGTTTTTCTTGTTCAATTGTACTCCGATTCTTATAGGAATTAGAGAGTAGAGTTGTATTTTGAGGATACAGTACTATTTGGCTTTGCATTTACCCTTTTAGTTACTTTTACTGAAGATCTTCATTTATTCACACTATTCCAAGCCACTCTCTCCTGTCTTTTCCTTACAACTGGCAGAACTCTCTTTAGTAATTCCTATAAGGCAGTTCTGATGATAAACCCTTTCAGTTTCTGTTTATCTGTGAATATTTTAAACTCTCCCTCATTTTTGAAGGACAATTTTGCTGGATATAGAATTTTTGACTGGAAGTTTTTCTCTTTCAGTACCTTAAATATATCATACCACGGCCTTCTAGCCTCCATGGATTCTGATGAGAAATCAGCACTTAGTTTAATTGAGGATCCTTGTATGTGATTAATCACTTTTTTCTTGCTGCTTTCAGAATTCTGACTTTATCTTTGGCATTTGACATTCTGATTAGTATGTGTCTTGGAGAAAGTCTATTAGGATTTATTCTGTTTGGAGTACATTGTGCTTCTTTGACATGTATATTTACGTCTTTCATAAGAGTTGGGAAATTTTCAGCCATCATTTCCTCAAATATTCTTTCTGCTCCTTACCCCTTCTTTACTCCTTCTGGGACAGCCATGAAGTGTATGTTTTTGTACTTCATGCTGTCGCTCCAATCCCTGAGACACTGCCAGTCCCTAAATCTCATCATTTAGGAGATTTGTTTGGCCATCTTTGATTAGTTATTCCAACTTCTGAGTCTCCTCTGAAGTTCTGATTTGTTCCCAATTGAGCCATAACTTCCTCTTTCTTCGTATGGCTTGTAATTTTTTGCTGCTATCTGGGCAACCGATTATTTTGATGTATTAACTCTGAAGGTTAGTTTTTCTCCCCCTTGTCTAGGATTTTATTGTTGAATGGCTTTGTGTTAAGGCTCTTCGTTGATGCTTGGTCTAACTTATTCTAGACCTTTGGAATAGCCCAAGTTTAACTGTTCAGATTTTCTCAGCTCTTTTTCATCTGATTTTTGCCATGGATATGCGGTACAATATTTAAGATTGCACTTTTTGTAGAATCGTTTCACCTCCAGGAGAAAGCTTCCTCTCCTCTGTTCCTTCTCCAGGAACCTTTAATCTGTTCTGTTTTTGTGCAGAATTTTCTCCCCAGCTCCTGCGATTTGTTTAAATTCTCTCCCTTACTCAGTGCCTGGTTTTCCTTACCCTTTTCAGTTCTGGGACCTGTCCTATCTTATACCAGTTTAGCTTAAACACCTTCTTTTTTTTTTTTTTTTTTTTTTTTTTTTAATTCTGTGAGGCTTTTCTACCTTTGGTTTCTTCCCCATTGGGGTATCCTGCCCCACCAGATGGAGCTAGATGGGGTCAATCCAGAAAGGTGGGTCACTCCAGAAAAGTCTGTTTTGAGTTTAGGTTGTGCAGCCCACAGAAACTAGACTGAGCGATGGCATAGCAGTTGTTACCAGCAGTTCTACTGTGGTCTCTTTTTAATTTTTTTTTAATTTTCCTCCCTTGGGGCCCTTTTGTATGCAGCACTCCTCAGCAGCTTGTGTTCTGTCCTGGATCTGTAGATGTAGGTGTCTGTGCCTGAATATGAGTGGGGTTCTAACTTGCTGCTGTGAGTGTGTCTATAGTTTCTGTCTACCGTGGCAGGGACTCAGACTACTGTCTCTGAGTGACTCCTAAGCTGTGCAGGACCAAGTGAGGAGGAGGGGAATGGGAAGGGATTGGCAGGTCTGGGACAAAAATTTCCTATTTTTCATTTTCTTTGATTCAGCATTTGTGAAGACCTTCTCCAGTCTCTACCATCCTTCAGATACCTAAGAAAGTGGGATTTGTCCTTTTATTCGCTAAATCTCTAGGGAGGCTTTTTCAGGGGATGTCTTACATCACCATGTTGATGACATCACTCCCTCTGTTCATTCTTATTCACTTTTTTCCTTGATTCTTAATTTTTCTTTCTTCTGTCAAGTCTAATATATTGTTGAGCTCCTTTAGTGAATTTGTTATTTTACCTCTAGAATTTGTTTTTTACCTCTAGAATTTCTGTTTGGTTCTTTAAAATTTTTTTTATAACTTCTGTCTCTTTATTGATTTACTCTATTTGAAGAGTTGTTTTCATCACACCTTCCCTTAATTCTTTAGACATGGTCTCCTTTAGTTCTCTAAGCTATTTATAATGGCTGTTTTGAAGTCTTTATCTGCTGATTCCAACATCTGGGCCCATTCAAGATTAGTTTTTATTGCCTGTTTTTTCCCCTATATGTAGGTCATACTTTGTTTATTTGCATGTCTCATAATTTTTTGTTGGAAATAGGACATTTTTGATGATATATATCTGGATACTGATCCCATCTCCCTGGGGATATGATGTTTGCTTAGTCATTCATTCATTCATTTATTTGGTAACTCGGCTCAACTGGCTCCATGAAGCCTATTTCCTTCACACTTGTGCAGCCTCGGATGTTCCTGTTATGATTTGTTCTTTTTTTTTTTTTTTTAATCTTTTACCTGGCAACCTATGGTTTGCCCCAGGTTATCATAAGCCGCTTATTGGTCAAAGATTGCACTTAATTCTCCTTTAGCCAGCTAGATTTTCACCCTTTACTTTTGGAATAGTGTGTGTGGCTTGGAGGTTACTATTACAGTTCAGGGAGTTTGCACTTTTACCCCACATCCAGCCAGGGATTCATAGCTTGAATTTTCCCTCTCCAATAATTTCTGAAGGGGCACAGCCTTGGGCATGCACAAAGTCTTTCAGACCACCAGGGTTATGGATGATTTTATTTTTAAGCCTGGTTTCCTAGGAGTTATCCCTGGGTCAGAGTACCTTACTGTTAAGCCAGTGGTTGGTCAGAGATTGTGCTTAAGCCCCTAGTGTCAGTGAGGCTTTTGACCTTTGCTATCTTATCTATATGTAGCTTGGGGAATGCTTTCAAGTCTGCCATATGTCCTTCTTTGACTGCCTCTGAGTAGGTGCAGCCTAGTGCTTATACACAGCCTTCCAGACTCCCAGGGTTGACTGTGACCCCAGGAGGGTTCTTATTGGCTCTCTTTCCCTGGTTTTGTCTACTAAATTTCTGATTGTTGTTTTGCTTATTGCTACTTGTATCACAGAGCTATGCGTGCCCTCTTAATTGCTCTCCACTAAGATCTCCATTGTTTTTGACAATGTCCTTAAGTAGGGAATTCTCCGTGTTCAGTTCCAAATAAACATAAACCAAAAAACAAGTCTCAATAAATTCAAAAATATTGAAATTATACAATATATCTTCTCCAACTACAATGGAATGAAGCTAGAAATTCAGTAAGAAAGAGAAATGGAAAATTCACAAATATGTGGAAATTAAACAACATACTCTTAAACAACCAATGAATTAAAAAGGAAATCATAAGGGAAATTAGGAAATATCTTGAGGCAAAAGAAAATGAAATAACAACCTACCAAAACTTATGAGATGCAGCAAAGGCACTGTTGACAGGGAAATTTATAGCTCTAAATGTGTACATTAAAAAAGAAGACAGATGTGAAACCAGAGACTTAACCTCAAAACTATAGGAACTAGAGTCAGGGGGAGAGATGGCAGAGTAGGAAGCTCCAGGAATCAGACCCTCCACTAAAACAACTATTAAAAGGCAGGAATTGTCTGAATCATCTTATTTTGAAACTCCAGAGTCCAGTGGAACACAGTACAGCATCCAGGGAAGAGTGTAAGAGGCCGGTAAACTGTAGTAAATACCAATAAATTGCTCTCCTTGCAGTGGTTGCCAGTACCCATCCTTCACTCTCATGGCAGGCAGCAGTGGGTTCCAGCCCCTGGCATAGCTTGCTGGTGCCAGTGAGGTACAGCTTGCTGGTGCCACAGAGGGATGTAAAAATCCATTTCCTCAAGATAATGGAATCGGGTAGCATGAGGCGATCAGTGATGAAGGTTTTTGATTGGCTACTATGGATCGCTGGGGATCTGGCTCTGAGGGTAGCCATTGTTCCAATCTGCCAGGAACAAAGGCAGTGGGAGGAGACGAAAAGATGGTTCACTTCCCCAGAGCTGCGGAGGACAACTGAAGTACTGCACTGGCTAGGCAGGGGCCAAGCCAAGAAAGCACAGCTTTGGGGAGCCATGGAAGCAGATTGGAGTTTGCAGAAGAAAGAATTGGCAAATCAAGGCCAAGACAATTGACAAGAGTCAGGCTGAGAAGCAGAAAGAAAAAAGAATTATAACAAGCAAAAACAGCCTAAGAGACCTCTGGGACACCATTAAACATACCAGTACACACATTATTGTGTATATTGTGCCAGAAGGAGAAGAAAGAAAGAGGCAGAAGGAATACTGAAAGAAATAATGACAGAAAACTTTCCTATCTTAGCAAAGACGTGAGTGAATATGCATGTCCAAGAAGACTAGAGAACACCAAACAAGATAAACTTGAA
Source organism: Choloepus didactylus (assembly GCF_015220235.1). Lineage (NCBI taxonomy): Eukaryota > Metazoa > Chordata > Mammalia > Pilosa > Megalonychidae > Choloepus > Choloepus didactylus. Next base: position 125,196,243 of record NC_051334.1, read on the forward strand.
GAAAAATATTCCCTGTCACATACTGAAAAAACTGTCGAAAGCAAATAACAAAGAGTTCTGGAAACTGCAAGAGAAAAGCAATGTGTTATGCACAAGGGAGTCCCAATAAGATTAAGTTCCAATTTCTTAACAGAAACCATGGCGGAAAGAAGGAATTGGGTTGAAATACTTAAAGTACTGACAAAAACAAAACAAAACAAAACAAAACAGCCAACAAAGAATTTTATACCTGGCAAGACTTTCTTTCAAAAATGAGGAAGGGAATAAAACAGTCCTAGATAAACAAAAGTTGAGGGAGTTCATCACTACTTGACCTATACCACATGTAAAGCCAAAGGGAGTTCTTCAGACTGAAAGGAAAAAACATTAGACAGAGGTTCAAAGTGGTATAAAGAAATAAGGACCTCTGGTAAAGGTAATCATTTGGATCATTATAAATGCAAGTATTATTGCATTGTATTTTTTGGGTATATAGCTCTACTTCTTACTCCCTACAGGTGCTAAAATGTAAATACTTAAAAAGTAATGGTAAATCTATGGTTTTGGAATATTATGTACACAGATATAATTTATAACAAGTACCAAAAAAGGTGGGGGAATGGAAGGGTATAGTAACAGTGCATGTGTATGCTACTGAAGTCAAGCTGGTATCAAATCAGATATGACTGTTACATATTTGGGATGTTAAATTTTAACCTCATGGTAGTTACAAGGAAAATATATGAAAAATATATCCAGGTAGAAATGAGAAGGGACTAAAAAAATCAAATTAAAAAATCAAATAAATTTGAAAGTAGGCATTAATGGAAAAATTGAGGGACAAAAAAGGTATGAGACTTACAAAGACTAAAAGCAAAATGGCAGAAGTCCTGCATTATCAGCAGTGACTTTAAATGTAAATGGATTAAACTGTCCAGTCAAAAAGCCCAAATTGGCAGAACAGATAGAAAAGCATGGCTCAACTATATGCTGTTTACAAGAGACACCTTAAATTCTAAAACATAAGTAGGTTGAAAGTGAAAGAGTGGAAAAACTATATCATGTAAGTAGTAACCAAAAGAGAGCTGGGGTTGCTAGAGTACTATCAAATAAAATAGACTTAAAGCCAGAATCAGTTACAAGTGGAAAAGATAGCTATTATATACTGATAAAGGGGTCAAGTCAATAAAAAGACATAACAATTATAAATATAAATGCACCTAAAAGCAGAGCCCCAAAATATATGAGGCAAATACTGAGTGATTTGGAGGGAGAAATTGATCACTCTACATTAATAGTAGGAGACTTTTATATATCACTTACCATAATGGATAGATCATCTAGATAGAAGATTAATAAGTAAATACAAGATGTGAACGATATTCTAAACCAACTAGACCTAACAGACATATATAGAAACACTTCACCCAACAACAACAGAATACACATTCTTCTTGAGTGCACATGGATCATTCTCCAGAATACACCATATGTTAGGTCACAAAACAAGTCTCAATAAATTTAAAAATACTGAAATCATACAATGTATTTTCTCTGACCACAATGGAATGAAGATAGAAATCAATAACAGAGGGAGAAATGGAAAATTCACAAATATGTTGATATTAAACAACATTCTCTTAAATAACTAATGGGTTAAAGAGGAAATCACAAGGGTAATTAGGAAATATTTGAGGAAAATGAAAATACAACACACCAAAACTTATGGGATGCAGCAAAGGCACTGCTGAGAGGGAAATTTATAGCTCTAAATGTGTATATTAGAAACGAAGAAAGATTTCAAATTAGAGACCTAACCTCAAAACTGGAAAGACCAGAAAAAGAAAAGCCAACTAAACTCAAAGCAAGCTGAAGGAAGGAAATAAATATTAGAGTGGAGATAACTGGAAATAGAGAATTAAAAAAAAAAGAAGAAGAAATAACAAACATAAATGTTGATGCATCCAATCAAGGTGCTCCAAAGTATATGAGACAAATATTGGCAAAACTGAAGGAAGCAATAATGTTTCCACAATAATCGTGGGAGACTTCAACACGACACTCTCTCCTATAGATAGATCATCTAGACAGAAGACCAATAAGGAAATTGAGAACTTAAACAATGTGATAAATGAATTAGACTTAACAGATATATATAGAACATTACATCCCAAATTACCAGGATATACATTCTTCTCTGGTGCTCATGGAACCTTCTCCAGGATAGGCCATATGCTGGGGCATAAAACAAGCCTCAATAAATTTAAAAAGATTGAAATTATTCAAAACACATTCCCTGACCACAATGGAATACAACTAGAAATTAATAAATATCAAAGAACCAGAACACTCACAAATATCTGGAGATTAAACAACACACTCTTAAACAATCAGTGGGTCAAAGAAGAAATTGCAAGAGAAATTGCTAAATATCTAGAGACAAATGAAAATGAGAACACAACGTATCAAAATTTATGGGATGCAGCAAAGGTGGTATTGAGAGGGAAACTTATAGCTCTAAATGCATACATTAAAATGGAAGAAAGAGCTAAAATCAAAGAACTAAGGGAACAACTGAAGAAGCTAGAAAGTGATCAGCAAACTAATCCTAAAGCAAGTAGAGGAAAAGAAACAAGGATTAAGGCAGAAATAAATGACATGGAAAACAAAAAAACAATAGAGAGAATAAATAAAACCAAAAGTAGGTTCTTTGAGAAGATCAACAAGATTGATGAAACTTTAGCTAGACTGACAAAGTCAAAAAGAGAGAAGACCCAAATAAACAAAATAATAAACAAGAGGGGAATATTACTACAGGTTCCTGAAGAAATCAGAAATATCATAAGAGGATACTATGAACAACTCTATGCCAATGAACTAGATAATTTAGAGGAAATGGATAATTTCCTGGAAACACACAAACAACCAGACTGACCAGAGAAGAAAGAGAAGACATCAACAAACCAATCACAAGTAAAGAGATCCAATCAGTTATCAAAAAGCTTCTGACAAATAAATGCCCAGGCCCAGACGGTTTCACAGGGGAATTCTACCAAATTTTCCAAAAAGAACTGACACCATTCCTACTTAAACTCTTTCAGAAAATTGAAGAAAATGGAATACTACCTCATTTTATGAAGCCAACATTGCTCTAATACCAAAACCAGATAAAGATGCTACAAGAAAGGAAAACTATAGGTCTATTTCCCTAATGAATATTGATGCAGCAATTCTCAACAAAATACTTGCATATTGAATTCAAAGATACGTTAAAAAAATTATACACCCTAACCAAGTGAGGTTCATCCCAGGCATGCAAGGGTGGTTCAACATAAGAAAATCGATCAATGTATTACAACACATTAACAAATCAGAAGGGAAAAATCAAATGATCATCTCAATAGATGCTGAAAAAGCATTCAACAAAATCCAGCATCCTTTTATGATAAAAACATTTCAAAAGTTAGGAATTGAAGGAAACTTCTTCAATTTGATAACGAGCATATATGAAAAACTCACAGCAAGTATAGTACAAAGGTGAGAGACTGAAAGCTTTCCCTCTAAGATCAGGAATGAGAATAAAAGTGCCCGTTGTCACTACCATTATTCAACATTGTGCTAGAAGTTCTAGTCTGAGCAATTCGGCAAGAAAAAGAAATAAACGGCATCCAAACTGGAAAAGAAGCAGCAAAACTCTCATTATCTGCAGATGGTATGATCTTATACTTGGAAAACCCTGAGAAATCAGCGACACACCTACTTGAGATAATAAACAAAATCAGCAAAGTGGCGGGATATAAGATTAATGCACATAAGTCACTAATGTTTCTGTACAGTAGAAATGACATAACTGAAGAGACACTCAAGAAAAAGATTCTATTCTCAGTAGAAGCTAAAAAAATTAAGTACCTAGGAATAAACTTAACCAAGGATGTAAAAGATCTTGTTTTAGTTTGCTAATGCTGCAGAATGCAAAACACCAGAGATGGACTGGCTTTTATAAAAAGGGGGTTTATTTGGCTATACAGTTACAGTCTTAAGGCCATAAAGTGTCCAATGTAACACATCAGTAATCAGGTACCTTCACTGGAGGATGGCAAATGGCGTCCAGAAAACCTCTGTTAGCTGGGAAGGCACGTGGCTGGCGTCTGCTCCAAAGTTCTGGTTTCAAAATGGCTTTCTCCCAGGACATTCCTCTCTAGCAAGCTTGCTCTTCTTCAAAACATCACTCACAGCTGCACTCTGTTCAGTCTCTTTGAGTCAGCATGTTTTATATGGCTCCACTGATCAAGGCCCACCCTGAATGGGTGGGGTCACACCTCCATGGGAGTATCCCACCAAAGTCACCACCCACAGCTGGGTGGGGCACATTCCAAGCAAATCTAACCAGCACCAAAACGTCTGTCCCACAAGACCACAAAGATAATGGCATTTGGGGGACACAATACATTCAAACCGGCACAGATCTCTACACAGAAAATGATATCTCTACTAGAAGAAATAGAAGGCAACCTAAAGAGATAGAGAAAATTAAGATGTAAATTCTACCCAAACTGTTCTATAGATTTAATGCAATTCCCATCAAAATTCCAAAAATCTACTTTGCAGTCTTGGAAAAGCCAGTCATCAAATGTATTTGAAAGGGAAAGATGCCTCGAATTGCTAAAAATATTCTAAAAAAGAAAAACAAAGTGGGAGGACTTACACTGCCTGACTTTGAAGCCTACTATAAAGCCATAGTAGGCAAAACAGCATGGTATTGGTACAAAGATAGACATATTGATCAATAGCATCGAATTGAGAATTTGGAAATTCAGATCTATGGTTGACTGATTTTTGATAAGGCGCCAAAATTCACTGAATTGGAACATAAAAGCCTCTTCAACAATTGGAGCTGGGAGAATTGGATATCTATATCGAAAAGAATGAAAAAGGACCCCTATACAAAAATTAATTCAGCATGGATCAAAGATCTCAATATAAGAGATTGCACCATAAAGCTCCTAGAAGATAACGTAGGGAAACATCTTCAAGACCTAGTATTAGGAGGTCACTTCTTAGACCTTACAACTAAAGCACAAGCAACGAAAGAAAAAACAGATAAACGGGGACTCCATAGAATTAAAAGCTTCTGTAACTCAAAAAAATTTGTCAAAAAGGTAAAAAGACAGCCAAATCAATGGGAGAAAATATTTGGAAACCATCTATCTGATAAGACACTGATATCTGTATACAAGAAAACTTACAACTTAACGTCAATAGTAAAAATAGCCCAATTATAAAATGGGCAAAAGATATGAAAAGACATTTCTCCAAAGAGGAAATACAAATGGCTAAAAAACACAGAAAAAACATTCATATTCGCTAACTATTAGGGAGATGCAAATCAAGACCACAATGAAGTATCGTCTCGTACCAATAAAACTGGCTGCCATTAAACAAACAGGAAACTACAAATGCTGGAGAGGATGTGGAGAAATTAGAACTCTTATTCATTGTTGGTGGGACTGTATAATGGTTCAGCCACTCTGGAAGACTGTTTGGTTGTTCCTCAGAAAGCTAGATATCAAGTTAACCTTCAATCCAGCAATTTCACTTCTTGGTATTTACCCAGAGGACCTGAAAGCAGTGACATGAACAAATATTTGCACAGCGATGTTCATAGCAGCATTGTTCACAATTGCCAAGAAATGGAAACAACCTAAATGTCCTACATCAGATGAGTGGATAAACAAAATGTGGCACATACATAACGATGGAATACTACATAGCAGTGAGAAGGAACGATGTCATTAAGCATATGACAACATGGATGAACCTTGAGGGCATAATGTTGAATGAAGTAAGTCAGATACAAAAGGAGAGACATTGTATGTTACCACTAATGTGAATTCTGTGAAAAATGTAAAACGAGTGTCTTATATTGTAGAATATAGGGGACCTAGAGATAGATAGCAGTTAGTGAAGGGGGAACGATAATCTAATAAGAACAGATAAGATATTGAGGGTAATCTTAATGATATGGAATGCTATGGTTTGTTAATTTTCTTGTGGTATGGTAGGGGCATATTGGAAGTAATGAAGTTATTTTAGGATATTTGTTTTTCCTATTCCTATGTTTTGTTTTGTTTAGAAACGTCTTTTTTATTTTTTGACAAATAAATTTAATAAAGAAGGAAAACAACAATAGAAAGAAATCAACAAAATCAGAAGTTCCTTTTTTGAAAAGATCAAAAAATTGACAAAACTTTAGCTAAACTGACAAAGAAAGAAGACACAAATAACTAAAATAAAAAATCAAAAGAGGGACATTACCACCAACCCCATTGAAATAAAAAGGATTGTAACAGGATACTATGAACAACTGTATGCCAACAAATTAGACAACCTAGATGAAATGGACAAATTCCTACACTGACTCAAGAAGAAATAGAAGATCTCAACAAACCCATAATTAATAAAGAGATTGAATCAGTAATCAAAAACATACCAACGAAGAAAAGACCAGGACCAGATGGCTTCACAAAGGAATTTTACCAAATACTCCAAGAATTAACACCGATCCTGCTCAATGAATCCCCAATTCATTCCATGAGGCCAACATCACCCTCATAGCAAAGCCAGATAAAGATACCAGAAGAAAAGAAAATTACAGACCAATTTCTCTTATGAACATAGATGCAAAAATACTTAACAAAATACAAGCAAACCAAACACAACAGCACATCGAAAGAATTATACATCATGATAAGTGAGATTCATCCTGGGTACTCAAGGGTGGGTCAATATAAGAAAATCAATAAATGTAATACGTAGCATTAACAGAACAAAGGAAAAATAACACATAATCATCTTTATTGATGCAGAAAAGATATTTGACAAAATCCAGCATCCTTTCTTGATAAAAACACTTAGAAAACCAGGAAAAGAAAGAAACTTCCTCAACATAATAAAGGATGTACATGAAAAACCCCCAGTTTCAAATAACATCAGCTCCCTTACATAGGGCTACAGAATTATTCATCTTTAAGGCCTCTTTTCCTAGGCAGAACCTCTGCACCACTGCACAAGTTAGGGGAGGAGACAGTGGCCCATTTCTCCTGGAGTAAAACCCTTCCTTTATGAGCAGGCACTGGGGTAGTGATGGCTCCCTAGTCTTCCTGGATTGCCTTACAGCTAGTTGGGGCAGGAGCAAAAGTGGCCATGTGATCTTGGTTTGCTGTGTCTGGAGTAGAGCTTCCACCCTATGAGTGGGGGGTGGTTAGGACAAGAGAGAGCTGAGTGGGGCAAGAGAGATCAATTCCTTTTGGATCTACCTGGAATAGAGCTTCCGCAAGGTGGGACGGAGGAAGACGATAAACTACTGGTGGCCTACCCCTCCCAGAGTGAAACTGTAGCTCTAGATTGGGAGCTAGGGTAAAAAGGAGCCCCCCTTTCTTGACCACTTCTGCTAAGAATTGGGTTCTCTAAGTAATTTTTGTAAGGCAGTGCTTGGAGCAGAGGAGAGCATGGCACTGTTCAAACGCCATAGACTCTTGCTGCTCTTCCTAAGATTTAGATTTTCTTGAATGAATGTTTCTCCATTTGCCATAAGTCCTCAGGACAATTTCCATAAACTTTAAATGATTGTTTTTCAAAAATAATTTTAATTAAAATGATTGTTTGTTGGGGAAGTCTGCCATGCCCCTTATTTCTCTGTTCTGGAAGTCAGGCTCCCAGATCATACTTTAAAATATTAATTTTCTCCCCTGAATCAATCTTATTCATTCATAAAAATTTTCTTCTATTTCTACCCCTTGTTTGTTATTTCAAACATTCCTTTAAAAATATTAAAATGTCCCTCCTCATCTCACTCCACCATTACAGTGTAATTCAGATTTTTTTGGTTATCCTTTTAAACATGCACTAATTGGCCTTTGACATATAACTTACTCAAAGGCTCCCTAAATATCTAAAAAAAATTATAGCCACTAATTCTCCCCTATGTCCATATGCTTGTGGCTACTTTAGGCCTTATTTTGTACCTACTCATATGGAACCTATCATGTATTGGTGACACATATGAAACGTTGACTACTATAAGCTCCTTCATCTTTGATTCTACTATTAATACATCCTCATACAGTAAGCATTCAAATATTTGTAGAATGAGTGAATGACAAGGGATTATTTCCTTTAACACAAATAAACTGTCTTCTCCTAACAGGTTATACCTGTTTATATACTTGCTGAATCTATTCTTTATCGCAGGCCCATCACCCCTGGCCCCTGCTAGGTTTGTGAGACTCACAAAGTTGTTTCCATTGACAACTCCCTGGGGTCCCTTCCAGGTCATACTATCTGAACCACTACAACGTTTTAAAACTCTCTTGGATAGTGTAGGCTTTATTTTATCTAGAGTTCTCTACATGTCCTCATCAGCTTCAGGTTTTGATAATGACAAAGGAGAACTTTGTAATTCTTGATGAAACCTGTTATGCTATTAAAATTGTTTTAGCGGAAACCCTGATATCTTACTAAATTCTGAGGGCCTCCATTTTCCTCAAAATAGAAAAGACAGAGGCGGGGCAAGATGGCAGACTGGTGAGCTGTAAGTTTTAGCTACTCCTCCAGGAAAGTAGGTAAAAAATCAGGAACTGCGTGGACTGGACACCACAGAGCAATCTGACTTTGGGCATACTTCATACAACACTCATGAAAACGTGGAACTGCTGAGATCAGCGAAATCTGTAAGTTTTTGCGGCCAGGGGACCCGCGCCCCTCCCTGCCAGGCTCAGTCCCGGGGGAGGAGGGGCTGTCAGCTCCGGGAAGGAGAAGGGAGAATTGCAGTGGCTGCTCTTATCGGAAACTCATTCTACTGATTCAAACTCCAACCACAGATAGACTGAGACCAGACACCAGAGACTCTGAGAGCAGCCAGCCCAGCAGAGAGGAGACAGGCATAGAAAAAAAACAACACGAAAAACTCCAAAATAAAAGCGGAGGATTTTTGGAGTTCTGGTGAACGCAGAGGGGGGAAGGGCGGAGCTCAGGCCTTGAGGCGCATATGCAAATCCCGAAGCAAAGCTGATCTCTCTGCCCTGTGCACCTTTCCTTAATGGCCCTGGTTGCCAATTTGAAAAATTATAAAGCATATGAAAAAACCAGACGATATGGACAACCCAAGCCCAAGCACCCAAATCAAAAGACCAGAAGAGACACAGCACCTAGAGCAGCTACTCAAAGAACTAAAGATGAACAATGAGACCATAGTACGGGATATGAAGGAAATCAAGAAGACCCTAGAAGAGCATAAAGAAGACATTGCAAGACTAAATAAAAAAATGGATGATCTTATGGAAATTAAAGAAACTGTTGACCAAATTAAAAAGATTCTGGACACTCATAGTACAAGACTAGAGGAAGTTGAACAACGAATCAGTGACCTGGAAGATGACAGAATGGAAAATGAAAGCATAAAAGAAAGAATGGGGAAAAAAATTGAAAAACTCAAAATGGACCTCAGGGATATGATAGATAATATGAAACGTCCGAATATAAGACTCATTGGTGTCCCAGAAGGGGAAGAAAAGGGTAAAGGTCTAGGAAGAGTATTCAAAGAAATTGTTGGGGAAAACTTCCCAAATCTTCTAAACAACATAAATACACAAATCATAAATGCTCAGCGAACTCCAAATAGAATAAATCCAAAAAAACCCACTCCGAGACATATACTGATCACACTGTCAAACATAGAAGAGAAGGAGCAAGTTCTGAAAGCAGCAAGAGAAAAGCAATGCACCACATACAAAGGAAACAGCATAAGACTAAGTAGTGACTACTCAGCAGCCACCATGGAGGCAAGAAGGCAGTGGCACGATATATTTAAAATTCTGAGTGAGAGGAATTTCCAGCCAAGAATACTTTATCCAGCAAAGCTCTCCTTCAAATTTGAGGGAGAGCTTAAATTTTTCACAGACAAACAAATGCTGAGAGAATTTGCTAACAAGAGACCTGCCCTACTGGAGATACTAAAGGGAGCCCTACAGACAGAGAAACAAAGACAGGACAGAGAGACTTGGAGAAAGGTTCAGTACTAAAGAGATTCGGTATGGGTACAATAAAGGATATTAATAGAGAGAGGGAAAAATATGGCAAACATAATCCAAAGGATAACATGGCCGATTCAAGAAATGCCTTCACGGTTTTAACGTTGAATGTAAATGGATTAAACTCCCAAATTAAAAGATATAGATTCGCAGAATGGATCAAAAAAAATGAACCATCAATATGTTGCATACAAGAGACTCATCTTAGACACAGGGACACAAAGAAACTGAAAGTGAAAGGATGGAAAAAAATATTTCATGCAAGCTACAGCCAAAAGAAAGCAGGTGTAGCAATATTAAGCTCAGATAAAATAGACTTCAAATGCAGGGATGTTTTGAGAGACAAAGAAGGCCACTACATACTAATAAAAGGGGCAATTCAGCAAGAAGAAATAACAATCGTAAATGTCTATGCACCCAATCAAGGTGCCACAAAATACATGAAAGAAACACTGGCAAAACTAAAGGAAGCAATTGATGTTTCCACAATAATTGTGGGAGACTTCAACACATCACTCTCTCCTATAGATAGATCAACCAGACAGAAGACCAATAAGGAAATTGAAAACCTAAACAATCTGATAAATGAATTAGATTTAACAGACATCTACAGGACATTACATCCCAAATCACCAGGATACACATACTTTTCTAGTGCTCACGGAACTTTCTCCAGAATAGATCATATGCTGGGACATAAAACAAGCCTCAATAAATTTAAAAAGATTGAAATTATTCAAAGCACATTCTCTGACCACAATGGAATACAATTAGAAGTCAATAACCATCAGAGACTTAGAAAATTCACAAATACCTGGAGGTTAAACAACACACTCCTAAACAATCAGTGGGTTAAAGAAGAAATAGCAAGAGAAATTGCTAAATATATAGAGACGAATGAAAATGAGAACACAACATACCAAAACCTATGGGATGCAGCAAAAGCAGTGCTAAGGGGGAAATTTATAGCACTAAACGCATATATTAAAAAGGAAGAAAGAGCCAAAATCAAAGAACTAATGGATCAACTGAAGAAGCTAGAAAATGAACAGCAAACCAATCCTAAACCAAGTAGAAGAAAGAAATAACAAGGATTAAAGCAGAAATAAATGACATAGAGAACAAAAAAAACAATAGAAAGGATAAATATCACCAAAAGTTGGTTCTTTGAGAAGATCAACAAGATTGACAAGCCCCTAGCTAGACTGACAAAATCAAAAAGAGAGAAGACCCATATAAACAAAATAATGAATGAAAAAGGTGACATAACTGCAGATCCTGAAGAAATTAAAAAAATTATAAGAGGATATTATGAACAACTGTATGGCAACAAACTGGATAATGTAGAAGAAATGGACAATTTCCTGGAAACATATGAACAACCTAGACTGACCAGAGAAGAAATAGAAGACCTCAACCAACCCATCACAAGCAAAGAGATCCAATCAGTCATCAAAAATCTTCCCACAAATAAATGCCCAGGGCCAGATGGCTTCACAGGGGAATTCTACCAAACTTTCCAGAAAGAACTGACACCAATCTTACTCAAACTCTTTCAAAACATTGAAAAAAATGGAACACTACCTAACTCATTTTATGAAGCTAACATCAATCTAATACCAAACCAGGCAAAGATGCTACAAAAAAGGAAAACTACCGGCCAATCTCCCTAATGAATATAGATGCAAAAATCCTCAACAAAATACTTGCAAATCGAATCCAAAGACACATTAAAAAAATCATACACCATGACCAAGTGGGGTTCATTCCAGGCATGCAAGGATGGTTCAACATAAGAAAAACAATCAATGTATTACAACACATTAAAAACTCGAAAGGGAAAAATCAATTGATCATCTCAATAGATGCTGAAAAAGCATTTGACAAAATCCAACATCCCTTTTTGATAAAAACACTTCAAAAGGTAGGAATTGAAGGAAACTTCCTCAACATGATAAAGAGCATATATGAAAAACCCACAGCCAGCATAGTACTCAATGGTGAGAGACTGAAAGCCTTCCCTCTAAGATCAGGAACAAGACAAGGATGCCCGCTGTCACCACTGTTATTCAACATTGTGCTGGAAGTGCTAGCCAGGGCAATCCGGCAAGACAAAGAAATAAAAGGCATCCAAATTGGAAAAGAAGAAGTAAAACTGTCATTGTTTGCAGATGATATGATCTTATATCTAGAAAACCCTGAGAAATCAACGATACACCTACTAGAGCTAATAAACAAATTTAGCAAAGTAGCGGGATACAAGATTAATGCACATAAGTCAGTAATGTTTCTATATGCTAGAAATGAACAAACTGAAGAGACACTCAAGAAAAAGATACCATTTTCAATAGCAACTAAGAAAATCAAGTACCTAGGAATAAACTTAACCAAAGATGTAAAAGACCTATACAAAGAAAACTACATAACTCTACTAAAAGAAATAGAAGGGGACCTTAAAAGATGGAAAAATATTCCATGTTCATGGATAGGAAGGCTAAATGTCATTAAGATGTCAATTCTACCCAAACTCATCTACAGATTCAATGCAATCCCAATCAAAATTCCAACAACCTACTTTGCAGACTTGGAAAAGCTAGTTATCAAATTTATTTGGAAAGGGAAGATGCCTCGAATTGCTAAAGACACTCTAAAAAAGAAAAACGAAGTGGGAGGACTTACACTCCCTGACTTTGAAGCTTATTATAAAGCCACAGTTGCCAAAACAGCATGGTACTGGCACAAAGATAGACATATAGATCAATGGAATCGAATTGAGAATTCAGAGATAGACCCTCAGATCTATGGCTGACTGATCTTTGATAAGGCCCCCAAAGTCACCGAACTGAGTCATAATGGTCTTTTCAACAAATGGGGCTGGGAGAGTTGGATATCCATATCCAAAAGAATGAAAGAGGACCCCTACCTCACCCCCTACACAAAAATTAACTCAAAATGGACCAAAGATCTCAATATAAAAGAAAGTACCATAAAACTCCTAGAAGATAATGTAGGAAAACATCTTCAAGACCTTGTATTAGGAGGCCACTTCCTAGACTTTACACCCAAAGCACAAGCAACAAAAGAGAAAATAGATAAATGGGAACTCCTCAAGCTTAGAAGTTTCTGCACCTCAAAGGAATTTCTCAAAAAGGTAAAGAGGCAGCCAACTCAATGGGAAAAAATTTTTGGAAACCATGTATCTGACAAAAGACTGATATCTTGCATATACAAAGAAATCCTACAACTCAATGACAATAGTATAGACAGCCCAATTATAAAATGGGCAAAAGATATGAAAAGACAGTTCTCTGAAGAGGAAATACAAATGGCCAAGAAACACATGAAAAAATGTTCAGCTTCACTAGCTATTAGAGAGATGCAAATTAAGACCACAATGAGATACCATCTAACACCGATTAGAATGGCTGCCATTAAACAAACAGGAAACTACAAATGCTGGAGGGGATGTGGAGAAATTGGAACTCTTATTCATTGTTGGTGGGACTGTATAATGGTTCAGCCACTCTGGAAGTCAGTCTGGCAGTTCCTTAGAAAACTAGATATAGAGCTACCATTCGATCCAGCGATTGCACTTCTCGGTATATACCCGGAAGATCGGAAAGCAGTGACACGAACAGATATCTGCACGCCAATGTTCATAGCAGCATTATTCACAATTGCCAAGAGATGGAAACAACCCAAATGTCCTTCAACAGATGAGTGGATAAATAAAATGTGGTATATACACACGATGGAATACTACGCGGCAGTAAGAAGGAACGATCTGGTGAAACATATGACAACATGGATGAACCTTGAAGACATAATGCTGAGCGAAATAAGCCAGGCACAAAAAGAGAAATATTATATGCTACCACTAATGTGAACTTTGAAAAATGTAAAACAAATGGTTTATAATGTAGAATGTAGGGGAACTAGCAGTAGAGAGCAATTAAGGAAGGGGGAACAATAATCCAAGAAGAACAGATAAGCTATTTAACGTTCTGGGGATGCCCAGAAATGACTATGGTCTGTTAATTTCTGATGGATGTAGTAGGAACAAGTTCACTGAAATGTTGCTATATTATGTAACTTTCTTGGGGTAAAGTAGGAACATGTTGGAAGTTAAGCAGTTATCTTAGGTTAGTTGTCTTTTTCTTACTCCCTTGTTATGGTCTCTTTGAAATGTTCTTTTATTGTATGTTTGTTTTCTTTTTAACTTTTTTTTTCATACAGTTGATTTAAAAAAGAAGGGAAAGTTAAAAAAAAAAAAAAGAAAAAAGACAAACAAGGAAAAAAAAAAAAAAAGATGTAGTGCCCCCTTGAGGAGCCTGTGGAGAATGCAGGGGTATTCGCCTACCCCACCTCCATGGTTGCTAACATGACCACAGACATAGGGGACTGGTGGTTTGATGGGTTGAACCCTCTACCATAAGTTTTACCCTTGGGAAGACGGCTGCTGCAAAGGAGAGGCTAGGCCTCCCTGTATTTGTGCCTAAGAGTCTCCTCCTGAATGCCTCTTTGTTGCTCAGATGTGGCCCTGTCTCTCTGGCTAAGCCAACTTGAAAGGTGAAATCACTGCCCTCCCCCCTACGTGGGATCAGACACCCAGGGAAGTGAATCTCCCTGGCAACGTGGAATATGACTCCCGGGGAGGAATGTAGACCCGGCATCGTGGGATGGAGAACATCTTCTTGACCAAAAGGGGGATGTGAAAGGAAATGAAATAAGCTTCAGTGGCAGAGAGATTCCAAAACGAGCCGAGAGATCACTCTGGTGGGCACTCTTACGCACACTTTAGACAACCTTTTTTAGGTTCTAAAGAATTGGGGTAGCTGGTGGTGGATACCTGAAACTTTTAAACTACAACCCAGAACCCATGAATCTCGAAGACAGTTGTATAAAAATGTAGCTTATGAGGGGTGACAGTGGGATTGGGAATGCCATAAGGACCAAACTCCACTTTGTCTAGTTTATGGATGGATGTGTAGAAAAGTAGGGGAAGCAAACAAACAGATAAAGGTACCCAGTGTTCTTTTTTACTTCAATTGCTCTTTTTCACTCTAATTATTATTCTTGTTATTTTTGTGTGTGTGCTAATGAAGGTGTCAGGGATTGATTTAGGTGATGAATGTACCACTATGTAATGGTACTGTAAACAATCGAAAGTACAATTTGTTTTGTATGACTGCGTGGTATGTGAATATATCTCAATAAAATGATGATTAAAAAAAAAAAAAAAAAAAAAATAGAAAAGACAGACTCTCCCCAGTCAATCTGAAACCCCATATAAGTGTAGCTTGAAAGGACCATTTACTGAAATTACAAAACACATAATGATATTAGCAGCATCAATTATCACACATCACTTTCTCTGGAAAGAATCTTATTCTCTAAATTAAAATCACAAAGGAATGGTCAAAGTACTTTCCTTTACCTGTCCTCTAAAGCCAAAACCCCACTGTGGATATAACAACTCCATAAAGACTCAGAAAAATCCCAGTAGAGACTGAAGTATGCCACCCAATGGATGTATTGCCATACTGCACTCATAAAATACACATATAAGTTAGTATTTATAATCCTCTTCAAGTCACCAAAACTACTACTGAGTTATAAAATAAACATTGAAAAATAAAAAAAGGAAAATTGGTCATAGCAGGGAAAGCATAGCCTTAAGAACAATGACACCTGATGCTCCAGTGGCAATGGTGATACATGAGCTTCTCTAGGACACCAACAAGGTACAAAGGTAACACTGTGGTTCAAAAATACATAGCACTTACTGTATACTTCTCCTAACCTACAATGGGAGTTGGAAAATTACGGATGGAAACAGAGCAGGGTTAGGCTCAAGCTCCTGAGACTAAGGCTGGACTATATTTCTTACCCCCTTGTTGCATATTTCAATTTTAGAAATTGCTCCTTCCATATGATTCACTTTTAAGCATTACTTATTGAGCACCTACTATATCCAAGGCACTGTTCTAGATGCTTTCATACAAATCCTCGTTTAACTCCTTTAGAGTTTATTAGTTTTCTCCTAAAAACTGACTTCCTCTTGAGGCTTTTTGTTCATATCCTGGGGGTTGCGGGATCCTACTAATATCTACAGGGCTTAATTGTGGAAGAATCATTGAATGGGGGGACTTGAACAACTGCAGAGAAATTTGTCTAGATGAAGAGCTGAAGAAATCTGCCTAAGAAGCAAGAAATAGGAAAAAGAATCAGTAACATTGAACAGAAAAAAAACAAACAAACAAGGGGGCAATTTTACCCTATTGTGTGTTCTATTGCCTTGATCCTACAGATTGTCAAGATGACATCCAAACTGAAAAGCACCAATAAAAAGTTCACATCCTACCACATAATAATCACATGACTGCAGAAGTTTCTACTATTAGAAAGCAACTAAATGCCTGCCCTGCAGTTCGGCATTGCTAGAAGTGAAAAGCATAGTAGACAAGAGAAAGCCAGCAGTCACAATTAGAAGTCCTGAGTTTCAGTCCTATGGCAGTATAGGGGCAGTCACCTTTCAATGCTTCAAATACTCCTGATATTTAAGAAAAAGAATAATTATACCCCTTCCTGTTATAAAGATTTACAAAATAATGATGAGGTGCTTAAAGACGAACAAGCAAAGCCCAAGACTAAATTTACACTAATAGTTTATTCCAAGAAACAATGAACTAAAATGGAGAAGGCTTACCTAATAGTATAGAGAAACTTCTAAATAGTTAATTTTATACATGGACAACATGTTCCAGGCCTATGAGGTCACAGAGGACTTCAATATCCATAAACTTAAGAAAAGGAACAATGCTTATCTATGTAAAAGTATCCCACATTTGCACAGCACTTCATGCTTTTTCAAAGAGTTTTCATGTCTATTACTTCACTTGCACAGTTCCCAACATAATGTGAATATATAATACACAAAAGCACAATTAGCAAATGATCACCTCAAAAAGGTAAAAAGAAAAAAAAAGACAAAATAGTTGCAGTGTTGAAGAATTGGGGGTACATGCAACACATACTTGTAACAATCCAAAATTATACTTATTCTTCTGAATTCCACGCTAGGCTTTAGGAAAAACATAAACATAATAAAACATACCTACTTACTCTAATGGAAAGCTGATGCTGGGGCTTACTATTTAAGAGAGATTATGTTCTTTACCCACCTGGAAAACTGAAAAACACTGGAATCCAGAGGCTTAAGTTGAAGAGGAGGAGTTCTACTTTCTTCTCCAACAGATGGAGACAGACGAGGGCTATCAATTCCCTCGGATCCAATTGTCTTTTTATTCAATCCAGACATATCTTGAACAGTAGGGATCCTCAGTGGATGAGTGAATACCTATCAAAGAAAGAAATGATTCATAAAGATCCCAATGTCAAGCCAAATACCAAAGGATGAGTCAATCCTTCTGATGCTAGGAGAGAACACTTGGCCAAATAAAAAGAACCCATTTACTATACAAAACAAATAGCACACAGTAAGGTACACTAGAACACTGAACTCAGGAAAGTTCAGTTATCAACCTTATCAGATGGACACCAACAGACCTCCTCCAATTCACATATTGGCTCTTAGCAAGTTATCCCACCCACAACATAAACCCATGCCCCTTAATCAATGTCTAATTCTCTCTTTTCACCCACTTTGAGACCAGGTTTTCACCTCTCTGAGATCTGTAATGAAGGTAGAGGTGGAGGGAAAAAACACTGCAGCAAGAGTGTCTGTGCTGGTTTTGGAGAAATGCATGCGAGAGACTCATGTAGTGCATACACACAGAGACATGCACCTGGGGTCTTGTGGAAAAGCCAGCTTATGAACATAGTATGAATGATTAAGTTGAAGGAGTATAAAGGGGAGGTAAACTGAATGACGAAAGGGCAATCCCAGGAAATCTCCCAATCTCTAGATCAGACTATTAAGCCAAGACATTAGGGTATAAAGCCTGATTATTCATATGCCTTGGTATTGGCAGGAAGTGAAAAAAAATTACCACTAAATTGCCCTATCTTCACCAGTCTGACCTATCCTGATTGAGTGGGTGGAAGGTGAATCTAACATGCGACTAGTAGGTCTCTCTGGGAAAGAGGGTCAAGAGGAAAATCATGCAGAAAGGCAAGGTTGGGTGGGGAAGATATATGGGTGCTATGGTGGCTGTCAGAAAAGGAGTGTCCCTGAAAGGACGGCCAACCTTATTGCACCCTTCAGCGTCCGGAGTTGGGCAACCATGTCCGAGAGAAAGTGCTCCTGAAAATTCAAAACAGCAGAGTCTTTATAAAGCCAGCCAGCCTGAAAGCAGGGATGGGGACGGGCACAAAGAACCACCTCTTTTTCCCAAGAGGAAGGAGGAAGAAATCACCCCTGAATCCTGGCATCCTAAGAAAGAAGGGAAAATTCAACATTCAATAGGAGCAGCTTGTATGAGAATGGCACACAACCCTGAATATTCCGTGACACTGAATGTGACATTCACACTGTCTAGAATCAGTACCAAATCTACATCTGGGTAATCAATGATTTGGTTCTTCTATTTTTCCTGAAACTTAGTTGATGATCTGCCCATAGGACCTCAGTAACAACAGACATCAAAGCAAAACCAAAAGCTCCAATTAATAAAGGACCACCAGAAGAAATGGTTCGTTATTTCTATGCAGCTTTCAAGAGTGCTGCTTCCTTCAACTATGTCCTCTGTTGGGGAAAATTCTGAGTGAGAAAAGGAAGGAGATAGTATGTCTCTCACCTGGTGGTTCTCATTTTCCATAGGCACTTTCTTCTTCTCAACAGTTTGATCTCTAGCGGAAGACAAAGTGTTATTTAGCTCACTCATGAAACTTTTCAACTTGAAATGTATTGCCAGTTGTAGATTTATGTTATGATGTCCCTTCTAAAATAGAAATATTGTGAGCTCAATTGAGCAACTAAGGGTGCCATCCTGAACCATGCTACTGATGGGAGATTTCAAATGTCCCACCAAATAGGAAGGAACTAAAAACAATCACTAGTTGAGACATTCAGGAGATGGTTAGAAGGAATAAAGAATTGGGGGAACAAAGAGGTGAGGAAGGAAATCATTAAGAACCCCTGCCCCCAAAATAATCATCTTTGTTCTCAAAACTCCCCTGTCCTACTAGGAAGGGTCAGGCTGTTCTACTCTATGATATAAGACCACACCTCAGAAATACTCAACTGTTTCTTAGCTTTGCTCAAGTACAGGTCCTCATCAATGAGTTCTTGTTCCTCTGGAACAGAGCACCTCCTGCAGTAGAGAGACGGAATCATCTTTTGGAAGCACAATATGCCATTTATCTTTACACTTTACTTCCTTTACAACTATGATAGGGCAGGTTAATAATCCTCTAATATTTCAGACTTCAGAACCTATCCACATCACAAAACCTGTGTGCAGGCTAACATGAAGCAGTCCATATTTCAAGGCATACCATTGTATAACTATTTTGGTGCATATATCACCTTTCTACCGAGACATTCAAGGTATGTGACTGCTACAAAATACATACTATTGTAGACAGCAAGAAATACAATCTCTATTTTTACACAGTAAAATACAGCATATGAGAGACTTGTTTGAGATTCCATACCAAGGGAATATTGTCGAGACTAGAACCTAGGTCTTTTGCCTCCTGTCTACTAAGAAAATAGTTCTCAAGGTACAGACTAGAATTATGAAGATACATAAGATTAAGTGATGATATCTGAAGAAGAAAAATCAGAGGCTATGATAAACAGATATAAGTGGATAAAGGGACTAGAAGATTACACTGTAAAAAGAACAGTACAGAGATTAGCAAAGAGGAGAAAAAAGAGGATCCTATAAATGAAAAGACACTTTCTATATGTAAAGCAACAGGAAAATAATTTTAGGAACAAAAACTGACAGGAGTGATAGAAAATTTATTCAATGGTCAACGGTGATCGATCCTAGAAACAAACAAAATTAATAATAATTGGAAATCCTAAGCTATATCCATTTTATAATGGGGCAAAGTGGCCTGGAAGGTTATGTCTC
Organism: Choloepus didactylus; assembly: GCF_015220235.1. Taxonomy (NCBI): domain Eukaryota; kingdom Metazoa; phylum Chordata; class Mammalia; order Pilosa; family Megalonychidae; genus Choloepus; species Choloepus didactylus. The sequence goes on from NC_051334.1 coordinate 125,216,356, forward strand.
CTGGACTAACTGTAAACTAATAGGAGGGAGGAACATAATTCAAAAATGAGACTTCAAGTACTCTATCCCATATTCTAATCACACAATCCCATTTCCTGTTCATGGAGAGGTGCTTAGGCACATCTGGAGACTATGGGAAAATGTTTACACATTACAGACCCAGACTTCATTTACTTGATTTCCTCCATCTTAGATTATTTTTCCTAAAATGCATACTCTGTTTTAGCACCTTTTTTCTATCAGCATTTATCCTTCCAAAATAATTTTTTAATAAAGTAACAACTGAATCAAGCAAACAGTCTTATTATCATGAACCTATGTGACTATCAAATCAATTCAATAAATATTTGTTAAATTGAAGTTAACACCCATGGATATGCCAAGCACTATATTAGATGTTAGGAAGACAAATATGTAAACAAACAGCATTCAATATACATTAGGTACTATAACACAGATTCAGGTGTAGTAGGCATATGAAGAAAATTGTCAACTCTGAAGGCTTTTGCTCTCAAAGAGTTTACAATCTCTTGAAGAGCAAAAGCATATATACATATATATGAACACTATCCAAAATAAGAGAAAACAGTATGTAAACAAATGTCAAGAAGTGAATACCATAGGAAGCTAGAGTAAGATTACTATAAACAATTGTCAATAGGAAAGGGTCACACTGAAGACAAGCTCCCCAGATGGATATGATTTGGATAGGCGGATGGAATGCAGAAGGTCACTGCAAGCAAGAGGAAAGACACTATTAAAGTGGAGGAAATAAGCATAGCCTGTGTGGGGAACACTGAAGCCACAGGCATGGCTAAAGCATAGGGTTTGTGTTAAGGTATAAGGAAAATGAAAAGGCTGAATAGTTCAGTTGGGACCAGCTGGCATAGGGGCTTGAATGCCAGGCTGAAGATGAAAAATATTTTAGAATATAGAGACAAATCAGGAGTTATCTCAGGCATAATACTGAGTACTGGAGCCTCACCTGTACTTTGGATGGGAATTATAGTAACAAAACCATCTTGCAGGTAATGTAGATGGATCAACCTTGCCAGGAAGCTTCCTCCATTTAAGACACTCATCACACTGTACCCATGTCTGGTCAGGAATCTTCCTGAATGGAGGAAAGGAAAGTGTGACTGTGTACATCCTAGCTCTGTCCTTTGTCTTATGCTAAAAAGGCACATCCTAAAAGTAAAAGAGCATAATTTTATATATGAAACATCTTAGAACTGTTATAGTCCAGTTGTCAAAAATGTACACATTTTGAACTCCAAGGATAAAATAATAATAGAACTATAGCAGATATGAACAAGTATTAACATGGTGAGATACCAGTATTTATGAATGTCAGTAATATTTATCCCGGAATCTCTTGTTTTAAACAAAAAATAGGATAATTTAACTCTAAAATGTATTAAGTAGGAATATATATATAAAACAATATTTCCAAGGAATTAAAACCCACAGAAACATTTTGTTTGCTTCGGTCCAAACCCATGACAGGTTTAAAATGCATTTAAGGGAATCACTGAAGCACTGTCATCAAAACGACTCCCACAATTCCCTGAATAAAACTCCCTGTTCCTCTTTTCTTTCCTTCATAATAAGCCTTTGTTAATATTTCAATAGAAATTTTATTAGGTTGATAATCCCTAAATTAATCTTAAAAAGTAATATAAATTTGATTAAATTTCATACCTAGAAATGGTGGCTCCAGACCAACAGTCGGGTTAAATTATTAAGATAAAACTCTTTCGGATTTCTACTTTTAACCCCTCTCCATAGGAGTAGTCAGTACTTGAGGTATGAAAGGAAGGCTGGAGTGGGAAGGGGGAAGGCTGAGAAAAGACACAGAAAAACGGTAGAGGGGCACTTCAGGCCAATTTAAGTAACACAATTTAATTTAGGGAGGGTTTTGTGTATGTTATATTTATATTGGTCATAATAGATATTTCAATAGAGCAGTGTGATTCTTTTATTTCTTAATTTAATCTTTCTTATCGTTTTAAATAACATATGTTTCTAGTTATAAAAGTAATATAAGCTCATTATAGAAAACCCAGAAAATAATGCAGAATATAAGGAAGAAAATAAAAGGCTCTCAATTCTACCACTCAAATGCAATGTCGTCTTCTTTTTTAAAAATGCCGTTTTAACAAAGAAATTTTGTACACATTTTTAGACATATAGTTTTGTATCTCCTAGCTCCAGGCTGCTCCAGTCTTGCAACCTCTAAACTCTAAGCTCAGGCCTGACCTCTGGTGTCTATGTATTTCCATGCAACAGTTTCCTTTAGAGCCTGAGCCAACAAAAAACTTCAGAGTAGTGGGAGAGGAGAGCAAAGGTCATTTTCGCTTTGGTTCTACATGCACAGGCAAAGAAAAGCTTCTGCAGAAATATGCCAATATTACTCTCTCAGGGACAAGCATGCTTAGAGGAAGCAACTCCTTGCTTTGAGCTACATGCAGACTATTGTAGATTTTTCCATCCAGGCAGATAGTTCATGTTTGCAGTATGTAGGAAATTGAGGAGACTGTACCATACTCCCCTCACTGCACCCACCCAGAAGAACTCAGGTTTGGGGGCCTGACTGTCTATATTTGAACTTTAGCTCTACCACTTACTACTTGTGTAACCTAGGACAAGTTTTAATTAAGTTCTCAGTGCTCAGTCTTCATATCTATAAGGTAGTAATATCTGCTTATCTCATAGGGTCACTACACGTAAAGAACTTAGAACAGTGCCTGGCATATAAGTAAGTACACAATAAATAATAGCTCTCTTATGATTCTATCTCCAGAAAAGCTCTATAATACACACACATATACACACACATGCACACTAGTAGTATATGAACAACTGTTTCACTGCATTAACCACTGCTAATTTGAAAAACAAAAAATGGCATCTCATCTTGATTTGCATTTTTTGAAAACTATGAAGGCTGGAGATGAGCTGAGATCTTTAGAGTAAGAAGATGGTGATATACATACAGCAATCAAGTTTAATTTTAAACAAAATTTTATGTTACATTTGCCTGATGATTTCCTGTTTTTTAAAAAGCACATGTGCCTACTCCAAAATGAACTTTCAACACTATAATCTTTGGGTGGTGGTATAACCGACTTATATGTATCATTACTCATTCTATCCTCTGTATTATGTTACTTCCCTGGTCTACTAGGGCATTTCATCCTGAGCCACACTTCTGTGTACAATTACCTATCTGAGATTTATAAATTCTACCTTTTCTCTAATATGCTGGGTTCTCTATTTCTACTCTCAAATACCTTGGTGCAGTTCTAACAATATTCACCAGGAATACAGAGAAGAGAACTTCGCTAATATTTCTGAACAGCTACTATTTGCTAGGTACTCTGCTAGGAATTTTATGTCACCTCAGAGAGGTGAAGTGACTTAATTACATAAGCCATAAAGAAGCAGACACAGTTTTTCAACCTAGGAGTGTCTGATTCAAATGGCCATTATCTTCCACCATATCACTGAATATAGGATAACTGACGGAACTAAATTAATTATATTGAGGGTTTGAACCCCACAAGTGTTAAACCAGAACATAGAGCCTTAGAGAATGATGCAATTAGTACCTGTGATTTCCTCATTTGAGTTAAACTTTCTGATGTGTAAAGCACCCTCTTACCCTAGTTCCTTCCATTTGTCCCATGGACAGTATACCTAATATTTTCATATTATACAGTTATTACTCACAGTACTGGCCTGACTATGACTGAGCTTTCAAAACTCTCTTGAGATGTCTTTTCCTTCCAGTAAGTATTGAGCTTTTGGGCAAGGGCATTTATTGTCAACCTGAAAGAAAAAGCAAGATGAAGTATCATGTCAAGGTTCAGTGCTTGTCAAACAATTGTGGGAACTTTGAGAAGCTCCCATTTAATACAAGTCAACAATTTAGGATATTCAGCCAGTTTTGAACATCTACACTTTCATAAACTAAGATAGGAATCTATTGCCTTTGCAAACTGCATGTCAAAATGACAAAGTCACAATGTTGAATATTCACTTTGGGTGTGAAGGTAAAATGGTCAAAAGTCCTAAAAAATATTGAGTTCTACAAATTTTCAGGGCTTGTAGAATTATGGCAGTGGGGGGAGGGTAAGTTGACATTAAAGGCTTTGACAGAGGACCATGTTGCAGGGTTAGAACAGAGTCAAATAAAAAGTTGATAGGAAGTTGATTCGAAGTTATTGGAAGCTCTACCCTAGTTCTGGCTCTTGCTCTCGCTCCTTTGTCTCCCTTCCCAAACAAACGTCAGACCCAGGTTCAACAAATGTAATGTGTACAAGTCAAGCCTGAATTTTACGTTTAAAAACTGCCAACTTTCTAATTAACAACTCCTATTTAATTCTAAAACCCACAATTACAACTTAATTTTGACTTGTATATACCTGGAATATTACAAATTTGGTATTATTTTGATCTCTTCACCTTCTGGGACCATTCCTCAAGGTTTGTACAGGCCTGTTTTTTTCTTAAGAGGTAGTCTTTCTAACCTCCACCTTACTCATATTAAATTATATTCTCACTTCACAGAGAAGATTAAAGTCATCATGTTTGAGCTCCCTTATAAAACCTTAATTTCCTCCAACCTACCAATGTTCCTATCTCAATGTTTATATCCTTCCCTCAAGTCACAGACAAATAACTATTTCTTGTTTCCTCTTAAAACTACTTAACATACACTTTTTAAAAAAGTAGATTAGTGGTTTCCAGGGGCTAAGAGAAGGGGAAAATGTGCAGTGACTGATAAAGGACATGGAGTTTCTTTTCGGGGTGATGAAAATATTCTGGAATTAGATAGCGGTGATGGTTGCACAACTTTGTGAATGTACTAAAAACCACTGAACTGTACACTCTAAAATGGTAACTTTTATGGTATGTGAATTGTATCTCTGTTCTTCAAAAAAAATAAAGAAAATCAATCTCTGTTCTGATGTATTGAGTTAAAATTTATGGAGGTAACATTTACATGCAGTAAAATTCACCCTTTTTGGTATACAGGTCTATCAGTTTTGACAAATGCATAGAGTCATGTAACCACTGCCTAAATCAAGATACTGTTCCCATGTCTTTTGAAACCCATTCCTTCTCACATCTTTGTGGACCAAGTGGTAGGACAACCTCTAAAAGCTGGAAAAGGCAAGGAAATGGATTCCCCCTAGAGCCTCTACAAAGGAATGCAGCCATGACAACACCTTAATTTTTTAGCCCAGTGAAACTCCCATGTTGGATTTCTAATCTATAGCACTATATGATAATAAATTTGTGTTGTTTTAAGCCACTAAATTTGTGGTAATTTTTAAAATTACAGCAATAGAAAACTAATACAGGGGTTGAAAAATGCTATATTTCCCTCAAAAATTTAAAATATCCCATGGTTCCCCTTTGAGTTCACTATGTGTACCTTGGCACATAGTTTTGGGAGCTATGGCTCTAGGAGAAGGGTGGACAAACTACAGCTCGCAGGCCAAATCCAGCCCACTGCCTGTTTTTGTAAACAAAATTGTTATTAGTAACAGCCATGCTCATTCTTTTATATACTGTCTGTGACTACCTTCACACTTCAGCAGAATCGAGTAGTTGTGGCAGAGACCATGTGGTCTGCAAGGCCTAAAATGTTTACTATCTGACCCTTTACAGAAAAGTTTTGTCAACCTCTCCTTTAGGATGGCCCTACTCTACCTGTCTAATTTTATTTCCCTTCACACTCCAGTTACATACCCTTATCCCCACTCCCCATATGCTTACCATTTTGAGTTCCTATCACTAACTTAGCTCATGCTACAATTCCATCCTGGAATTCCTTTCCCTTCCTTTTCTAAATCCTGTATCCTTTTAGGCACATCTCAAGTCACACCCTCTACCTAAAACCTTTACTGTCTATTCTTAACAGGGCATTTTCTTCTATACCACTCCACTTAGGTTATTGTTCTTTATATTGTTTCCTGTATGTGACAATATGTCATTCCAAATAGACTGTAAGTTCCTTAAGTGCAGCAACCATGTCTTGAATTTCCCTGAAAAAGTCTACAAAGTCTAGCCACTGTGCTATACACCGGTGGGATGCTCAGTTAATATGTCATGATTGCATTTCTTAATCTGAAATTGATTCTAAAAATGTTTTGGGTTTCAGCCCTGATAGGTGCCGCTGAAACATGATCTCCACAACTGCTAAAGGTGGTATTACAGATGCTTTACTTGTAGACATTCTAGAAGTATGATGGCGGGTATCTCTTTTATCATCTGTGGTTTTGGTATCACTTGGGATGAGATTTTGATAGTGGTTAACTTTCTCTAATTCCCCTCTCAAATTTCCTTTTTGTTTGATTGAACACATTTTCATTTTATACAGAATAAACTGAGCAAAAAAGGGTAATGATGACAGAATTGGGACAAGAGTTATGCAAATTCATTATCCTTGAACGACTCCATATGCAAAATAGTATGTGATTTGTTGTTGTTTTTTTTTGAAAAAAAGATATGTAGCAGTTGATAAGCTACTTAAGCCAGAATTTCTATATGTTTAACTGAATAAAACTACTGTCTATGAGATATCTCTATTTGGATCCCCTGCAATGACCTCAAATTCATCATACCAAAACTAGACATCACAAACCAAGGGATTAATACCTCTAAAATTTAAAAGGTAGGTTTTTTTATGGGGGGTGTGTGGCAAAGATGATATAGAAAGATATTAAGTAATTTTTAATATCTAACCTTTGAATTTCACAAATCTTAACTATTTGGTTAATTATCAGAAATTCACTATTCCTTTCATTCAACAGACATCGAATGACTTTGGCTCTGAGACTTGTCAAATCAATGTCATTACAAAACCTTCACTCTTAAGAGTCCTGGTCAAGGATTTCCAATTATGAGCCAGACTCATATTTAAAAAGCCATTTTATTTAAACTGAGGGCAGGTAGTTACCATACCCACTGACCAAGAACCCTTTACCCCCCACCCAAATTTATTTGGGGTTGCCATCTAAATAATTGTCTCTTTGACAAGCACTAAGCCTAAAACTCTTACGGTTCCAGAGAAATTAAGGTACAAAATTTAACTAACTTTACTATAGTGTAGTGCATAAAATAAGAGAAAAGAGATCTAGGAAATTACTTTTCCCCAACTCCAAGAAAAAATTTGCTATTGAGACTTCAAGGAAAATGACACCAAATGTCCTAGTGCCTTCTTTCTCCACATCCCTAGAACACACCTTGCCCTTTCATATCCTTGCATATACCTCCCTCTGCTTAGAATGTTCTTCCCCTATTTGTCCACCTGGCAAACTACTACTTTTCTTTCAAATTTCAAGTTTAAGCTCAAACATAATCTTTGTAAAGCCTTCCTTGACTCTCTTAGGCATATTTACAGGTTCTTTCCACTTTGCATATATCCCTCATAAAGCAATTACTGAATAGGTATTTAAGTTTTTATTTGCATGTTATCTCATCCCACTTGTTCATAGGTGTCAAGGATTCTTATCTTTTCGTCCTTATGTTCCTAGTACCTGGCATAAAGGAGGTATCTCATAATACTTGAGGAAAGAAGGAATGAATGATTCATCCCTCCCTCAAAGTTTTAAAACAAACTATTTTATCCTGGCATTAACAACTGCTTTCTTTGTCTCCTAAAAATTCCTGCTGGTTTAGTCTCAATGTCAAGTTCTTTTCTGATTATTACATTTGTTTTCCATATTAAATAAAAAGGGTTCCGTGAAAGCACACGTCTTTCCCACCTCTCCAATACTTTTCTCTAAATCTGCTCACTGGCTTCAAGAAAATTTTTGGAACAAACTTCAAATTGCTGCTTGTTTGTTTGTTTTTAACATACTGAATAATTCAGATCCACTTATCTGTTTTCATTAAGATCAATTCCAAGGCCCACTTCACCAGAAATATTTTACCAAATGACTCCTATATTCTTTCCTTCCATAATTTCTAAAGGTAAGGTTTACCTCAACTGGGCTCCATGTTTCATTTAAAATTTTTAAAATTTAAAAATCAAATCATTTTATCTCTTAATCTTAGAAAATAGATTTGAAGGAATTATCAGTTATCTGGCTACTTTTAGAGGTGGTTTTAGACATTTCAGAGAATAGATTCAAATTTGAAAAAACTGTCAGAAGCATCTCAGATTGAGAGTGACTCACCGGTACTCCTTGGTGTACTCAAAGTCTTGTTTGTTGTAGGCAGGTTTTAGGAAATTGCACTCAATGACTCCAATTACACCCACACCTTCTCCATGAGTTGGCTTAGAAGATAAATATTAATTTCAAACTTACATTACTGTTGACTGCCTGAAGGCATTTCCTTTCGATTCCAAACAATAATAGATTACATAATTACTATGGGCAAGGAAAGGTCATCAAGATCTAGAGAAACACTTAGAATATACTTCAGTAGACTGACTGTAAGCATCACCTTGAACTAGAACCTCTGGCAAATTCTAGGGCAGAGATTTTCAAACTATAATCCATGAATCCCTATGATTCTTCAGGGATTAATAGCCATCTCTACTTCACCCATCCTACCTCCACTTTTATCCGTTTTATATTCCAGGATTGCCATAAATTTTCATTTGAACAAAGAATTACACTACTAAGAAATCAAGTTCATAGCGTACTGTTCTAGGGAACTGAAACCAAACTTCATCAGAAAAAAAAATTAAGGATGCTACATGATCATCACACCTCATCTATTAAAATAAACATTTTTTTCATATATTTAGGCCACCAATCAACTCCTAAAGAGAGTCAGACTTGCAGTGATTTTTAATTATAAGTTGATTCGAAAGTTACAGGATTTAAAATCAGTTTTTTATCCTTTAGTGGAAGGAACTAAGTCAAGGTATAATTAGACTTGCACACAAACATGAGTTGTGTAAAGATAACATAACAAAGAAAAGCAAGATAAGCTGAATGCCAGCTCTCCTGAGTCTTACATAAGCCTGTCCTACTATATAACATAAAGGAATTTCTCATTCTTTGTGCCTTAGCAATCTTATCTGTAAGCTAGGAAAGGATGGGATACTTGTGTAAATTACTACTTTAAATTATCATTAAAACATTAAACAAGAAGGTAACATTTATATAGTGATTTTCAGTTTAAAAAGTATTTCCACATGATTTGTCCCATTTAACTCTCTCAACCCCATAAGCTGTGAGGTAGGCAGAGCAGGTGAAATTATTATTGTTCTTTTCATTTTACAGATAAATAAATTGAAGAAATTAAATGATTTGTCCAACACTACACAGCTTATAAATGGAAAGCTAGGACTCAAATCCTAGCCATCAGCCTCCCAAATTTTATGAACTTCTCACCTTGCCTTATTACAACCTTAAAAACTAATAAAGCTGATACACATGATGATGTTGTTGGTAATCTGATTCTACCTCTTAATAGCTACCTAGAAAATGCAGTTAGTAAAGTTCCTGGGTTGATTATCATCTACGAAAAATGAGAGGTAGAAAGTTTTTCAACACAAGCTGACTTACTGGTAACAAAGAATTCCAGGATCAGATTTTTTTTTTGTTTTAGTGTGGTACATCTGTTATAATTCAACCACCATAAGATGGGAGTAAAAGTCATTGAGATTATGCCCTTTGCAAATTTTAAGTTTTCTTTCTATTCCCTTCAGTCCTCTACAACAAAAGACACATTAACTACTCACCTTCACCTGGCATCCCACCTTCTCAAAGGACTTTATGAGTCGGTTGTTATGATACATCATTACTCCAAACTGGTTATTGTTCTTGCAAGAGAACCCAAAAGTGATTCTCACCTGCTTATTCTGAGAAGAAAATCATTAAGGAGGCAAACAAACAACAGGGACTTTAGCAGCAGAATTTTGTGTTGTATTATAGCAAAAAACATCAAACACCAATTGGATATAAATTGGTACAACCTTTCTAGAGAGCAATTAAAAAATCTGTAGCAACAGCCTTAAAAATGCTCTTAACATTTAACCAACTAATTCTCTTTTTTAGGAATTTATCCTATAGAAACAATAAGGAAAGCCCACAAAGGATTATGAGTTACAGAAATATATCAATTAAAGTTATATATAGTGGCAAAAAATAATTTGAGTGCCTGATAAGAGAATGATTAAAAAAATGTCATTATATCCACATGATAGTCTATTACACAGCTTTAAAAATTATGTCCTTGAAAAAATTTGGGGAACATTATGAAATGTGCAGAATATGAAGACAAGCATGATCTAAAAATGTATAAAAATATAAATAAAAGACTAAGTATATATACCAAAATACCATCAATAATTTAAAAATTCACAAATAACTACAAAACATTGCTTAACTCTTGCTAAGAGCTCAATTTGCTAGGTCTAATAGACTCTGACAAGAGTTGTAAATGGTACAACACAAATCCATACAAGTACAAGCAATAAGATAAGTCATGCTAATGATACAAAACACAATGAAAGCAAAAGCACCAAGAACAAAATCACTTTTAATGGTAAGGTGCAATGGATATTCCTGTAGCAATATATTTTATGGGAAGAAGTTTACAAGCTTGGATAGATGAAATTAAGAGAACTAATACATTATAAGTCAAACATGAATAAGGACTAGTTTTAATAATCTGTACTTGATTTGAAAACAAAGGTGAGAGAATGAGAAAGATAAAAGGAGACAGAAAAACTGGGATTTTCATTAGAACAAATACAAAGAAATCTTCATATCCAAATGAGTTGAGTGAAAATTTATTTTTGTTGCCTATGGAAAAAAAAATGATCTCCATTGTCCCCTCTAAATGACAAGTTACTTGCATCAAAACAATGTAACAAATGGGTCAGTTATGATAGAAAAACATGATACAAATGGGTACATAACACAGTAATGTTTGGCTCAGAAAATATAATGTTCTGGGCTCCAGAAACTCAAATCAAACCTCAAATAAGACCCTACTCCAACGGAAAAACAAAACAAGACAAAACTCCTTGAAACAAACAAGCCAAAATCTCACACCATAAAATTAATGTTTTAAAGATAAAGACTGTCAAATACTTGTCTTCTGTGGTACGCTTTTACCATTCTACATTATGGGGTGGGGTACAGTGGAGTAGGAGGTTCCCCAAACTAGAATAGGGAAAAAGAATAAAGAGGAGAGAAGAAGTCTTTTATAATTGAAGAATAAATAAGTCTGCATCAGCGATTCCCTTCCTCAGTGACCTTAGGGTAATTTTACGAGGAGTTTCATTTTCTTATGCCTACAGTGAATCCATTTAAGCTAAATTCTAATATTGGATGGTAATTGGTTTAATGGGAAGAGGGACAGAGAAGAGCTGAAATACATATAGAATGCCTGCATATGAGCTGCCCTGATAGAAATTCACAAAAGAAAGAAACTGGGGATAGAAATGTGGAGCAAAGGACAAGTTGTGACATATTAGTGATATCTTAGGGAAATACAGATATATCCTTAAACAGTAGTTGGAAAGCACTCCTCTAGACCAACTCTGTTAAACCTACAGCACTAAGATTCTATCCTACATATGGTGATATAATAACTAATTTACCTGTAGACTCTAACAATGCTAGCTCTGGCTTTGTTAAGTTGGGTTTGTTTAGAGCTTCGAAAAGTTTCCTAGTAGACAAGGTATATGTTTTAGTTTCCCAGCTGCTAAAAAAAAATATCATACAATGGGTTGGCTTAAACAATGGGAATTTATTGGCTCACGGTTTTGAGGACAGGAGAAGTCCAAAAGAGAGGCATCAGCAAGGCAATGCTTTCTACCAGAAGACTGCAGTGTTTCTGGGACTGTCTGCCGGCAATCCTTGGTCCTTGGCTTTTCAGTCACATGGCAATGCACATGGCCATGTCTTCTCCCTTCTCCAGGTTCTGCTGACTTCCACTTCCAGCTCTGGTTGCTCCCCGTGGCTTCTCTCTCTGTCTGACTTGCACTCTGTTTATTAAGGACTCCAGGAATCTGGATTAAATCCCAACCTGATTTAGTTGGGTCACACCTTTACTGAAGTAACATCTTAAAGAGATCTTATTTACAATGGGTCCACACCCGCCAGAATGTGAATCAAGACTAAGAACATGTCCAAACTCGAGTACACAATTCAATCCACCACAGTAAATGTTCTCAAAAAGGAGAAAATTTATCTGTTTGTGAGTAACAACCACATGACTTTTAAAAAGGGGAATGAGAATTTCTAATTTTTAGTCAGGGAATAACTGGCAAAGCAAGCTACATAATACTCATGATAAAACAAATACAGTTTGAACATGTTTCCTGGGCAAACAGCTGTGCTTTGTTACTAGAAAATAAATTATATGAGCAATTCTTCATAACAGCTTATGAGTTTTCAGCCTTTGAAAGATTTTCTTTTTTGCCCCAAAAGCCATAGACAAAGATGTTCCCACCTAATTCCATTGTTTACCTCAATATTGTTTCTAGTGTCTGAAATCCATTCCCAATACAATCAATATAGAAATGAAAAAAGTAACTGCTCTTCCAAGTGACTGTCATCATGAGATGTATCAGGAAATTCATGTCAAACCTGTTGAAGATTTGTCTCAACCTTGAAAACCAACCTTTAATTTCCACTCTCTTAACTTTTATCAATACATGTCTGGATCTGTTACAACAAAAATCTCACTATAAGCAAAAGATTCACAAGTTCTAGTCAGCATTTTACTTATTTCAATCAATGTAATATATAAGAAAATTCCAGCATAAACCAAACAATATAGATTATTCCTTTTAGCAGAGATTCTCAAAGCTGGATATACATTATCATTAGCTGAGGGGCTTTCTTTTTAAAAATAAAGATTTCTAATAGAAAATGAAGATTTCAAAATCAGAACCAGAGTCTCTGAAATCTCAGGAATCTATTATTTAAAATTATCCAGGTGATTTCTGATACAATTGGTGCATAGACTGGCATTTAATAAATACCTCCTTTGAGCACACTGTAACAGGATTTGTACTACAATATTTTTGAATTGGAAAAGGAAAGGTTTTTTACTGTGGCAACCTGGAAATCTAATCATGATACGAAGAGGTCAATGTCATATAACTGGTAAGGATACTGTGAAGGTAGGTTTATAGATATCATATCCTACATTGGCCAGACTCTTGGCAATCATCTGGGTAGTCACCTTCTTTTGACGTAGAAAAATTTTCATGCGTGGCTTCATATATAAAATACCACAAAATGCCTATGGAACAGTGAAGAGAAAGTTATTACACAATATTGCCAATTCTACTAACATCCCCATAATACACTGCTAGCAACTGAGGTCTATTCTGGGCAAAGATTTGGCTCAGTTTCTATACCTTGTTATACTATGTCAACCACCACACTAAAATGCTACTGACTATATTAGCTAAACTGTTCCAGTGGTAAAAGTGAAGAGGAATTCTATCTAGTACAGGGCTAAAAAGTTGTCAGGTTTATATAACTAAAATGAAATTTCTTCTATAATATTTTCATGTTACAGGAAATCTTACCTCTCACTGTTAAAAAGAAACCACTCTTACCCGTAAAGAATACTCTGTTTCTGGCAGCTCAGTAGTAACATCACCAGTCTCCTTTTCTTCAGTGCCAAAGTCTGATACCAGGATGTCATACTGATCTGTATCAAAGTCCAATTCAGCCTTTCCATCTTTATTTCTGGGTAAAAGAGACAAGTAACAATCTAACAAAAACTGGCTCAAAAGGACAAAAATGTACTCAAGAGAAAAGAGATAATATAAGCCAAAACTCAGGTATCTATTTCTTTCCCTGTCAGTGCAAAGGAACTACAAACCACTTAGTTTGAGGATCACACAATATTTAAGGGTATTTCCAGTCTAAACAAATTTACTGTTTCATAGAGGTGGTGCTACCAAGTTAACAGGAAAGGAAAATAAAAGGAATGTGGGAATGTCTGTAATCTGATAAATCAAATGGATGTCAGCTATCCTTGAAGAAGGATCTTAAAATAGATCCCAATTTTCTGGGTATTGCTGGATAAATCACTCAATATTATTTTTCTCAAGTGAATGAATATATGAATCAAAACCTATTTCTACTAACTTTAGTGACAGTTTAAAGAACTGAGATATTGAGATTTCCCCAGATCTAACCCTATTGCTTATTACAGAAACTGCATATATTTGCTAGTCCTCTAGGATACTGTTTATGGAATTATCATTTAAATATAATAGTACTAATATTACTCTTGTAAAGACCTTTTTTCTTCCCATAATCCTTTTGGGCCACTTAGCTTTGGTCCTTTCCAAGACCCTGGGCTACATCACTAACCACTGCCAGGGAAAAAGACAAGACATCTTTATTCCTGGAAAAACCCAAAGCAAATAACAGGTTACAGAGAAAACATATATATCAAATTAATAGTTCCCAAAATTGGTTCTATAGAACAGTAGTCTCTCAAGAAGCTCTTAAATAAGAAATAAAGGTTTTATGATTAAATACGAATGAGAAACAATTCCCAATCCTCAGGGCCACCTTAAGCTCTAGTGATACCTCCCTCATACTTCAGGGATCCATAAGCTCCTGAATATTTAGCACCTTTTTCAGGGCTGTGCCAGAACCACCACCGTGTGTACCCTGGAAAAGTCCATGTCACTGTAATAGTATATTCTGGATTTTCCAGGATAACCCTGATTCTCACGATGCCACACCACTCTAACACACATACCCCAAGGAGGTTTCCTGTCTGCTTGCCATCTAAGAAAAAGAGGTACAGAGAAACATTTATGAAAATTGGGGAATACTGTACACTATACTGTTCTGCTAAATATTCTCAATGCAATCAATATATTAAATATTCTCAATGAAGTTTAATATATTAAAGACTCTGAGAAGTCCTGTAGTAAAGCAACACGGGAAGCTTTGTTTAAGCCATCTTTTCCCAAACATATATTTGACCATGGGATCCTTTATTCACACAACACCTAGTACCACAAAACTGAGAAAAAATGTACCAAAAAGAAGTTTGTTCAATGTGTGTATATCACTGGAAATACCTCAGAAAAAATGATCCTTTATAATAAAATTATATTACCTGAGGTTTTCACAGTAGGAAAGAGGAAGATCTGAATTGCCACTGGTTAAGGCCTCATTACAGTTTTCTTTTTAAATGAAAGTACTCTCTATAAAAACCAGCAGGGTTTTTATATGTTTTACCCAGCTAAGAAAAGGGACTAAATATCTGATAAAGGAGAAAAGTAAGACTGAATATATCTGATACTCTGTTCTATTAAACATACCAATAACACCTCCATTTTATTTTAAAGGTTTTTAGGTTTTAGCGGTCACTCTTAAATATATTCCATTTGACATGATAACTTCAAACAAGTGATCCACCCTAGAGTATTTCTAGATTTTTTTTTAGCTCTAAATATATGACCACAAGCCAGTCTCATCAGTTTGAAGTTATCTCCTTTTTGTAGTTTCAGGTACTCTGAAAGCACTAATACAGACATCCCTATTTTTTAAAGATCCTGGCATGCTTTATTACCCCAATTTCTCTTTCTTATACTTCATTTTCATTGTAAAATAGATAAAATATCATTTATCTACCTGAAAACAATGCCAATGAATATGAAATAGATATTCACAAAGGATTCCAAGGAGCTTAGAATAATGTTGAACTGTCCTGATTATTTGTGGTGATAGCCATAAGATAGGCATGTTTCCCCTTTATCAAGCTCCACACTTTACCAACAAGAACCACTATCTCAAACAGAGATGTGGTACTAAGAGAAAGTTAATGAGAAATATGCAATGAGATACAAATACCTATCAAAATCCATCTACTCTGCTTCTCTAGAGAGATTTATTTAAATGTGCTTCTTCATACTAGCTTTGCTTATTAGAATCCACCACCCTTGGAATACTATACCTGCGGATGTTCCAAATGAGAATACGAGTGCCTTTTTTGCCTGGGATGGCATCAAACTGGGACAGCAGGTCATTTTCACTGTTGAAAATTGAATAGTTCAAGATGGCTTCTAGGCTGGGCAAGGAATCCTCAGTAATGATCATTTTTTGTAGAAGCAAATACAGTCAAAGAAAAATTAGTATCTTAAGAGGATGCTATCAGGAAGGAAGATCTGCCTTTTGAGTTGCATGTTTAGAGAAAAATATGGACATCAAGCATGGGGATTACTGCTATAGAAGAAAGGAAAAGAGAAAAATGGGGAAAGGTGTAGAGACAAATTCAAAATCAGTAATCCTTGCAGAACATAGCTTCAAAGATACAATGTAAAAACAAAGACAGTCCTTTATTTGAGAAATAGATCAAAGGCTGAATTTTTAGACTCTTCAGAAACAATGAATCCAAACCTTACTGCTATATTATAAGAAAATATAGTTTGTCCAAGTATAGAGAAATGAGCTATTCTGCTATTAGATAAGGTGATGAATAGTATGTTTCTAGGAGTAAACATGTAGTTACCCTTAAGAATAAAAAAGAGAGGGCCCTGAGAACTTTACAATGGTGCAGGGGAGGACAGGATAAGAAGATACATTATATAGATCAAATTCCATAACAATGAAAATTTCAATAGAGCAAAAACACTTATAAGCCTCTGTCAATGGTCCACTTATTTTTAAAATATTTAATAGAGGGAAATTCTAGTTAAATTAAGGCATTTGAATACCTCTTTAAATATGAAAACTTTTGATAGCCAGATTTGTCCTGAAGAAAGAGGTTCCAGTCAAAATAGACAGATTTAGACTAATTTTTAACCAACATTCTCCATTCCAGAAAGGATATTGTTTTGCTGGTTGAATGGAACAATTGGTACAATAACTGCCTGGGCCTGGACACATTCCAGATAGGTCTGTGATAGGAGTCCAACAGTGAGGGTACCCCCATTCTTGGTGAAGACAAGAGCATCTTTTCCTAGCCGCATGGAGCCTGACTTGAAACCATTACCAAAGACCCCGATGGGACACTGGCTCTTCTTTATTACTTTATCTGTAAAGCCAAAGCTGTAATTACACAAGAAAAAAGAAATCAGAAAGGTGAAAAGCATCCTAAGATAGGTGACAGGCAGAATATTTGGCTCACAAATGAAAAACACTTGTAAAAGCCCGTCATTTTTCCTTTTGGTATTTCTGGGCAAAGCTACTGAGTTAAGAACATAGGAAAATTATTATAGTACAATGGGACTGATTTTCTTCTGTGGTCTGTGTATACATAAACAGTTCCAGTACTCTTATAGTCACATTTTATAAATGTACAGAAAGACCCCTTAACACTAACTAACAGGGATAGTTGGAGAAGGCCATGAGCAGCTGTTTCTTGTCTAGATAAAATGGCTCTGATTGCTAGAAATAAAGTAAGAGCAAGATGAAAAGGGTAGTTATCTCAGCGCACACCCTAGAGAGCGTTACAAAAGTACCAGATAATGGCACCAGTCAGAGGTACTAGGTTAAGATTCTCCTAATCTGGTAATATCACCCTCTAGAAATCTGAAAGTCAGAGGTCATGTTTCTTGACAATTTCAACTCTACACCCAAAGGATAACCCTTCCAATTCTTATCCTCTGCTCCATCTGCAGGAACAGAATGTGGCCAAGGGATAAAAATAGGTAGTTCTGCCTCTGAATATCAGCAAACAGCTGCAACATAGTCTCTCTCGTTCTATTAAGAGCCTTTGACTGAGTCACCTCAATAAGTTTCTGTAGCCCCTTAATCTGAGAGCTTAACCTGGGAAGCAGAGCCTTTCCATTTCTTATATTCTTCATTCAAACACACATCAAAATAATAGAACCAAAGAAATTAAAGATATGAAATCTAGAGAATAATAATTATTTCCTTCTGTATCTTCCCTTGTTGCAAGTAAATCTAATTATAAGGTCTGTTTCTCCCCATATTTACTAATTTTACAATGTTTTATTCAATAAAAATTTGTTGAGTGCCTACTATGTGCCATGCATGTGCTAAGCACTGGACACACAACTGTTAATAAAAAAATACATGATTCCTATCCTTATGGTTTACAGTCTAAGGAAGGATTTCATATATTTACAGTTTCTCCCATCTCAATAAAATAGACACTCTATATGCCATGGCTGAGCATCTTGCCCTTGTCTTTTACTCTTCTGGGCAAGGGAGACCGAGGCACCTGATTTCCACTTCGTGAAAACTGTGATTTTGTATTTACTCCCTAAGAAAGAGGGCCACCTTCTAACTTTCTATTTCAAAGTGTTATACAATAATACCATTATGTCCATCTAGAGTAGACACCGTACAGGTGCATTTTGTATCCTACAATAAATCTGACAACACAGAAAGGTAATTTCTAGGGCAATGCTTCCTTTGAAAAACTAAGAGAGCACTGAGTTTCTGCTGTCTGTGGGACTTGGTATTCCAGGAAATAGACTTAGAGAAGTTGATAAGACTCAGGCACTCCTATTCCTTTTGTGGAAGAATTGGCTAGAAAAAACGGGGTGGTTTTAGGGATTAAATTATATACTGTATGCAGAATATATTATAAATTATAAAGTAGTATTCAAATTATAATTTTAAACTAATTCCAGAAGTCACTCTGAGAACTGTCATGTGCTATCCCCTACCCTTACTTCAATATGTAAAATTCAGGGCTCTTCATAAATAGTAATCTTACCCACTGTATGAAATGAATGCATATGATTATTTGGATTGATAATACTACTTCTCTAATACCACAAAAGCTTCAATTAATTAAAAGGAAAACTGGAGAAAATAGAGAGACTGAATTACTCTCTTAATCTCCTAGCCATCGCTGCCTCTTCCGCCATCTATCATCTCTTTTTCCCTTTGTAAGTATAAACTGTCTTTGTGTTACTTAGTTTTGGCAGACCAAATGACTATATAAGGTTCAGAAGATAAATAGTAGGGCAAGGCCACAACCAAAATGGAAAGGGACCAGAAAAATGAGAAGAGAGGAACTGGAAGCTTTGGATTTTTTTTTTTTTTTTTTTGCAATGTTCCACTTAACTCTTCCCATATGTTCTTTTATTCCACTTATGTTCCCATGCTAGGCATTCTATTTAACCGAAAATGTGCAGAACAGATGCTAGATACCAACCAAATAACTACCTAATATGAAAGTTCTTCCAATACATAATAATCGAGTTTTAGGAATCAATTTTATATAGTTTGGTTTAGCTCAATAATTTTCTACAGAGATTTCTTGACTTAGGCAGGTTCTTAGCTAAGCCAGTCCTGTTCTATCCTCTCATGTAAGAGACATTGTTTACACACCAATGGGGCTTGGATACCAGCTCCTTGAGTGGAATCCAGGAACACAGCAGCTTCTCCCAAGTACCGTAAAATGTCAAGAATCTAGAATCTAGAGAGGTAAGTTTAAATTTGGATGCTGACCAATGAAACATATTAGCAAAATCCGCAGACATATAAGGGCAGGCACTGTGTTTCCCAGATATATTGGTGATGCAATATGTAACACAAAAGAATGTAAGATTGCTGTTGTTTTGAAGAATAGACCTACTAGTAAATGCACTTCTGAGCAGAGGTGGCAAATACCTTCAATCTGTGGATCTGTGGCTGGTTTTAATACTTGGCTTTTGAAAGAGGTTTTTCACCTTGCTGAAAAAGGCAGCTCTATAAGCAGAGTAGTGGGTTCATATACTATCCCCAGAAGCTAAAGAGAATAATACGGACCTTATGGGAATTTAATGATAGGCTTTTCCTTTTTAATTTGTTTTTCATGGGATTCTGTATTTGCAGAAGAAACTGTGCTGCAGTTACATAACTATTTTATTCGCCTGAAAGTGTAAAGAACTGGAAAATGTGGATAGGAAAACAACAAATGTTACAGGTCAAACAGAATTTCTGTAAGCTCAAAATTTTATTTAATTACCTCTTTTTTTTTTCCCAATACAAAAGTAATGTGAAAACAAAAAATTAATATACTTAATAATTTTCAAAACTACCTCTGAAGTTCAATTATTTAAAAAGAAATTGTGGTGAGTGGAACCTTCGGCTAGAAGTTAGGATTGGACTAAAGATTTTTTAAAGTAAATGAGATCTTCCAGTTGATTCAATTTTGTTTTAGGATATGATTATAAATAGAATCCAGTATATATACTATGTTAAGGACTCATTAAAACAACTCTCTACAAGTAATTCTGGAACATAAGGCACAATTGTCCAGTTCCAATTAGTGGGAAACATTTGGCATGACAAGGAAAAAATGTTACAACTAAAGAAGTTTCT
This sequence comes from Choloepus didactylus, assembly GCF_015220235.1. Taxonomy (NCBI): domain Eukaryota; kingdom Metazoa; phylum Chordata; class Mammalia; order Pilosa; family Megalonychidae; genus Choloepus; species Choloepus didactylus. The sequence goes on from NC_051334.1 coordinate 125,236,608, forward strand.
GCCTATTTTTCTGTGTCTTGTTTCTTCAGGAGGGAACAAAAATTTGAATGATGATACTCATCCTTTATATTTCAACTCAAATGTCATTTCTTCAGGGTAGCCTTTCACTATTCCCCAGATTAGGTTAGATCCCTGTTATTTGCTGTCATAGAAACTGTAGTTTTCCTTCATACCACTCACCAGTGGGTAGAATAGCTTATGTAGTTGTGTTACTATTGAATCCTTCTCTTTCTCACTAAACTGTCAGGCTCTTGAGGGCAAGGGTCATGCCTGTCTAGTTTACCACTGTATCTCTAGTGCCTAGCATGGTGCCTTGCACATAGGTGTTCAGTAAACATTTGTTGAATAAATAAGTGCATGAATCTGCAATAAACATTGCGGCAACTATTTTGAAACATTCTTCTCCTTCTTGCCTTATAACTACAACCACTAACTTTTACAGGAGTTTCACAGATAAAATGGAAGGCAATCAGATTTGCTGGACCCACTGTTTTGACACCCATATCACTGGGATAAGGTATGGTAGGAAGGGGTTATTAAAAAGATATGCAATGTCAGGGGAAAAAAAAACTAGTACATACAGAATTGGACATACAAGTATTTTGGTTCCATACCATCTAAAATAGTATTTTTCTTAATATATAATATTAACTTTAGAAGATAAAATTGACACTGTAAATTAAAGGAAAGGGCCAACTCCATACCTTTACTAATATATGGGCCATATTCTTATCTACTTCTTTCCTCAAATGTTCTAATTATGAAGGTCTGAGACACATACCAGAGGTAGAATATAGTCATTTACTTTGCCCAAATTTCATTTTTGATTCTTTGGTGGATCAAAGGGATTTCTCTAAAAACAGAGCTATACATTTAGAATACCTTCAAAGAGAACCACAACCAAATGAATTTTTTCTATTTCTTTAGTTCTGAGTCCTTTCCCTCCTCCACAGTGCCCCTCCATTGTTATGTGTGCTTCAGGAACTCCAGTTCAGGAAGCCACATGGAGAGTAATCAACCTCATCTGCTAAAAAGGAAGAGAGAAGGAGGGAGTTGAGGAAACCTTCATCTTTCATTGAGTGATATGAGAAGATAGTAACGTACAAACATTCTCAATGTTTAAATACTCCCTTTAGAGTAATTAAATAAATTGTGGGGTGGCACTAGAAATTTATTACTAGCTACAGCATACAGAAAAGAGAAATTTCTTAATTTTGAAATTCTCCTGCAAAACTTTCAAAGATTATGCATGTGAACGCTTTCTACTTATCTTTCATTGGGCTTGATTATACCCAGGCACTGATCTTCATGGTTCTAATCCACAAATTGTTCCAAAACCAATATGTCTGATTTAAGAGTGAATTTGGGTTAATATCAGTTGGAGAAGGTCTCAGGGCAGTAAAGGCCTCCAGTTCTTTATACTTGCTGTTCTCTCTGCCTGAAATCTAACCCTGTGCCACACCCTCTGCCCCTTAACCTAGCTGAGTTCTACTCACCCTTAGATATCAGTTTGAATATCACTTCATCTAGAAATATTTTCCTGACCTTGACCAGATTGGGTCTCCCAGATGGTTGATCCTATTGTATCCTGTACTTTCCTATCACTGTACTTAACAACTCTTTATTATGATCACTTATTTACTATTCTATTTTTATTTACTTTTTATTACTTTATTATGATTACTTTTTTATATTCTTATTGATCAACTGTTTGAATTGCCAGATAGACTGTGAGGCAATTCAAGTTCTGTGAGGGCAGGAAGAGTGTTTCATAACCAGTGCCCTGGAGCATAATAGATACTCAATAAATATTTGTTGAATGTATAAAGGAAAACTGAAATATCAAATAAAATTATTAAACCTTAAATAGAGGTCATGAACTCAAGAAAACAGAAAGAGAATGAAGACATTTTTACCTGAGCATTCGATGTAGCTTATGAGGTGTCATCCCACATCCATCATCAGTAAAAGTCAAACAAGATTTATTCTTGACCTCCTCAACATCTATAAAGACCGTCCTGGCAGATACATCTGGATCTACAGCATTATCTGCAAAAGGTAGAAATCTGTGATATTAGATCTCTTTTTCTAATATTCTATCAAAATCTCTAATTCAGTACCCCAAGACATGGAAACAGTCCTTTATTCTTCTCACACAGATGTCTCAGAAGGTGAGCAGGGAGCATTAATGGTAGTGCGCTTACTGGGTTATAGGGAAAAATACATATGATGGCAGATGGGGTCATGAAGTCAATTTTTAGATTTCATATAATGACTGATCTGAACTGATCAATCTGCCTTTCTCCCTTCAAACTGTAGAGTCTGTGGGAAAAGTAACTATTCCTATGCCCCAAGCATCTTTGCTCCTTTTTCTTCTTTTTACTCCTTGTATTTTAGCCACTTTATTGCTCATGTACGCATATAGTAAAGGGTGGCTCTGGAGAAAAGTTGAATCTGCAATTTCGCAACAAATAGCTGCATATTATGCCCATTACAGTTTATTGGTGATAATTTTATTTTCTAGTTGCAAGACACTATACCTCCTCTGTTAGAGAACACAGATATTGTCACCATCCCTGTTTATATCCTAAGAGGTGCTGAAAGAGTAGGAGGATAAAATAAAAACATTTCTTTGCCTGCTAGATCCCAGTGAAAACAGTAAGCATGCTTAGAAAAAAGGAATGATTCTGCTTAGGTACTCAGTAATGGCCTTAAAGGCAAGGCTGTCCATCCCCTTCATAAAATGGAAAGCAAAGAAAGTAGGAAAAATATACAGAAAGTTTCACGATTCCTCCCAAGTTAGGTCTTCACAATGGGTTAATTATTTAAGACTCCAAGGACATCAAATATAGTCATCTTCTAACATATGTGCCATATCCCAAACCCCAGGGGGTGCCACTGTCTAGTGGCCACATCTTTTTGTCACAGGCTCTAGTCTACATAACTGTCAGTTACTGACACATGTAGCTCAAAAGGCTTATTAGGGTTCACTGGCCTGAGTGGGACGGCAGTCTGTACGGTCTATTGGTTAGGTTCCTTAAGTAACCCTGTCCCTGCTAGCTTTTTAATCAAGACAGTGATCTCCTTTTCCACCCCATTCCCTGTCCCTGGCATCCTTTACTGCTTTACTGATACCTCATGGCTAGGCTGAGAAAACCAGGTGGTGCCCTAGTTGCACACTCCTCCCACTACCATTGTTCTAATTGTAACATTTATGTTGGGAACATCCCTTTATAATCAAGAGATATATTCAAAACATCAATTTTTTTTTTAATCTTCATTTTACTGAGATATATTCACATACCACGCAGTCATACAAAACAAATCGTACTTTCGATTGTTCACAGTACCATTACATAGTTGTACATTCATCACCTAAATCAATCCCTGACACCTTCCTTAGCACACACACAAAAATAACAAGAATAATAATTAGAGTGAAAAAGAACAATTGAAGTAAAAAAGAACACTGGGTACCTTTGTCTGTTTCCTTCCCCTATTTTTCTACTCATCCGTCCATAAACTAGACAAAGTGGAGTGTGGTCCTTATGGCTTTCCCAATCCCATTGTCACCCCTCATAAGCTACATTTTTATACAACTGTCTTCGAGATTCATGGGTTCTGGGTTGTAGTTTGATAGTTTCAGGTATCCACCACCAGCTACCCCAATTCTTTAGAACCTAAAAAGGGTTGTCTAAAGTGTGCGTAAGAGTGCCCACCAGAGTGACCTCTCGGCTCCTTTTGGAATCTCTCTACCACTGAAGCTTATTTCATTTCCTTTCACATCCCCCTTTTGGTCAAGAAGATGTTCTCCGTCCCACGATGCCGGGTCTACATTCCTCCCCGGGAGTCGTATTCCACGTTGCCAGGGAGATTCACTCCCCTGGGTGTCTGATCCCACGTAAGGGGGAGGGCAGTGATTTCACCTTTCAAGTTGGCTTAACTAGAGAGACAGGGCCACATCTGAGCAACAAAGAGGCATTCGGGAGGAGGCTCTTAGGCACAACCATAGGGAGGCCTAGCCTCTCCTTTGCAGCAACCGTCTTCCCAAGGGTAAAACCTGTGGTAGAGGGCCCAACCCATCAAACCACCAGTCCCCTATGTCTGTGGTCATGTTAGCAACCATGGAGGTGGGACAGGCGAATACCCCTGCATTCTCCACAGGCTCCTCAAGGGGGCACTACATCTTTTTTTTTTCCTTGTTTTTCTTTTCTTTTTTTTTTTTTTTAACTTTCCCTTCTTTTTAAATCAACTGTATGAAAAAAAAAGTTAAAAAGAAAACAAACATACAATAAAAGAACATTTCAAAGAGACCATAACATGGGAGTAAGAAAAAGACGACTAACCTAAGATAACTGCTTAACTTCCAACATGTTCCTACTTTACCCCAAGAAAGTTACCTAATATAGCAACATTTCTGTGAACTTGCTCCTACTATATCCATCAGAAATTAACAGACCATAGTCATTTCTGGGCATCCCCAGAACGTTAAATGGCTTATCTGTTCTTCTTGGATTATTGTTCCCCCTTCCTTAATTGCTCTCTATTGCTAGTTCCCCTACATTCTACATTATAAGCCATTTGTTTTACATTTTTCAAAGTTCACATTAGTGGTAGCATATAATATTTCTCTTTCTGTGCCTGGCTTATTTCGCTCAGCATTATGTCTTCAAGGTTCATCCATGTTGTCATATGTTTGACGAGATCGTTCCTTCTTACTGCCGCGTAGTATTCCATCGTGTGTATATACCACATTTTATTTATCCACTCATCTGTTGAAGGACATTTGGGTTGTTTCCATCTCTTGGCAATTGTGAATAATGCTGCTATGAACATTGGCGTGCAGATATCTGTTCGTGTCACTGCTTTCCGACCTTCCGGGTATATACCGAGAAGTGCAATCGCTGGATCGAATGGTAACTCTATATCTAGTTTTCTAAGGAACTGCCAGACTGACTTCCAGAGTGGCTGAACCATTATACAGTCCCACCAACAATGAATAAGAGTTCCAATTTCTCCACATCCCCTCCAGCATTTGTAGTTTCCTGTTTGTTTAATGGCAGCCATTCTAACCGGTGTTAGATGGTATCTCATTGTGGTCTTAATTTGCATCTCTCTAATAGCTAGTGAAGCTGAACATTTTTTCATGTGTTTCTTGGCCATTTGTATTTCCTCTTCAGAGAACTGTCTTTTCATATCTTTTGCCCATTTTATAATTGGGCCGACTGTACTATTGTCATTGAGTTGTAGGATTTCTTTATATATGCAAGATATCAGTCTTTTGTCAGATACATGGTTTCCAAAAATTTTTTCCCATTGAGTTGGCTGCCTCTTTACCTTTTTGAGAAATTCCTTTGAGGTGCAGAAACTTCTAAGCTTGAGGAGTTCCCATTTATCTATTTTCTCTTTTGTTGCTTGTGCTTTGGGTGTAAAGTCTAGGAAGTGGCCGCCTAATACAAGGTCTTGAAGATGTTTTCCTACATTATCTTCTAGGAGTTTTATGGTACTTTCTTTTATATTGAGATCTTTGGTCCATTTTGAGTTAATTTTTGTGTAGGGGGTGAGGTAGGGGTCCTCTTTCAATCTTTTGGATATGGATATCCAACTCTCCCAGCCCCATTTGTTGAAAAGACCATTATGACTCAGTTCAGTGACTTTGGGGGCCTTATCAAAGATCAGTCGGCCATAGATCTGAGGGTCTATCTCCGAATTCTCAATTCGATTCCATTGATCTATATGTCTATCTTTGTGCCAGTACCATGCTGTTTTGGCAACTGTGGCTTTATAATAAGCTTCAAAGTCAGGGAGTGTAAGTCCTCCCACTTCGTTTTTCTTTTTTAGAGTGTCTTTAGCAATTCGAGGCATCTTCCCTTTCCAAATAATTTTGATAACTAGCTTTTCCAAGTCTGCAAAGTAGGTTGTTGGAATTTTGATTGGGATTGCATTGAATCTGTAGATGAGTTTGGGTAGAATTGACATCTTAATGACATTTAGTCTTCCTATCCATGAACATGGAATATTTTTCCATCTTTTAAGGTCCCCTTCTATTTCTTTTAGTAGAGTTATGTAGTTTTCTTTGTATAGGTCTTTTACATCTTTGGTTAAGTTTATTCCTAGGTACTTGATTTTTTTAGTTGCTATTGAAAATGGTATCTTTTTCTTGAGTGTCTCTTCAGTTTGTTCATTTCTAGCATATAGAAACATTACTGACTTATGTGCATTAATCTTGTATCCCGCTACTTTGCTAAATTTGTTTATTAGCTCTAGTAGCTGTATCGTCGATTTCTCAGGGTTTTCTAGATATAAGATCATATCATCTGCAAACAATGACAGTTTTACTTCTTCTTTTCCAATTTGGATGCCTTTTATTTCTTTGTCTTGCCGGATTGCCCTGGCTAGCACTTCCAGCACAATGTTGAATAACAGTGGTGACAGAGGGCATCCTTGTCTTGTTCCTGATCTTAGAGGGAAGGCTTTCAGTCTCTCACCATTGAGTACTATGCTGGCTGTGGGTTTTTCATATATGCTCTTTATCATGTTGAGGAAGTTTCCTTCAATTCCTACCTTTTGAAGTGTTTTTATCAAAAACGGATGTTGGATTTTGTCAAATGCTTTTTCAGCATCTATTGAGATGATCAATTGATTTTTCCCTTTTGACTTGTTAATGTGTTGTAATACATTGATTGATTTTCTTATGTTGAACCATCCTTGCATGCCTGGAATGAACCCCACTTGGTCATGGTGTATGATATTTTTAATGTGTCTTTGGATTCGATTTGCAAGTATTTTGTTGAGGATTTTTGCATCTATATTCATTAGGGAGATTGGCCGGTAGTTTTCCTTTTTTGTAGCATCTTTGCCTGGTTTTGGTATTAGATTGATGTTAGCTTCATAAAATGAGTTAGGTAATGTTCCATTTTCTTCAATGTTTTGAAAGAGTTTGAGTAAGATTGGTGTCAGTTCTTTCTGGAAAGTTTGGTAGAATTCCCCTGTGAAGCCATCTGGCCCTGGGCATTTATTTGTGGGAAGATTTTTGATGACTGATTGGATCTCTTTGCTTGTGATGGGTTGGTTGAGGTCTTCTATTTCTTCTCTGGTCAGTCTAGGTTGTTCATATGTTTCCAGGAAATTGTCCATTTCCTCTACATTATCCAGTTTGTTGCCATACAGTTGTTCATAGTATCCTCTTATAATTTTTTTAATTTCTTCAGGATCTGCAGTTATGTCACCTTTTTCATTCATTATTTTGTTTATATGGGTCTTCTCTCTTTTTGATTTTGTCAGTCTAGCTAGGGGCTTGTCAATCTTGTTGATCTTCTCAAAGAACCAACTTTTGGTGATATTTATCCTCTCTATTGTTTTTTGTTCTCTATGTCATTTATTTCTGCTTTAATCCTTGTTATTTCTTTTCTTCTACTTGGTTTAGGATTGGTTTGCTGTTCATTTTCTAGCTTCTTCAGTTGATCCATTAGTTCTTTGATTTTGGCTCTTTCTTCCTTTTTAATATATGCGTTTAGTGCTATAAATTTCCCCCTCAGCACTGCTTTTGCTGCATCCCATAGGTTTTGGTATGTTGTGTTCTCATTTTCATTCGTCTCTATATATTTAGCAATTTCTCTTGCTATTTCTTCTTTAACCCACTGATTGTTTAGGAGTGTGTTGTTTAACCTCCAGGTATTTGTGAATTTTCTAAGTCTCTGATGGTTATTGACTTCTAATTGTATTCCATTGTGGTCAGAGAATGTGCTTTGAATAATTTCAATCTTTTTAAATTTATTGGGGCTTGTTTTATGTCCCAGCATATGATCTATTCTGGAGAAAGTTCCGTGAGCACTAGAAAAGTATGTGTATCCTGGTGATTTGGGATGTAATGTCCTGTATATGTCTGTTAAATCTAATTCATTTATCAGATTGTTTAGGTTTTCAATTTCCTTATTGGTCTTCTGTCTGGTTGATCTATCTATAGGAGAGAGTGATGTGTTGAAGTCTCCCACAATTATTGTGGAAACATCAATTGCTTCCTTTAGTTTTGCCAGTGTTTCTCTCATGTATTTTGTGGCACCTTGATTGGGTGCATAGACATTTACGATTGTTATTTCTTCTTGCTGAATTGCCCCATTTATTAGTATGTAGTGGCCTTCTTTGTCTCTCAAAACATCCCTGCATTTGAAGTCTATTTTATCTGAGATTAATATTGCTACACCTGCTTTCTTTTGGCTGTAGCTTGCATGAAATATTTTTTTCCATCCTTTCACTTTCAGTTTCTTTGTGTCCCTGTGTCTAAGATGAGTCTCTTGTATGCAACATATTGATGGTTCATTTTTTTTGATCCATTCTGCGAATCTATATCTTTTAATTGGGGAGTTTAATCCATTTACATTCAACGTTATAACCGTGAAGGCATTTCTTGAATCAGCCATCTTATCCTTTGGTTTATGTTTGTCATATTTTTCCCCTCTATTAATATCCTTTATTGTACCCATACCGAATCTCTTTAGTACTGAACCTTTCTCCAAGTCTCTCTGTCCTTTCTTTGTTTCTCTGTCTGTAGGGCTCCCTTGAGTATCTCCAGTAGGGCAGGTCTCTTGTTAGCAAATTCTCTCAGCATTTGTTTGTCTGTGAAAAATTTAAGCTCTCCCTCAAATTTGAAGGAGAGCTTTGCTGGATAAAGTATTCTTGGCTGGAAATTTTTCTCACTCAGAATTTTAAATATATCGTGCCACTGCCTTCTTGCCTCCATGGTGGCTGCTGAGTAGTCACTACTTAGTCTTATGCTGTTTCCTTTGTATGTGGTGAATTGCTTTTCTCTTGCTGCTTTCAGAACTTGCTCCTTCTCTTCTGTGTTTGACAGTGTGATCAGTATATGTCTCGGAGTGGGTTTATTTGGATTTATTCTATTTGGGGTTCGCTGAGCATTTATGATTTGTGTATTTATGTTGTTTAGAAGATTTGGGAAGTTTTCCCCAACAATTTCTTTGAATACTCTTCCTAGACCTTTACCCTTTTCTTCCCCTTCTGGGACACCAATGAGTCTTATATTTGGATGTTTCATATTATCTATCATATCCCTGAGGTCCATTTTGATTTCTTCAATTTTTTTCCCCATTCTTTCTTTTATGCTTTCATTTTCCATTCTGTCATCTTCGAGGTCACTGATTCGTTGTTCAGCTTCCTCTAGTCTTGTAATATGAGTGTCCAGAATCTTTTTAATTTGGTCAACAGTTTCTTTAATTTCCATAAGATCATCCATTTTTTTATTTAGTCTTGCAATGTCTTCTTTATGCTCTTCTAGGGTCTTCTTGATTTCCTTTGTCTCCCGTACTATGGTCTCATTGTTCATCTTTAGTTCTTTGAGTAGCTGCTCTAGGTGCTGTGTCTCTTCTGGTATTTTGATTTGGGTGCTTGGGCTTGGGTTATCCATATCGTCTGGTTTTTTCATATGTTTTATAATTTTCTGTTGTTTTTGGCCTCGTGGCATTTGCTGAACTTGATAGGGTTCTTTTAGGATTTGTAGACCAATTGAAGTCCTTATCTCTAATTTATCAGATCTACAGCTTCGTGGAGTACACTTTCTCTAACTAACCAGCAGGTGGCGTCCACGAGCCACCTGTTCTCCACAAGCTAGTTCTCCCCTGCTTAGCCTTTTTGGTGAGTGGGGGAGTGAGTCTTGTGGGGTCCAATTGGTGTACCAAGCTTGCGTGTGTAGTTGGTGTTGCCTGCCCTGTATATGGGGTGTGTTTCTGGGCAGTCAGGGATGGGGGGTGGCTCTAACAATCAAATCTCCCTGGTGATCCTAGAGTTTTAAGGCTGCTGCAATAGTCTAATCCTTCAGTTCAGTCCTGCCACAGTTTGTCTCTGCCACTGACCCACAAGTCCTTGGTATTGGTGTATGGCTCCTGAGACTTGCAAGTGGGCCCCTCTTCCAGGCCGTGCACCCCCTGGTCCTCTGTTGAGGGATGACTGTGCTATGTCACAGGTGAGTGCCGTCCCCCCAGGGCAGTTCTGGGCTGCTGGGCGGTGTAGGGAGGCTCCCAGTCTGCTGAAATGATGGCTGAATGGGGCTTTGTTAATTCACACTGCTCTACCTTCCCAACTCTGGGACAATCAGCTGAGGTTTCAGGGAAGGCTAATGTCCACGCCCAGTTTTGTGGTGTGTGCCTGTTATCTGAAGCACTTCCGTCACACTGGATTGTCTGGGGCAGTTCTGGGCTATGGGGCTGGCGATGGGCAGGAGTGTTTCCTGTCCACCAGGATGATGGCTGTGAGCGGACACTCCCCTTTTCTTGGGAAGTTGTGGTGTTTAGTGAATTTTCTCAGCCACTGGATTATTGCGTTTTGTCTCAGAGCTCTCCTAGTTCTGCTCTTGACTTGACCTGCCCAATTTGCAGGTCTTTGAAGCTTTCTGTATTGGGCTTCTTAGAGTAATTGTTTTAGAAAAAGAAAAAAGGATTAAAAAAAAAAAAAAAAAAAAAAGGGCCCTCCTCAGAGATCTAATGGGTTATTGAAATGCTAAGAGACAAAGCAACCAGGGCCATTAAGGAAAGGTCCACAGGGCAGAGAGATCAGCTTTTCTTCGGGATTTGCATATGCGCCTCAGGGCCCGCCTGAGCTCTGCCCTTCCCCCTTCCACGCTCACCAGAACTCCAAAAATCCTCCGCTTTTATTTTGGAGTTTTTCGTGTTGTTTTTTTTCTATGCCTGTCTCCTCTCTGCTGGGCTGGCTGCTCTCAGATTCTCTGGTGTCTGGTCTCCGTCTATCTATGGTTGGCGTTTGGATCAGCAGAATGAGTTTCCGATAAGGGCTGCCACTGCAGTTCTCCCTTCTCCTTCCCGGAGCTGACAGCCCCTCCTCCCCCGGGACTGAGCCTGGCAGGGAGGGGCACGGGTCCCCTGGCCGCAAAAACTTACAGATTTCGCTGATCTCAGCAGTTCCACGTTTTCATGAGTGTTGTATGAAGTATGCCCAAAGTCAGATTGCTCTGTGGTGTCCAGTCCACGCAGTTCCTGGCTTTCTACCTCCTTTCCTGGAGGAGTAACTAAAACATACAGCTCACCAGTCTGCCATCTTGCCCCGCCTCCCAAAACATCAATTTTTACATTACAGTTAACAGTATCAAGTTACAAGCACTTGGAATGTTCATCAAATAACACAAGACAGATCAATGTCAAGGACCACAATGATCCTTGCCAGAGTTATTGATAAGACTGCCCACAGCAATGGGACTGAAACGGCAATATTGTAACCTAAAAAATTCCTAACAGCAGTGAGACATCACCAGTTGCCCCAGAAGGGGGTTAACAGATCTGAAATAGTCAATCTTTTAGGACCAGGTAGGGGTAAAGCCCCCATGTAATGTAGCCTCTTTACTGTAAGACAAGTGGGCCAACTTTTGGCAGAAGTTACAAGTTTGGCATGAGTGGTGGCTTTATTGGACATACAGAGTATTTTTACTTTGTAAGAGGCAGCACTTTTTTTTCTTTAACTGCTAGAGAGATTCAGCATTGTGAAGCTACCTATATTGTTTTAAGAAATGCTACTTGGCCAGCAGATCCTGGATTGTGTTGGGACTTAAACACTCCTGCTGGCAGGCTGCCTAGGCCATTGAGACACATACCTTTAACCTGTCAACCAACAGGACATCATCTCTACACTGAAAACTTTGGACATAGAGGATTTTTTTCTAACACTTTATGAACATTCACAATTCAAACACATAAAAAACATTAATTCCAATTACATGTTTTTACAACAGTGCACTCAATGAATCAGTTCGCAGGCCTCTCACTCACAAGACCACTTTAACTTTTTCCCTCTCCACTGCAAGTTTTACCCAAACTTTACTAGGTGCTTTTTAACAGGAACACAGACCAAAGAGTATTTAACACAGGCACTTAAGGAGTTACAAGGTAGCTGCCAGGAACAGCTACAGACATTTTATCTCCTTGGCTGGAAGTTCAGGGGGTACGGGGGAGGGGGAGGGGAACAAGACAAGAGGTCCAGGTCAGCTGGAACAGCCTGGAGAGAATGATCAGGGGCCAGCACCGGTAAGTACAGTTTTGCATTTACTTTCGGTTTTAAGTGGCATTTTACTCAGCCTTGACAAATGAACTTATTATAAGTAACAAGGCACCAATGTGGTGGCTGGTTTCAATCGTACCTCTTGCTGCTTAACCTTCCAAAAGTTTAGCAACATGTAATCCATGCTATTAGATCCCAGAGAATCTACCTTATCCCCTAACCCAGGCCACACAGTCCATGAACAGGTTGGACAAGTAGGAGGATTGGTAGTCCTCTCCCCTTGCCCACCACTTAGGTGAGAGCTGCACTACCAGATCCTGGGGCGTTTTTATCCCTTAACACAGCCCACACAATCACATGTGTTACCATATTCCTAAGAGTCTTACCTCTCTAACCCAGCCTGTGCAATCTCTTAGTGGGAGGACTCTTAGTGGGAGCACCTATCCCTCGCCCCCAACTTAGAAAAGAGAATGAGGTACCAACTCCTGGGGAATCTATCTTATCTCCTAACCTGGCCCACCCCAACCCGTCTTCTAAAAAGGCATTGTAACCGAAGCCTCATGCCTCATCAGAACCTTGGAGGCAATGATAAACGGTCTTATGACAGCCTCCCAGGAGAATCAGGGAGGTGAGTGGAGAGGGCTTTGAGGTAGCACTTCATAGGTTTCCCATCCTTTCTTGTTCCTGGAGGATCACAAGCCTCCTCTCTTTCTCTTGTTCCCTGAGGATGGCCTCTGTGGATACCTGCAAGGTTACCAGGGCCAAGCCATTGCCCTATGGACATCCTGGCAAATATCTAAAAGTATTCTTGTCTAAATGTAAGTTCATCACCTTCTGTCACAAGCCCATTCTTTCATGTTTTCTCTCTATATTAATATATATATCTCATATAGTATCAACATTCAAGTGACCTTCAAGTTTGAAATTCAGAAGTCATTTTTAATCCCTCATTCTCCCTTGCCCTATATATCCTTAGGCTCTCTCACATCTTGCTTTTTCTATTCCCATTGTCATTCTCTTAGCTTATGGACTTGATACCCTCTCATCTGGATTACTGCAGCAGCCTTTCAAAGCTGTGTCTTACTCTTTTCCAATCCATTTTATTCAATGCTGCAAGATTAACCTTCCTAAAGCACAGCTCTAATCAGGTTATTCCCCTGCTCAGAAAACTTCACACTAAACGTCCAAATACCCAAGGCTTCCCAGTCACATCCTGGTCCCAGCCTACCTTTCCCGTCTCATTTCTCATTGGGTACTTGGAGTAAAAGGACTTGTGTTTGAGAGTTCTAGCTCTGCCACTTACTAAATACGTAACTTTGGAAAAGTCAATTAAATTCTTTGAGCTGCTGTTTCCTTATTTGCAGGATGAGAATAATAATAATAATAATAACAATACCACCAATATCATTTACCTCAAAAGGTAAAAGTTAAAAAGGTATTTGTGAAAGTTCTCTGTAAGTTCTCTAAGTACCTACAGTTTTTTTCCAGTTTGTGAACTCCATGCTGTAATTAAACTGAACTACTCAGTATTCTTCATGCCTTTGTTCATGCAGTTGTTTCTTTTGCCTGGAATGCCCTCCCCCCTCACACCCATATCCACATGTCCCAATCCTTCAAAACTCAGCTCAAATGTCACCTCCTCTACAAAGCCTTTCCTAACCCTCCTCTTCCCAATAAACTGGAAGTCATCCCTCCTTTCTCTGAACTCCCACAGCACTTGATGGGTATATCTTTGCTGAGTATCACTTTCTACTTTGTTATATAAAGCATAAACCTTCTGTACATGTTTTATCTCCCCTAATGTAAGAGTGACTCTGTGCAATATTCATTTTTGTACCTATCATTGTGGCCTTGCACACAGTGGGTACTCAATAAATATTTACTGAATCAAGGTTTCACTAGAGAACTAATGCATAAATGGAGGAGAAAATTATTGAGGGAAAACCTAAAATGAAAGCTTTGGATTACCAGGTAACATTTTACTCTCCATTTTTCCTATTATTAATATTATCACAAATAATTGTGATTTAGTTTTAAAATCTGTGTGCATGCATGATGCATGTGTATATATGTATATATGTATGTAATACACATACATACTCAGAGTTATATTAGACATCTTTGGCCAGGCTCAGGTTATTTACATTAGTGATTAAGACTAAAATCACATATATTCAAAATTACAAATTGAAAACCTTTTAAAGTACAGTATGCAAAATACAGCATAGGTGCATGTGGTTTTGTACATGTAACTCTGAGGGAACAACATATTCTGTCTCTGACCTCCCACTGTTTAAACTGTTACTATGTCCTGGCCTGCATACACTTGACTTTTAAGTTACGAGCATATTTCACTCAAGGCATAGTGCAAAACTTTAAAGACAAAGTCCCTGCTCTCTAGAATTTAAAACGTGTTAATGCCACCATTTTTTTTCCTGTACCTTCTAAGTCACAGTCATACATACTGTTATGCATTTCGTGTTACTGTCAAACTAATCATCAAAATTCTCTATCACTCTTCCAAATACCTCTCCTGACCATCTCCTGCTGCTGCCCACTGACTTCTTGCCCATGACAACTCTCATGGCATAACCACAGAGATTGCTAAGTAGGGACTGGGGCTCACGCTGGGAACTTTGAAACCATTTTCAAGATTTTTTCTGTCCTACCTTGCCCCATAGATATCTGTCCCTTCTTTCAATTTTCGAAGCATTTATAATGTACTCTGTACTATGCGGCATCTTGTCTAGGATTGCTTTTCTTCTTTGCTTCCCACACAGCGTTTAGCACACTACTGCAAAAGCTGGTGCACTTGGCTTCAAGGCATCAACTAAAAGCACTTTAAAAGCAAAACACCGGCGGATTGAGAGGTTAAGTGCTCAGTATTCATTCCAGCGGTGTGAGGGCGCTCGTGGACCATGGACCCAGCCCTCCGCAGTTGCAGGGAGCCAAATGCACTCGTGTCATCTCTTAAGAGATGTCCCATCATTCCCAGACTTTCTCGTTCCCAAAGTTAAAGAACTCCATTTTCCAGACCTTTCCCCAGAACCCTTGCCCCTCTACAACGTCCGTTTTCCAGCTTGGCGCCCTCCGTGGGCCGCCAGTCCCCGGGAAGCCCAGCTGCCTCGGGGCCCGATATTTTTATGCATCGCCTTTTGATTATTAACTAAGCTATCCTAAAGTGCCCGGAACATCACAAGCCAGAGAGGAAAACCACACGAGACTCCTAACTCTTGGGACACACCTTGTTTCCTTAGCTTTGTTCGCGGAACCTCGTCCCTGGCGGGAGTGCGGGTCCCGACGCCGACGCCCCCGCCCCCGCCCGCAACGCTCCGCACTTTCCTCCGGCGCCCGCCGCACCACGTTGGCACCGCTGCCTCGGGCGCTCGCGGCCGGACCCCCTCGCCACTCACCTAGCAGCTCCGCGATGGCACTGAAGGGTCGCGTGTGGCTGCTGGAGTTGCTCTGTAGGTAGCGGGGGCTCATCTGGGGGCGAGAGAAGGTCCCGTCCCGTGTGAGGCCTCGGCCCGCTGGGCCCTCCCCGTGCGCCTCCCGCGGTCCCGGGGCCCGCGCGCGCGTCCGCCCCTCGGCCCCCAGACCTACCGTGCTCAGGCGGATCCCAAAGGCCTGCGGGCCGCCGCCCGGCCGGGCCAGCCCATAGCCCGGCGCGCCAGGGCCCGCGGGGGCCCCTCGATACAGGAGCATTTTTTTGGCCGCCACGATACCCGTTTGCTGCCGCCGGACTCCTCGCCTGGGCGTCCCGGACTAGCCCTCGTTCACTCCCACTCGCAGCTGGCGGCGGCCGTCCCGAACTGGCCCTCCCTCACTCCCACTCGCAGCTGGTAGAGGCGGACCGCGCTCTACCACCTGTCCCGTGCGGGAGGGGTGAGGTCGGCTGAGCCGAGGGGGCGGCTCCGCCCTGTCAGCACCTCTCTCGACCCACCGACTGCCTGGGCTGCCTTGGAGCCGTACAGGAATATGGCGACCTCCTGACAGCCGCTCCTTGATCCCCGCCCCTAATTAATTCTTGGCGTTTCCATAGGTCAGACCGCCGAGCGGGAAAGCGCAGGGGAGGGAGTGGTGGTAAGGGGGGGGGGGTGACAAGGGGGCGGGCACGTGGGGAGGGGCTGGAATGAGGCAAGGGGAGGGGGAGGGTGTAGGGATTTCTGGAACCGAGTCCCAGCTAGGCTGCATGACTAACAGACAGGATGAGACAAGCCTTTCAACTTCTAAAGACTATAGTTTTTGCTATCTGGGAAGATTGCAGGTTCGCGTGGTGGGAAAGCATTCTGATTACGCTGTCTAATGCCTCCAGAAGCACCCAGAACTTGCTAGTGGGCAATTGGCAAACCATCTCCAATGGTGCGGATTATAAAAGGAGATCTTGGAATCCACTTAAATACCCCAAAATAAGGGATTGGTTAAATTTTGGAGTATCCATAAAACGAAATATTGTTCAGTTCTTAAAGTTCGTGTTTGTAGATGAGTATTTATCCATGTGGAATAATATTAATGAGGGAAAAAAGGAAACAAGAGGTTACAACATTTTTTATAATGTGTGGTAGCTTTTTTATTGGAAAATCAGGTCCACACACATATGCATGTATATGTATGTATAGGCATATATTTACATATGCATGCATGCATACATAGACAATGAAAAAAGCTAAATGATATACCAAGATGATTTCTCTGGGTCTGGAATTAGGATAGTTTCCTTTTTAAAAAATAGCTTATATGCATTTTTTTATTTTTGTACCATAAACATACATTGCTTAATGATAGAAAAAACAAATATTTTTAATTTTTAAAAATACATGATATTCCTTTGCATGGATGAATCATAATTTATTTGACCATTCCTCTATGACCAATCAGGTTGTTTTCTTTGCTTTCTTTGTGTGTTTGTGTGTGTGTGTGTGTGTGTGTGGTTTTTCTTGACAATACAATCAGTGCTGCCTCAGACATTTTCACATACAGATCATTAATTTCTGGTACTATTATTTATATAGGCTAAATTCCAAAATTGAGATTGCTCTGTCTAATAGCATGTGCGCAGTTTAATCTTAGTAAGTACTGAAAGAGGGAGGCAATTTGCCCTCTGAGCAACAGAGCAAGCCATTTTGCCATATTCACAGTGCTACTTGGTCCTAATTTTTTTACTTTTTGCTAGTCTTTTGTATGAAAAATTTTATCTCATTATTGTTTCCATTTGCATTTCCCAACAACCAGTGAGGCTATCTTTTAAAATGTTTATTGTGTATTTGCATTTCCTCTTCTATAAATGCCTGTTTATATCTTTTGACCATCTTTTTTTTTTCCATTGGGTTCTTTGTATTTGCCTTTTTTTCCAGGTGTCCTTTGTGTTTTGTTGTTGTTGTTTGTTTATTTTAAAATACAAAAAAGTACAAAGAATAATATAATGAACTCCCACATAGTTATTACTCAGATTCAAAGGTTATCAAGAATTTTCCATACATGCTTTATATATTTTTTTCTCTTTTTTATTTAAAAAAAAATTTCTGTAGGCATTTTAGAGCAAGTCTTAAACATCGCATCATTTTAACCCATATACGTCGTTGTCCTTTTTAAAAAAAATGTGGACATTTTCTAACAAACACAATTGCCATTTTCACACCAAACAAAATTTATAATTCTTTAGTGTCTTCTAACACCCAGTCTATATTCTGATTTGCCCAGTTGTCTCAGAAATGTCCTTTTACAGATTGTATGGATCCAAGCAATATGCGCACGTTGTGCTTGGTTATGTGCTTTAAATCTCTTTTAATCTAAAATGGTCTCTTCTTTTTTTTTTCTAAATTCATCCTATTGAACTGTTGAAGGAACCAAGTCAGTTGTACTATTGAATGCCCTCTATTCTCATTTGTCTCTTTGCTTTTTCATATTGTCACTTAACTTGCTTCTTTTATTAGAGAAATAAGTTTAACTTAACCATAAACTGTAAGTTAGCCCTACAGGCTTAATTAGATTCCAGTACAGTGTTTTTATAAGCAGGAATGTTCATAGATAGTGTTGAATACTTCCTATTGCCTCACAGCAGGAGGGACATACTGTCCAACACTTAGTGATGCTGAGATTGATCAGTGGGTTCCAGTGGGAGCAGCCTGAACTTTCCACTATAAAGTTCCCCATCAGCTTTTCACTTTATAGTTTTATCAACTTATGTTCATTGTCTGAAAAAATACTGAATTACAGCTGCAAAATGATGATAGTCTAATCCCCATCATTTCTTCTCATTTATTAACTGGATCCTTCTCTATATAAGAATATGCCCTCATCAACCTTGGCTATATGGTTACTCTGAAAGACAATTCTTATAGTATGGACAGGATAAATGCTTAATTATTTACTCATAATTGACAATTTTGAGTGTGAAGAGTTGGCATGGGAAATGGATACCGTGATGCACCAGCCCATTTCCCATTTCAGTGAGAGACTTGTTGACTGAGCTACTGGGCATGTTGTCTGCAGGCAGCCTTCAGCCGTTAGCCCCCTTCAGGGATTGCTTCAGGTATTGAGAGCTGCCTTACCTAAGGTCACACCCTTTACTGGGGCAGCCCACAGACAGTGATGAACAAGGAGGGGATATAAAGACCTGATCATCTCAGCCCAGTTTAGGACAATTCTTAAGGGTCATTCTAGCTCCAGATCTCTCTGATGTTGGCCAAGTTTGTCCCTGGATTTACCATTGCAGCTCAACTTCTCCCTCTGCCTGCTTACTTCCTTCCACAGATGTTAATCGCAAGAACACTTCTTAATAAGCATCCTGTACATTAAACTGTCTTGGAGTCTGCTTCCTAGGGAACTTAAACTGTGACACATGAAATTGGGAGTGATCCAAGAAAGCAGGCAATAAGATGGGATTTTGGAACTGGATCACTCAATACCCAGTTTGCAATAAAGACCACATCACTGGGGGTAGGTAGAGCACAGATAGCTCACCCACGCCTGCCACAAGGTGCCAGTTCTAATTTTGTTAAGACTGTCACCAGGTTGTAAATTGGGATAGTATACTGGTAGAAAAGAATGTATTGTCTAGTGCAATTGACAAGCGTTCGAGAAATATGGGGGGAAATAGTAGCTACAAGATCATAGAATTCGGTGGTTATTTTAAATTTGATTGGCACTAGGGGCAACTCATTGCAAACTTAAAGCTACCAGGAGGGCCTCTTTTGGCAGCATTCGAAAAGACTCTCATCTCTTGCAGTGAGAGGGCAGTCAAAGCTGAGGATTAGGCCCAGGACTTAATCCTCAAAGTAGTGAGTTCCAAAGAAGGTTAAACGCTCAAAGAAGATGGGCTTGCTATGCCAAGTTCAGGACAGTGCCTGAGACAGTACACATGGGAAGTGGACATCTACATTGGTGCTACTGAAATCTTGAATTACCAGGTTTCATTGAAGCCTCTGAGCCCACAGAAGTGGCCCACCCTCCTTATTAAGAGATAGTGCCCCCCTAGATTGGAGACAATGCAGAACTTCTCCCCCACAAGATAATATATTCCCTCCCCTCACCTCCCGGCCATTAGACCTGTAACTAGGATTAAGTCAAAGTATGGACATGCTAGGCCTGATAAGAGGAGGCAAAGGACCATACCTCGAGGAGCTGCAAGACCTAGCTAGCACATATTGGTAGGAGGTGAAAGGGTTCATGTGGAATTGGATTCTGAGGGTGCTTGATCAAAGGAACAAGACTAAGGTTGGATAAGGGAGAGTTTATCAATGTGGGAACACTCTCCTCGGATACAGGATTTAATACATTGGCAAGGACCACAGGAGATGGTGCAAACTCATTATCAGGATAGCTCCTAGAAATACAGAAAAAGGGACGATCCATGCTAAATGAGGTTGAAATGCCAGCATTGCTGTGGCAATGGTGGAAGAAGGGACGCGAATACTCAGAAGTGAGTGTGCTGAAGTGGCTATACTAAACAATATTGGAAAGCTCAGACAGAAACGTGCTAAAGATAAAGCATTTACCAAGCCATAAGGAATGTGCTGGTGACAGTGGCACCAGCACCACTAAGAAATTCAGTGATGGTTTTCCTCAGTAGTTTAGGGTTGACAGTGGGAGAAGCTGTTACAGAACTTGGCTTACGGGTGGCCATTGGGATGGTAGGATCCTGAAACAACAGAGGTTCTATGGCTGAGTGTAAACATCAAAAGTCAGATGGGTGCAGTTGTAATGAGTGGCAAGGTTGGAGGAGCAGCCAGTGGGGCCTGAAGTGCAGAGTTATGGAAATGGTAAATAGAACATGGTATCCCTGGGGAAAAATAGATGGGCAGGGACAATGAATGTCTATTCTGATAAGGTTTTAACCAGAACCCTTATGTCTGGGTCAAGCATTCATAGTTTTCCTTGCAGAATGATCCACTGCCATTTTTTCCTACCCTAAGCATAGCATGGCACAACATTTTGAAAGCTATGTTGGGCCCTCACTCTTATGTGATTTAAGACTTGGGACCTCTAGAAATGCCCATTTATTTTTCTAAGGTGTCCTTGTGTGTTCCATCTGTCTTGCTTGCTTTTGGACATTGTGGATACCTCACTAAGTATTAGCACATTTAACATTTGTGGGATTTGGCATTTAATAAAACAAAAGCTTTGTGCCCTCCAAAGTTCTTGACCTCGGGGAGGCAATTCTGAGGGACTAAGGGAGCTGCCAAAAGTCTGTGCCTTGGTGTCCTCCAGGCCTTGTTGCTGCTGCGTAGCAATAAACAAAAGTAGCAAATGAATCCATACAATCCTATTACTGTGGCTCCACAGGTCCATAAAAAAGGCATAATGCAAGATTCTACATACTTCACCACCAAACAGGGCTTCATCAGCAGTGGGCATATTTGTGAAGGAGGATTCCAGTGAAGAGTTTCCATCAGTTGGTGCAGCATGGACGCCAATTATGAGCCCCTGGGTTTTGCTGCAAAATGAGGAGCAAGGAAGTGCCTTAGCAGGGTGTGATGAAGCCCTCTGAGAATCCCTAGCATGGCTCTGTCTTGGGGCAGAGTTTCAGACCACAACGCATTCTCCCCCCCAGTCCAGTGTGTTGGGTCTGAAGCCCTGAGCTGTCTTCATTATCTTTTTTATATTGAGCTGCCCCTTTTTCTGGTCCAGGCTCAGCTCCCTAGCCACTCTCCCAGAAAAATGTGCATTGGAGAGCCAATTGTTCATTTCCTCCTGGACAATGAACCCTTAACAGTTAGCTCTAATTGTTGGGCATGTGTATGTAGTCAATACAATGCAGGGATGTGATGTCTTCGGTACTGCCAGTCTCTAAGATCATTTATTCCAAATTCCTGGAAGATATGACCAAGAAAGAGCCTAAGGGATATCTGCAGCAGGGGTGTGGGTGGGGAACCCAGGTGTGGTAGGAAGGTTAAGAGTTAGAGGACGTGGTTTCCTGTCCTGACTCCTTCACAGAATCAGCATGTGACCTTGGAGAAGTATCAAAGGACACGATCACAGGAAAACAGACTCTGAGATAGAGCGTTGAAGGCAGGAGGTTCATTGGGGAGTATTCTCAAGATCAACACCTACAGAGGAGTGAAGAAAGCAGAACTGGGCACAGGGAGAATTGAAACTGCATGTGATACAGCCACAACAAAGGCCTCAGTTGATCCCATGGGGAGCTCTGGAGCTGGTGTGGCCCTTCAGAGTTGCCCTAAATTGTGGCAAGAGGGCCAGGCCATTATGCTCCTGCATCGACCAGTCATTGGATGCAGGCTGCCACCTGGGAAGGGTGTATGGTCTTGGGCATGGTGGCTCTCTTCAGTCAAGGGCCATATTGCAGAGGGACTCAGCTACGTATTATCCACTACCAGCACTCCCCACAGCTGTGGAAATGAGTTTCTTCAGAATTAATGGTAGGGACGGAGCTGGGCAGCAACCACAGCATCCATTACAGCAAGTTTCTTCCCCTCTCTGGGTTCACATTTTCTCTTCTATAAGATGAGTGACTAGAATTAGCTCTAGGATCCTTCAACCTCCAGGGCTCTTCTCACCACCTCCCTTTCTTTTAAGCCACACCCAATTTAATGTCCTATCCCTCTTCAATTTTTACAGCGCCTCCTCTTTGACTACGATAAAGTATAAATTCTTTAAGAGACTTTCAAGGCTTCCATGACCTAGGCCAAAACTATCCCTTCAGACCCCTTATTCATTAATTACTTTCCATAGTGAACATTGTGTTTTTATCATGCCATCCCTGAAAACAATCACAATCTTCTCCTCTGTTTTTTAATAAGACTGTATCCTTTATGCATTCATGAGCGGGGTATGGTGGAAAAAGCTTTGAGTCAGATCAGCATTTGGATCCCAGGTACAGCCATTATAAGCTGTGTGACCTTAGGCAGGTCACTTAAGCTCTCTGAGGTTCAGTTTCCTCATCTGAAAAATGGGGTTATTAATGTCATCTTCATATGGTTGTTGGGAGAAGCAAATGAGATAGCATATGTAAAGGGACTAATACAAAGCCAATAGCGCTCATAAATGTTAGTTCTCTTCCCTCTTTCTCCCTTTGTTGAAATAGCTTAACCTAAAGGACATCATCCAATGATTATTTGCAAAATTAGTTTAGAATGAATAAATGCTGTATATAATTTGGTAACTTTTTCACTAATCCTTAACTCTAGAAAAGTCAAATCACTCAGAATATTTAGTCTGGTACCAAATTCCTTACTGGAAATAAGTCCCCAGTCTATGTTCAGGCTCCTAGAAAGACAGAGCTAGAGATAAAGATAGAGAGAAAGAGAGACAGCATATTATTAAGAATTGGCTCATGCAACTGTGAGAGCTGAAAAGTCCAATTTCTACAAGGCAGACAGCAGGCTGGGAATTCTGGTAAAGTTTATATTGAAGTCTTTAGGCAGAAATTCTGACCTCAGGAACCCTCAGTTCTTGCTATTAAGACCTCAAACTAATTGGATAAGGCCCACACACATTATGGAGGGCAATCTCCTTTACTTATGTTCAACTGATTCTAGATGCCAGTCCCATCTACAAAATATCTGCATAGTAACAAGTAGGTCAGTGTTTAACCAAACAACGGGACACCATAAAATTAACCACCACAATGGCCAATTCCTCTGTTTCAATCATAAGAACATAAGAAGCCTTTTTATTCCCTTTGCCCAGCAGTAGCAGCAGCACCTGGGAACTTAGAATTTCACATTCTCAGCCCTCCCTGCCCATATCCAGTGATCAGAAACTCTGGAGGTGGGCACCAACAATCTGTGTTTTAACTGGCACCCCCCTACCAGGTGATTCCAATGCAAGCTCAAGTTATAGAACCACCAGTGCTCTACAGGACGGGCTCATCTTGGGCCGTGTGCTCCTGGGGTTTATTGGTGCCTCAGTTCCCTCTCCCCACCCAAGAAGAGGGAAGAAGGGTGGAGGTGGAAACTTAGCTGAGTTAGGCAACACTGAAGAGGCTGGGGCTTTTGATTGGAGTTCCAGGGTGTAACTTGTGCTCTTTGACGACTATAGAAGCCCCAGGAGCAGGTTGCTGAGCTCTGCCCATGGTACAGGCCTCACTAAAATAGATCTTCCCTTAGGTCATATGGTGCAGTCCTTATGTCTGGGCAAGGTCTCCCAGGACTAAATAATGATGACCTTCAAGCCTACTAAGCACAATCCCTAAAGTAGTGATTCTCAAAGTGTGGTCCCTGTTATTAACAAACTTACAAAAATAAAAAGGATTAAAAGGAATACCATGAAAAATTGTATGACAATAAATTACGTAACATAGATGAAATGGACAAATTTCTAGAAACACACAAACTACCAAAATGATTCAAGAAGAAATAGAAAATTTTAATAAACCTATAACAAGAGAAGAGATTGAAGGGTTTGAATTATTATTTATAATAATAAAAACTGCCCATGAAGAAAATCCCAGGACCAGATGGAATCACTGGTGAGTTCTAACAAACATTTAAAGAAGCATTAATTCTTCTTTAAACTCTTTCAAAAAACAGAAGAGGAGAGACTATTCCTAATTCGTTCTATGAGTCAGTATTACCTTGATACCAAAACCAGAAAAAAAAATCACAAGAAAAGAAACTGACAGGTCAATAACTCTTATAAATATGGATGAAAAAAATGTGCAAAAAAATACTAACAAACTAAATGCAGCAACATAGAAAAGTAATTATATACCTTGGACAAGTGGGACTTATCCCAGGAATGCCAGATTGGTTTAACATGTGAAAATCAATTAATATAATGCCCACATTAATACAATGAAAAAAAAATATATTATCATCTCAATTGTTGCAGAAAAGGCATTTGACAAAATCCAACACCTTTTCATGATGAAATCACTCAACACACTAGGAATATAAAGGAACTTCCTCAACATGATAAAGGAAATCTATGAAGAACCCATGGCTAAAATCCTATTTGATGGTGAAAGACTGATTGCTTTCTCAATTACATCAAGCACAAGACAAGAATATCTGCTCTCACCACTTCTATTCAACATTGAACTAGCAATTCTGGACAGAAGCAATTAAGCAAGAAAAAGAAATAAAAAGCATCCAGATTGGAAAGGAAGAAGTAAGACTATTTCAATTCATAGATGACGTGATCCTGAATGACAAAAATCTTAAGGAATTCCCTAAAAAACTATTAGAACTTAGATAACCTAGATAAAATGGACAAATTCTTAGAAACCCACAAACTACCTACACTGACTCAAGAAAAAAATAGATCTCAACAAATCAACTACTAGTAAGAGATTGAATCAGTAATCAAAAACCTCTAAACAACAACAAAAATCCCAGGATCAGATAGCTTCACAGGGGAAATCTACCAAACATTCCAAGAAGACTTAACCCCAGTTCTGCTCAAACACTTCCAAAAAATTGAAGAGGAAAGAATACCCCCAATGTATTCTATGAAGCCAACATCACCCTCATACCAAAAACCAGATAAAGACATCACAAGAAAAAAATTACAGAGCAGTATCTCTTATGAATATATATGCAGAAATCCTCAACAAAATACTAACAAATGGAATCCAACAGCATATTAAAGAAACATACACAATGATCAACTGGGATTTATCCCAGCTATGCAAGGATGGTTCAACATAAGAAAATCAATTAATTTTTTTTTTTTTTTTTGCCTCAAAGGACTTTATCATGAAACAACCACAGAATGGGAGAAAATATTTCAAAACCACATATCCAATAAAGTTATAATATCCAGGGTATGTAAAGAAATCCTTCAACTAAACAAGAAAAACACAAACAACCCCTTTTAAAAATGGGCAAAAGACTCAAATAGACATCTCTCCAAAGAAGAAATACAAATGGCCAGAAAGTACATGAAAAGATGCTGAACATCATTATCTACCAGGGAAATGATAGATTCTATCTGTCATTCTAATTGTTTCAACAATTAGAATAAGCAGACTGATAAGAGTCAGAAATATAGAATATAGGTTACCAGGGGACAGGGTTGGGGATATGGAATGGGAAGTTAAGGCTTAAAATGCACAGGGTTCCTGTTTCGAATGATAGACATGTTTTGGTAATGGATGGTGGTGATGGTAGCACAACCTTGTGAATGCAATTAACAGCCCTGAAATATATATCTTAATGTGATTAAAGGGGGAAATGTTAGATTGTATATATGGTAACACAT
This sequence comes from Choloepus didactylus, assembly GCF_015220235.1. Lineage (NCBI taxonomy): Eukaryota > Metazoa > Chordata > Mammalia > Pilosa > Megalonychidae > Choloepus > Choloepus didactylus. The sequence continues at coordinate 125,262,288 of NC_051334.1, forward strand.
TAAAAATTTAAAAAAGAATCCATGGAACTTCACTACACAGCGAACCCGAAGTTAAACTTTACTTATTAGTACAGGTATACAAGTGTGCCCTCATCAATTGTAACAAATGTTCCACACCAATGCAAATATTGTGATGGGTTGTTGTATGGGAAAGCTGTCTTTTATGTGTGGTTGTTCTGTAATCTTACAACTTCTTTAATAAAAAATGTCTACAAATTGAATTGTATTCCTATACACTTTGTACGAACAATCTGAAAATAAAATTATGAAAACAATTCCACTCACAGTAACATCAAAAAATTTAAGGACAAATTTAACAAAAAAAGTGCAAAACTTTTACTCTGAAAGCTATAAAACATTGTTGAAAGAACTGTAGTTCTAAACAAATGAAAATACATCTCGTGTTCATGGTTCAGAAGACTTTAGTAGTGTTAAGATGGCATTGTTCCCTGAATGGTCTACAGATTTAATGCAATAACTCTCTGAATCTCAGCTAACTTTTTTGTAGAAATTGATAAGCTGATTCTAAAATTCATATGGATTTGCAAGGAACACAGAAAACCAAAACAATTTTGAAAAGGAAGAACAATACCTCACAACAAAGAAAAGCCCAGGATTAGGTGGCATCACTGGTGAATTTTATCAAACCTATAAAGAAGAATTAACTCCAGTTCTGCTCAAACTCTTCCAAATTTGAAGAGGAGGAAACACTTACTCATTTTATGAGGCCAGCATCACCCTAATACCAAAACCAGATAAAGATATAACAAGAAAAAAATTATAGACCAGTAACCTTATGAATATAGATGCAAGAATCATCAACAAAATACTAGCAAACCAAACCCAACAGCATATTAATAGAATTATGCACCACAACCAAGTGGTATTTATCCCCAGAATGCATAGATGGTTAAACATAATAAAATCATTGAATGTAATACACCACATTGATAGAATAGAAGGAAAAAAAACACATCTTCATTTCGATTGACACAGAAAAAGCATTTGACAAAATCCAACACCCCTTTCTAATAAAAACTCTCAGAAAACTAGGAATAGAAGGAAACTTCCTCAACATGATGAAGACCGTATATGAAAACCCACAGCGAACATCCTATTTGATGGAGAAAGACTGAAAGCTTTCCCTCGAAGGTCAGGAACAAGACAGGAATGCCCACTGTCACCACTGTTATTCAGCATTGTACTGAAAGATCTAGCCAGAGCAATTAGGCAAGAAAAAGAAATTAAAAGGCATCCAAAATGGAAAGGAAGAAATAAAACTTTCCCTCTTTGCAGATAACATGGTCTTATATAGAGAAAATCCCAAAGTGTCTACAAGAAAGCTACTGGAGCTTAGGAATTCAGCAATGTGGCTGTGTACAAGATCAACATGCAAAAATCAGTGGTGTTTACCAGCATTTAGCAACATGAAAAGGAAGTCAAGAAAGCAATTCCATTTACAATAGCAACTAAAAGAATCAAATAGCTAGGTACAAATTTAACCAAGGATGAAAAGGATGTGTGCACAGAAAACTATAAAACTTTGCTGAAAGAAATTAAAGACCTAAGGAAATAGAGAGATATTGGGTGTTCATTGATTGGAAGACTAAATATTGTTAAGATGTCAATAGTACCCAAGTGATTTACACATTCAACACAATCCCAATCAAAATTCCAACCTCCTTCTTCACAGATATGGAAAAGCCAATCATCAAATTCATATGGAAGGGCAAAATACCTCGAATAGGCAAAACCTTTTTGAAAGAGAAGAACAAAGAAGGACTCAACATTTCTTGATTTCAAAGACCAATGCCATTGGTATCATCTGGGAACATGTTAGAAACACAAATTCTCAGGTTCCACCCCAGACCTACTACAGGTGATTCTGAAATAGTCCCAAGTTTGAGAACCACTGGCCTAGACTGTGCAAACTAATTTAACAATGCAGGATAAAGTGAATTTGCTTTATCAATCTCCCAGTTCTCTGACTACTTTGTTACTATACAGAAAATAAAAAGAAGAGAAAAATATATTATTGAAGAGAATATATAGTCGGGTTTCCTAATTAGAAGGAACTCCCTTTCCACTTTACTTTGGATTTACCTATTCTGGCCAGACATTTTGAATGGGACCTCTGGTTGGTCTAACTTGATTTACATTTCATACTTATTTCTCCAGTGACTTGTTGCTACTGGTAAAACCTACAGCAGAAAAAATCGGCCGTTTGGAATAAACTGCTTTCATTTTGGCCATGGGCATGATGTATGTCTTTCAGCTCTGATTTCAGTTCTAGTTGTGAAGACTCAAGGACGGTAGAGTTCATAAAATAAAGAAAAGAAGGGACGGGGAGGGGGTAAGAGATATACTCCCCAACTGGCAGATCAAGGCCAGAGAGCTAAATTAGTCAGGCAGTTTTAAAGTGAAGGGAACAGGGGAATGCAGGGCTTTGGCATAAGTAAGCTGGGGAAGGCTGCTGCTGGCTGATGGCCCAGAGAGGAGAGAACAGGACCCGGAGAGCTCTGGGGGAGGCCAGGGGAGCATATCAGAGCCAGAGCTCAGGCCTAAAGGCTGGTGGCAAGACTAATCAAGGACGGCCCTTCCCACCACAGTGGTGGCTCCATGAAAACGGAGGCAAAAGACTTGCTGGGAGAGGTGTTGGCACTCACCCTGTGTACAGGCCGGTCCCAGGGAGATGACAGAATCAGATTTAAATGAGCCTCCTTCCAGCGCTCCCACCCTTCCCCAGTGCCCCAACCAGGCCTGCATGCAGCTCTTTTCCTTTTCCCAGTTAGCAGGCACTCTGTAGCAGTGGCCAGCTCAGCAACAGGCCATATTATTTTTTCATAATAAAATGTTGGGAAAAATTATATTTTATTGGCAGAGGGAATTAGTGCCACTCCTAAAGATCTAAGCAATGTAGAGGTGTTACACTCTGCCAAATCTGCATTTAATTCACCAATATGGCCCCTGGGAAAAAAGTGATGGGTGTTGGAAAATAATAGACAAATACTGTAAACTCAACCAAGTAGTGGTCCAAATTTCTACCATGGTTCTAGATGTGGTACGTTTGCTAGAGAAGATTAACATAGCCTGAAGTACATAATATGCAGACATTAATTTGGTAAATGTGTTCTTTTCCATACCATTCAGAAAAGAGGATCAGAAAAAGTTTAGATTTACATGGACAGACAAAAAATTTCATTTGCAATTTTGCTATAGGACTATGTTAACTCTCTTGCCTTCTGTCATATAGTCACCTGAAGAGATCTGGATATCCCATAGGACATCACCTTCATCCACTATATCAAATAAATCATGGTAATCAGACTGAAGAACCAGGAAGTGGCTAGCACATTTGCTCCACAACATGGGAGATAAAGGCTATGAAGATTGAGTGGCCTGGCACATCAACAAGTTTTTAGGTGTCCATTGGTTGAGGGCATGCTGAGCAATCCCATTCAAGCTAAAGAACAAATTATTTTACCTTGCACCTCTCACCACAAAGAGGTCCCTTCAGGTTATGGAGGCAGTATATTCCTCTTTTAGGAATACTATTCTGACCCATATACTGGGTGACATGATTGACTGACAGCTTTGAGTAGGGCCCAAAGCAGGAAAGTGCTCTGTAGCAGATCTGCACTGCTGTCCAAGTAGCCCTGCTGCTTGGGCCATATGAAAAGAATATCCTATAATATTAAAGATAGTAGTGATGGGAAAAGATGCTATGTAGAGTTTATGGCAAACCCCATGGGATAATCATAATAGACCCCTGGAGTTTTGGTGCAAGGCCATGCCATCTGCAGTGGAGAATTATATGCTTTTTAAAAACAACTCCAAGTGTGCTACCAGGTCCTGGTAGAAATAGAACAACATGACCATGGAACACTAAATGAACACGTGGCCACAACTGCTGAGTTCTGTAAGATCCATCAAATACTAAGGCCAGATGGGCCTAGCAATAAGCTGTCGTAAGGAATTGATACATTCAGCAGAAGTAGGACCAGAGGACACAAGTAAACTACATATGCAGGTGGCCCAGATCACCATATCATAACCACTATTTCATCAGCATCTCTCCTTAAACTCTTATGTGAGCATTCCTTATTACAAGCTGATAAAGGAGGAAAAAAGCCTGAGCTTGTTTCATGAATGGATTGCCATGTTATGTGGGTGTAAGCCAAAAATGAATGGCAGCTGCACTACAGCTCCACTCATGGATGGACTTGAAAGAAAGTGATGAGAGATTAACTCTGAAGGGCCAGTCTACCTGAGGCTGTCATTGGGTTTGCATCACAGTTCAACTTCTCTGTCTGCCCATTCCTGCTTCTTTCCTCTCCCTTCCGTAAGTGTCGATCCAAAGGTTAGTTCTTAATATCCTCCTCACTAAGGCATTATCAGAGTCTGCTTCCTACTGCAACAGTGCCTTTTTAGAAACTTTTACTTCTCAATTTGTAAGATTTATTTGTATATTAGGAATATTAACCTTTTGTCATATTTGTTGCAGATATTTTCTTCTGGTCTTTTGTCTTACAACTGTACTTACAGTGTCTTTTACCAAACCCACAATTATTTTTGTAATAAAATCTGTTAACCTTACATCTACCAAAAGATAATGACTTTGATGTAAAGGCATTAACATGAAAGGTTAACCCTGGTATATTTAAGAGATTAAGCAAGTTGCAGAATAATATACAGGCATGCCTCATTTTATTGTGCTTCACTTTATTGCACTTCGTAGATATTTCATTGTTTACAAATTGAAGGTTTATGATAAACTTGCATCGAGCAAGTCTATCAGCACCATTTTTCCAACAGCATGTGCTCACTTTGTGTCTCTGTCACATTTTAATTAAGGTATGAACATTGTCTCTTTTTAAACATAATGCTATTGCATACTTAATAGACTACGGTATAGTGTAAGTATAAATTTCTTAAAGCAATTTTATTAGATAAATTCACACTCCATATAATCCATCCAAGGTTTACAATCAGTGGCTCTCAGTATAATGTGCATTCATCATTACAGTCGATTTTAGAACATTTTCATTACTTCAAAAACAACAACTGCATACCCCTTAACACCCTCTATTGTTGGCACTTAGCATTGGTGTGGTACCCTTGTTAGAATTGATGAAAGATATTAAAACATTACTGTTAACTATAGTCCATAGTTTGCATTAGGTGTATTTTTTCCCATATACCACTCTATATTAACACCTTGTAATAGTGACATACAATTGTTATGGTTCATGAAAACATTCTTATATTTCTACGTTTAACCACAGTCATTATTCACAATAGTATTCACTATGTTATACCATCCCATGTTTTCTACTCTAGCTTTCCTTTTAGTGACATACCCAGCCGCCCCAAATTTCCCCTTTCAAACACATTCACATATAATTCAGCACTGTTAATTGTATTCACAATAATGCACTACCATCACCTTTATACATTTCCAAACATTTACATTAATCTAATTAGAAATTCTGTACAAACTAAGCATCAGCTCCCTATTCTCTACCTTCATACTCTCTCTTGGTAACATATTCTAGATTCTAACTCTTAAGTTTCTTTATTATAATTAGTTCTTATTAGTGAGCTTGTGCCGGTTTGAGTGTATCGTGTCCCCCAAATGCCATTATCTTTGTGGTCTTGTGTGGGGCAGAAGTTTTTGGTGCTGGCTGGATTTGCTTGGAATGTGCCCCACCCAGCTGTGGGAGATGATTCTGATGAGATGTTCTCATGGAGGTGTGGCCTCGCCCATTCAGGGTGGGCCCTTATCAGTGGAGCTATATAAATGAGCTGACTCAGAGAGAGGAGACTAACTGAGTGCAGCTGGGAGTGATGTTTTGAAGAGGAGCAAGCTTGCTAGAGAGGAACGTCCTGGGAGAAAGCCGTTTTGAGGCCGGAGCTTTGGAGCAGACGCCAGCTGCCTTCCTAGCTAGCAGAGGTTTTCCGGACGCCACTGGCCATCCTCCGGTGAAGGTACCCGATTGCTGAGGTGTTACCTTGGACGCTTTGTGGCCTTAAGACTGTAACTGTATAGCCAAATAAACCCCCGTTTTATAAAAGTCTATCCATCTCTGGTGTTTTGCATTCTGCAGCATTAGCAAACTAGGACAGAGCTCATACAATATTTGTCCTTTTGTGTCTGGCTTATTTCACTCAACATAATGTCCTCAAGGTTCATCCATGTTGCCACATGCATCAGGACTTCATTGCTTCTTACAGCTGAATAATATTCCATTGTATGTACATACCACATTTTGTGTATCCATTCCTCGGTTGATGGACACTTGGGTTGCTTCCATATTTTGGCAATTGTGAATAACATTGCTTGAACATTGGTGTGTAAATGTCTGTTCATGTCCCTGCTTTCAGTTCTTCGGGGGTATATACTGAGTTGTGGGATTGCCAAATCATATGGCAGTCCTATACTTAGCTTCCTGAGGAACTGCCACTTTGTCTTCCACAGCAGCTGCACCATTTTACATTCCCACCAGCCGTGAATGAATGTCCCTATTTCTCCACATCCTCTACAACTCTTGTAATTTTCTGTGTTTTAAACAGTAGCCTTTCTTGGGTGCATAAGGATATCTCATGGTGGTTTTTTTTGCATTTCCCTAATACCTAGTGATGTTGAGCACATTTTCATGTGATTTTTAGCCATTTGTATTTCTTCTTCAGAAAAATGTCTATACAATTCTTTTCCTATTTTTAAATTGGGTTGTCTTTTTATTGTTGAGTTGTATGATTTCTTTATGTATTTTGGATATAAAACCCTTATTGAATATATGATTTCCAAATATTTTCTTCCATCGAGTAGGCTGCCATTTCACTTTCTTGACAAAGTCCTTTGAGGCACAGAAGTTTTCAATTTTGAGGATATCCCATTATCTATTTTTTCTTTCATTGCTTGTACTTTGGGTGTACAGTCTAAGAAACCATTGCTTACCATGAGATCTTGAAGATGCTTGCCTCCATTTTCTTCTAGGAGTTTTATGATCCTGGTTCTTATATTTAGGTTTTTGATCCACGTTGAGTTACTTTTTGTATAAGGTGTGAGAAAGGGGTCCCTGCTCATTCTTTTGCATATGGATATCAAGTTCTCCCAGCAGCATTTGTTGAAGAGACTATTCTGTCCCAGTTGAGTGGACTTGGCAGCTTTGTCAAAAGCCCATTAACCATTGTGCTGGTTTGGATGTATTATGTTCCCCAAAACACCATTATCTTTGATGAGGTCTTTTGTGGGCAGAAAACGTATTGATGTTGATTGGGTTGGTGACTTTTGATTGGATATTTCCATGGAGATGTGATCACTCAACTGAGGGTGAGATCTTTCATTGGATATTTGACATGGAAGTGTGGCCACACCCATTCAGCATGGGCCTTGATGAGTTTACTGGAGCACTATATAAGCTCAGACAGAAGGAGCGAACTTGCTACAGCCAAGAGGGACACTTTGAAGCAAGCACAGGAGCTGAGAGAGGAGCTGCAGTTGAGAGACAGTTTGAAGATGGCTATTGAAAGCAGACTCTTGCTCCGGAGAAGCTAAGAGAGGACAAACACCCCAAGAGCAACTGAGAGTGACATTTTGGAGAGAAGCTGAAGCCTAGAGAGGAACATCCTGGAAGAAAGCCATTTTGAAACCAGAACTCTGGAGCAGACACCAGCCATGTGCCTTCCCAGCTAACAGAGGTTTTCCAGACACTGTTGGCCATTCTCCAGTGAAGGTACCCAATTGCTGATGTATTACCTGGGACACTTTATGGCCTTAAG